>NC_049237.1:9815036-10186057 GCF_011100685.1 Canis lupus familiaris
GGTGTCTTTAGCAGGTCTTCAAGTATTTAACCCAGTCTTCTCATTATTACAAGAACTAAAGTTTTTTAAAAAATCTATGTAGCTTTCTGTTATTTGCCTTTAAAGTCACTTCAGTTAAATGGGTATCTTTGACAAGATTTCCCCCAAATCAAATTCTAAACAAAGTCTTTTTGACTACTGGGCATTTCAAAAGATTTTTTTTTTTATAAGGAATTAGAATAAAAGTTTAACTAATTAGTCTTGATGTTCTGAACTGTTAAACGTTTCAGAAATCACCTTAAATTCCTAAAAACTTGGATATATACTGGTATGTTATTACTCATAATTCCCATTATCTTAAAATGTTTTATCACAGAAATAATTCCATTATAATGAATCATCATTCGACCTTTAATCAAATTTGTCTTTTGTCATGAAGGTTCCTTCTGGCATCTGGTCTTATGTAAACACCTGAGATTCAAAATCAAATTGACTATCTAAAGGTCTGCTTTTCTTCCTAAAGCATTTCCTCCCAGCACACCACAGCAAGAACTGTTCCTCCATTCCTTCTTCCCTCTCTGACCACCCTTTTTCTAATTGTTGTATCATGAAGATTTTAATGATTCTTTTGTCCACCTTTTTGCTTTGTTCTGGCTGGCAAGGAGGATATTATTACACACACAGCTCAGGCCATTACAAAGGAAGTAATGCAACCTCCAACTATTGGATTTGTCGTCAGGCTAGTGATTCGTAGTTCTCTATACTTGTCACAGACTTCCCCGATTTCCAGTGCCTCACTTTCTCTGAAACAAATTCACTGGATCAACAGTTCTAAGGAAGTAGACAATTAGCTGGAATACTTAAGCAGGTCAACTGGCTTAAAGAGCCCCCTCTATAAGATCACTCCTTGATTTCTAGTTGGTTTGGGATGGTTTCTAGTGATGAGGGATAGAAGCAGAAAAACATTCACCTTTAGCCCAAAAGGATGACCTATAACCTGCATAGTTTTGATAAGGATCAAATATGAACTGATTGCTACATTCTTAAAGGCTTAAAGAGCCCCCTCTATAAGATCACTCCTTGATTTCTAGTTGGTTTGGGATGGTTTCTAGTGATGAGGGATAGAAGCAGAAAAACATTCACCTTTAGCCCAAAAGGATGACCTATAACCTGCATAGTTTTGATAAGGATCAAATATGAACTGATTGCTACATTCTTAAAGGATCTTATGACTGTACATCTCACCAATAGTTAATTCTGAGCTAAATGATAACCACCAGAGGAATCTTGTGAAAGTAGTTTTACAAGTAAAAAATCAAAGACATTTATGATCTAATACTGCCTGCACATGCCCTCCCCCTTGAGCACTAGGCCTATAACCAACCACCAGCTTCCTACAGCAAAAAGCCTTTTCTGTGCAAGGGTCCTTCCTGTTCCTGAGCTATAATAAAAGCACTATTTTGCATCAAAATAATCTCAAGAATTCTTTGGCCATTTTGCTTGCCATCCCACATCAATAGGAACCTTGACCCTGGAGCACTCTGCAAACCATAGGCATTGTTTTGATAAGAATTAGTGCCTCTCTAATATGCTGTGTTCTTTGAGAAGTTTTAAATGCATGTGAGCAGCCACTTACTAGCTAATAGATCATCTATCTGAATAAAACAAGAGAATGCAAGAACATTTCCAGCCTCAAGAATACAAGCCTAGGGACACCGGGGTGGCTCAGGGTGTGATCCTGGGGTCAGGGATCGAGTCCCACATCGGGCTCTTTCCATGGAGCCTGCTTTTCCCTCTGCTTGTTTCTCATGAATAAATAAATAAAATCGTAAAAAAAAAAAAAAAAAAAAAAAAAAAAAGCCTGACATCTTTTCTGAATACTACAGTGAGACCTGAAGAGCCAATGGTAATTGACAGTCATGTTATTTTTGATCAAACTTTTTGAATTGTCAGGAGGATGATCAAAAGTAGGGACAAAGAGCTACAGAAATAAATTTTTAGGTCCAAGATGGACTCTGTTCAGGCTATGTGCCTTAACACCTAACCAAAACTTCATGTCCATGTCGCCATAAATGTTCCACTTGGTCAGAAACACAGTATATCCAGCCAGCCAGCCAATCCCCAAATGCCAAGCCAACTCTGGGCTCTGATACTTGTTCTTTATTCTTCATCCCATGAAAGCTTCTTGCCGCTTACTGCATTTTGCAGTTCCCTGGACCCTTGAGAATGGAGACTGCCTACACTTCAAAAAGTGTGTACTTGAATCACCTAAATTTGTTTTCTTCAGTCATTTTTAAAAGTTTACAAACCCACCTTGGTATGGCTATTGAAAGTTTTAGGCCCAAATATTTTTGATGCAAAGATGTCTTGGCTACGGATATAGGGTTAACCAAACAACCCACCCCCCCATTGTAACTAAAATCCTGAAGCTGATGTTAGCAACAATTTATAATTAAACCCCAAAAATAGGGCAGCCCGGGTGGTTCCAGTGGTTTAGCCCAGGGCCTGGATTCTGGAGACCCGGGATCGAGTCCCACGTCCGGCTCTCTGCATGGGGCCTGCTTCTCCCTCTGCCTGCCTGCCTGCCTGTCTCTCTCTTTCTCTCCCTTTCTGTGTCTCTCATGAATAAATAAATACAAATATTAAAAAAAAAAAAAACAACAATAGTGATTGACAATCACGGTCAACAATGACAAGGCTGATGCTCAAGCACCTTCTCAAGAATTTCAGGAACTCTGGCCCTCCAGGCTTGAGGAACTTTACAATGTTGTCCACCAGCCTAGTACCCAGGTGCCCTGGAAGATACTAGGTTAGTCTACGGCACATTTTATTAACGTAATTTTAATTGAATACTAAATTCGAGAAATCCTTTATAAACGCATGTGTATTGTTTATCTTCCTTACTAGTTTTAGTCATTAGTAGAAATGGAAGACAACAAATTTCAAGTCACTTACCTGTAACAACTTTCTTGGCTTCAAAGCCCACTACAAGAGAATACTGGTTGAGGTATTACAATCTAATATAACTGGAATCTCTGTATAAAGTATATTTTGCTTTCTGCAGGGGCTGAATTTGTTTGAAACCAATAGTTTTTAAAAAAACATTTTAAAGTAATCTCTACACCTAACATGGGGCTCGAATTCACGGCCTTAAGTGTTTAATGCTCCACTGGACCCATGTACCCGAACCTAGTAGTTTCATATAAGAAAAGAAATTCTCTTTAAAAGCATAGTCTACAATGGCAAAAACTCATCCTGTGATATGAATGCTGAAACTTTTACTTTAGACTTTCTGTGTTTTGGGCTTTTATACCTTCATCAATAAATTCCTAAAGTCAATTAGAGAACCAGTATTATTGTTAAAGCATGGTGCCTCATTCTTGTCTGTTGCCATTCTTTTTCCCTCTTAACACCATGATTTTCTTTGGAGAAATGCCTCTTCTCAGGTCCATATATTCCCATCCCAAGGGTGAGAAGTGCTTAACCCTCATTGATCTATATATTCTATCCCCTCTGCCAAAACCCAATAATGTGGTTTTAATCATTAGCAATGAAAAGAATCCAGATGAATTTTCTAGCACATTTGTCTTAGGTTTAAAGGCATTAGAAAACACAAAGAATTCACATAAGTATCCTGATACATGGCAGAGGATATTAAAGTATTAAAGTATACTTTCTTCTCCATCTACATTAGAAAATATGGGAAAGAGAATTTTGCTAAAAATTTAACTTGTAATTTGTAGGTAAGGGCTATTTTTAGAATTCAAATTAGTACTTATTCTACTTAAAAACTCAATCAAATAGAAGGCTATCCCCAGCATTCTAAGATAAGTAGATCTTACTTATTAAAGTAAGATCTGTGTAATATCCAATAGTGAGTTTTAAAGCTTTGAGAGAGCAAGAGCACTTGTGAAGGGGGTGGGGGCAGAGAGGGGGAAAGAATCCCAGGCAGACTCCTCACTGAAGGTAGAACCTGATCCCAGGACCCTGAGATCATGACCTGAGCTGAAATCAAGAGGCAGCTGCTCAACCTACTGAGCCACCCAGGTGCCCCATCCAAATGTAAATTTTAAAAACAGTTGTTAATGTCTGAGAATCAAACTTTCTAAAGTTTATAAGTGAAATTAAGAGGTAAATTTTCAAAGTGACCTGTAAAAGTTCCTACTCTGTCTTCCCCTTCTTTTTCCAATGGGTTTTAGACAAGGAGAATTTTTCATGACATCTTTGGTTTTCCTACTTTGGGGGGGTGGGAATCAGCAACTAAAGTTACTTAACACCCCCTTCCTTCCTGTTTGTAAAATTTTTTGTGTATCTTTTAAGGCTGGTAAAATGCATACGTTTGTTAGAATTTTTAAGGATACTTTCCTCTTTTTTATAGACTAATAGCTTATCCCTATATGTATTAGTTTTATGGAGGAACACACAAAGATAGTAATGAAGAGAGATTCATACTAGCCAAGATTCTACTGAACGGCATACACTAATTTTTCCATTAAAATTCCTTCTGGTAAAACATTCACAGTAAAAATCCATCAAAGCTAATTTTTATTAAAAATCAAAGCACCGTTCCCCCCTGACCCCCATCCCCAATTAAAAAACAAAGACCAAACAACAACAAAGACTACTATCTCCCATGTCCTTCACAATAAGCAAATCTTTGTGGGGAAAGAAATCAGTGGTCTGATTGGCTAGCAATATTCTCACTCAGGAACATGAGCTACCACCATGTGAATTATGACTGACTAAATTCACACCCAAGATGAAAGGGCAATATATATGTAAAAAGATATTAATTGTTAATTTACATGAGGCTATAAAATATTTCAAAAAATATGTACACGTTATTTAAAAGGAGAGACTGCATAAGAAATCAGATGGTTGAACTCATGGTTATGTCCATAATGACCAATCAGATCATTCAATTTCTCTTATTCATAACAGAAAATAAGCATATCTTCTATTTACACCTAAAAACCTTTTGTTCACGTGTAGCAACTTTAGGGATTCACATTTAATTTATGGATGAGGCCTCAGCAAGAGGAAGAGTTCCTCCTTTCATTGTCTAACTAGTCTGTTCATGGAACGCAAATTTAAAAGTTTAACCACTGTTACAATATAGGAATTTGAAATACAATATACAAATTCATAAATGGAGCCATCAGCCTATATACTTACCCTTTTCATTGTGGAGTGAACCTCTGTGAAAGTATTTCTGAACTATATTGCATTTATACTACAGTATAGGAGTAAAATATGGAGCCTATTCTTTAGCTTGGAAAAGCAAGTAAAACGACCAAGGGAAGAGGACATTTTCCTTTTAGCACATCCAACTTCCCACCCCTCCATACAGAAGATAAGCAAGGCCTGTTAATTGAAAGGACAAAATAATTGCATTGCTAGATGTTCATGTACAAATGTATTCTGAATATATTATTATTGCCTTATGCCACAAAGATCAAATGTTTGAAATGTGGTAAACCTTTTGATGAGCTGGAATTAGGTAAATCCTAGCCCCCACATGGTCTGTTGAACTCACAAGCCCTGGCCAAAGGTGTGACAATGCAATCACATTTAGCGTTACAGGATCTTGGATCATGACACTGGGCTCTGGGTTCCAAATCCAGAAAGAAATTTGGAGTTTTTGATCCAAGTAAACATTGCAGTGTTTTAAGCTTAAGTCAAGATTGTCTGAATCACACTGAACTTTTGGGAAGATGCTCTCTAAATGAGCTTGGGGTATAATGAAGCTCACCTTATACCTTACTTCTATTAGATTTAAGGGCAACTTGGCTGGGATCCACCTGGGCACACAGGTGCTTGTTAAGAAGGGATGTAATTTATATTATTACAATTATAGGAAAGATGGGTCTTAACTGCCTTTCAATCAGCAAAAAAATGGTAAAGGTGAAATATTGTTTTAAAAAAGATTGTTATGACTGAATATAACAGTGAAAGTTCTAGGACACATTAGTAGAAATTCTGGCTCAGATGCATTTAAGAAATTATATATATTTTCTCCCTTATTTGTGCTATTTCCCTTTGTGATCCTCCTCAAAACTTATCTGTGTTGCTGTTTTAACTGTTCTAAGTATGGAAGAACAAATGGTCAGAAGAACAGTATTCTGAGATACCAATAATAAACTTATTAGCAAAATCTCTACAGCTGCAGAGCTAAAAATGCTAGAAAAAAAGACAATTAAATGGTATATGTACTGTTATCAAAATTTGTTCAGTCTTTGGAGAATGTCAAATGTCATATTCACAATAATGTAACAACTATTCGGAAACATGTATTTGGAAAAGTGATTAATTTTTTAACCACTAATAAGTAACCAACATAGACCTAAGACAAGACCTAAGTCTACAGCTATTGCTCCTAAATTTTCTCATATTTTATCTTTAGCAATATACGAAAACCCAATGAATATTTTCAAATTGTCAATTTTAAGAAGTAATACCTTGTGGAAAAAAGCAAGTTCTCTAGGTGTAATTCATGGGAGATGATACCATGATGATCCAAAGATGACTGAGGTTCTTTCAGTTCAGCTATATTTTTATTCTATCAGCCTAAAGAGAAAACTTTCCTCAATTAATGTTTTATAAAGGTTACTTTGAAAAACTTCATGTGTAAATATTTTGTCAAATGTTGACTTAGCAAATGGCCCATTTTTTCCCTTTTATCTTAATTTAGTTTCCTTCTTTGACACTGAACAAGCAAAAGGAATGAATGAATGTCAGTTCCACTAGCGAGGTCTGTCTGGCTCATTAACACCATGCTTACTCTCAGAAGAGCGGGCTTTTGTATCTCTATCAAGAGAATGAAAATGAAATTCTGAATGAAGATCAGATAAAATAGTCAATTTGAGGTTCTGACTTGTAAAAACAGGAAATAGAAGCTTCAGAAAAAATTAAATTTTCATTACAATTCCCTCCAACTGCCTGCTGCCAAATTCCACAACACATTTTTATTCCAAATTATAAAGAAAGATTAAAACCACAATACTAGCCCCTTTCAGGGGAACTTATATTTAATGCCCAATAGGATATATGTTGAAGAATCCTCACATCAAACATGGCGCACACTGTTGTTACTTCACTTTCTGGGAAGTTACCACTAACAATGAGTCTTGTTAGAAAAGGATCACCTGCACAGTTAAAAAGCAAACAACAAATCACACAGAGACACACAGCAAACCAAACATTGTACACTTACTTCCTCAGTGGAAGAAGTTCTATTTAGAAATGTACGAAAAATGGCTTTGAACACCTGCTATGCCAAACACCTCTACAGACAAGAAAAAAACAAAACAAAAATCAAACATTTGTTTTCCTGCTTTTTCTTTAATACAGTTACCATCTTACATGATATACTGTTAGGTGCCTTCTTAATAGCATCTAATCTACTTTTTCGTTGCACCAGTCAGCATTCTAGGATAGAACTCTTATTACCACTCATGTTCATGGAGTACTGTTCTTAAGTACAGTACACCTAACTCATAGTTGGGCCATAATTAACAGGTAGTGGTATTTTCTAAAAATGGATTAATGCACACATCCAAACCACATTAAATTTTCAACTTAAGAGTTCATACATACTCTATTTCCTTTCTATAGTTGCTATCACTCCAAATTGTAGTTCTGAAATCCAAGAAGTAGGAAGAATGTCTTTTTGTGGTTGATGCTTTCTTCCTTCCTCCCTTGTTTCACCCTCCCTTTTACTTCTTTCCTACCTTCCCTTTTTTTCTTTCTTAAGAAGATTAAAAGAAATGGTTTATTAAGGAAATAAAAATCTAGTAAACATCAAAAACTTACAGAGTGGTCACAAACTCTTTTTGTAATGATGTTAAAATTACCGACAAAATGTTTTTTAAAAACAAAAACAAAAAATCTAAAAACCAGCACACGCCACTGATGTTGCTTATTTAAGCAACTGGCGTTCCTCTATGCTCTTGAGGCGTTTCTTCCGGGGCTGTACAAAGTCATCATCTGAGTCATCACTAAATTTATTATCTTCTGATTCATTTCTGAATTCTAGTTTAGGAAACCTTTTTTCTGGATAAAGGTTCTTTAGAAGTTCTTCAAAATAGCTTTCAAGTTTTATACCAGCATTGGCTACTTCTGAATCAGGCTGTTGGATAAAAATAAAAATATGAATTAAAAAATACAGTATTTTCGACAGTCAACAACCAATAAAAAAAAGTAAACTTCTCACATTTTTGTTCCCTTTTAATTCAAGTTTTGGGAAAATGTTTATGTATCATCACTGATATAAAGTAAACAATAGGCTGGGGCTAGACAAAGTCTAGAGAAGGTCAGATAAGAAGTAAATAAAAGACTTGGACTCATCTGGATTATTCTATCAAGTAGCAATAGCTATATGACTGTATTACCAAATTGAAATTATCAGATGCCATAATTAGAGTCATGGAACAAGTGCTTTTTAAAGCAAATTAAATGAAATGCGGAACTCTAGAACAAGGACCATATAGAGAAAAACCATAAACAAAAGGCTGTTAAGTCTGACAGATATTTAGATAAACTGACAGATCAAAAATTGAGAAAATTTAAACATCAGAGTTATTGTGACCACATCTTTAATATTTCAAGATCAACATCAAAAAGACTTTAGTCTGGAAGTGCCATTTCAAGAAATAAAAATGGGAATGACAAGGGATGCTTCTAGGTTAGATAAAAATATTTTCTAAATTGTTTTCAAGTTGTCAGCTGTAATCTGATTTTCCACTTACAATATAATAAACCCTCAAATAGGAATGTGGATAGTCTTCCTAATTACCTTTCATTCCCTGACAAACTAGAACCTCTAGAAATTTATGTTATCATAGATCTTCATCTCTTTTATTGATAAAGTGGTTTAATATTACTTTTCCATTCCTGTTGTTTTTTTGTGTTTTTGCTTTTTCTTCTTACCTCATTAAATTCAGCACAGTTTTGAAAGATCAATCTAAAATCAGCTACAAAATCTTCAGGCTTTGTGTACATGGAACAATCTTCTTGCAGTCTCTTCTTGATGGTTGACAAGTCCATCGGATTTTTAATTATTCTGTAATAATCAGGCACCTTTCAAAATAAATGAGATGCTGTAACAAAAATGATTGCATTCTACCTGTCCTAAATAAATTCTCCAAGCAGGAGAATAAAATTCAGGTTCTTCTCATTACTTTTTCATGTACTGTTTTGTCATTGATAAAGAAACCTGTTCAGCAAACCTTCTAGAGTCAACGACACACACATCCCTTCCTCTACTGTTATAGTTTGCTTAGTATTTGAAGTCTAGACCTATAGAAATCAAAATATGTACAAAGAATTTCGGGAGTCTTTATCTCAAATTAGAAGTTTTCTCCCCAATAATGTAGGATATATGCCTAAGCCTTGAGAGAGAAACAAAATAAATCATTCCAGAGAAGAACAGGTAAAATACCCTAGATGAGAAGACTATATGAGAAATGAATACAAGTTTGGGGCCAATTTGTAAACAACAAAATGTATTCAAGCTCAAAGCATTCCAGTTGTGTTAATAAACCTTTAAGATTCAGATATAGGAAACTGACTACTAAAGAATGGTACAGAACATACATTCTCATAAATTAAGTTTAAAAAAATCATCCTGTGGGGTTCACCTGGGTGGCTCAGGAGGTGAGTTTCTGCCTTTGGCTCAGGTCATGATCCTGGGGTCCTGGGATCGAGTCCCATGTCAGGCTCCCTGTGGAGAGCCTGATTCTTCCTCTGCCTGTGTCTCTGCCTCTCTCATTAATAAATAAATAAAATCTTAAAAAAAAAAATAAAATCATCCAGCTGTCTGAGGTGCCTGGGTGGCTGAGTCAGTTGAGCGTCCAATCTTGATTTTGGCTCAGGTCATATCTCAGGGTCATGAGACTGAACCCTGCACTAGGCATGGAGTCTGCTCAAGATTTTTTTCTCTTTCCCTCTATACCCCTACTCCTGGCTCACGCACTTTCTAAAAAACAACAATCATCCCACTCTGTAAAAATACACAAAATGATGTTAATACTTACAGTTAGAGGAACTGGATCTTGAAAAGCCAGGCTCATTTCATGGCAGTAAAGAAATAAAAGTAGGCGTTCACACTTCTAAGCAAAAAAATAAAATTAAATAACATTAAAATATAAGAAAATAATGAAGTCACAGCTTATTTTTAATATCAATGTCATGGGTCTCAAAATACAGTCCAAATTACAACCAGATGAATACCAGAAAAATATCAATACTTAGAGTTTTGATCTCTTCAGTCATTTACTGAAATGTACTCTTGAACAGTTTGGGTTATATGTGATAAATGAAAGTAGTTCTTGAAGGAATGAAAAATCAGAATCATGAAAAACCTATTTGAAGCTCTTTAAAAATAAATTTCCACTTCTCTCTCCAATTTGTATCCTGGATTACTAAGAGTCAATCAAGAAGAGAATATGTACATCAAGAGATCCAGAGACAAAGCCCTGTCTCTGGTGTGTCCAGTCCTAAGGCTGCCTCTCTGAATGCACATGGTGCTATCCATACACTTGCTACTACTCTGCTGAGAGGCATATCCCATTAAATTTTATGTAGCACTGGTAGGGCGTGTTTGGGTCTCTCTTGCACAGTAACTTTCATACTGATTATTTTACTTAATACTTTAGCAAAGAACTTCTTTAATACTATATAAGTGTTGATGTAGTAGCTTTAAATGTCAATTACAGTTAACTATATTGGCTTTCAGGTAAACACAGTACCATCTGGTAAAAAAATGGAATTATCTCCAGAAAGAGTAAATAGAAAAACCCATCTCTTTGGTGCCAGTTCTCAACAAGTTAGGAAGAAAACTTATTTATAGTAGAAATAAAACAAATTTACTAAAGGTAGACTAAAATCCTGGACCATCACAGACCACATAAAATTCTTTACCTTGTTCAGGTATAGTCCTTTAAGCTTCTAGAAAATGTATAGACAGTATTGTGATTTTTTTTAAAAATCAGAAAAAGCTACAAGTTATATTATTCAAGATTCCTATATTCTTGTGGAAAAAACTAAAGAAAAAAGAGGTCAGTATAAAATTTGATTGAATATATACTTCTTTGATGAAAGGCACACCTGCATTACAATAATCCACCTAACCAAAAAAAAAAAAAAAGAAAGTTTAAAAAAACTTACCCTTTTATCTATTGGTGTTAATTTAACAAGGCCTTCAGTTTTCTTTTTTTCTGAGTTGTGACTGGGAGCATCACAATCATATTCAACTTCTGGTTTAGATAAGTCTCGGCAGAAAGTGCAAATCCACTCTCCACTGTGGGAGATAAAGTATTTCTGAATTCCTAATGCATCATTTCTCTCTTCACCATCTTCCTTTCCCACCTCCTCCATACCATGTATGATACAGATTTGTTTGTTTGGCATGAATTTTAATCACTGAGGATTTATTGCATGCATATTGACTATGTACACAGCACCATGCTGGGAGAGCTTAACAGCAGGAATACAATGTGAGGGCCAAAGTGGTAAATGTTAGTCTAGTCAACGAGGCATGAAACATATACGAAATAAACACTTAAAACTAAACACACACATTAATTTATGGCTGATGTGAGGTAAAACTGGCATTTTCCCAAAAATGATTCATGAGGAAGAAATGCTCTTATTACTGTTTTTGCAACTTTAAATGTGAAATTAAATTTTAAAAGTATAGTTTTTGAAGAACTAAGGAGCGACCCAATGGCTGCTATTCATCATTATCAGCAGCAGCAGCATTTCATAGAGTTGGTTTGAAAATGTACTTGAGATATTTGTAAATGATACAGCTCAATGCTTGGCAAATACGATGCAATTATTGTGCCAATTATTATGCATAAGGATCACTGTTCTTGAGGGTAATGCTTTGTAATAATTCGAAGGACTGGCTTTCCCCCCCCCCCCCCTTCTTCATAATAGACTAGATTTTTAGAGAAATACAGGGAATGGGAAGCAGAGTACTGAAAACCCTATGTTGAAGGTCTTGGAGTATACATTTGTGCGAAGTGAACTTTTATTTACATTTCTAAGGTTTTATGTTACAATGATCATTAATTATTATAGTGAAAGAATGTGAGAAAGGGAAGCGAGTACCATCTTACCTTGGAAAATTTGCCAAAGTGGGCACATGACAAGAAAGATGAAATACTTTGGGACACTTCTCACAGCACAGGAGTTCCCCTCCATTCTGACAAACTGCACACCAGTCCTCGTTGGGGTCATCCTCTTTCCTGGTCTCTCCAACATGAAGGGGTGACTTCTGGGAGGCATCTAGCCAGTCAGACTTCCCGTTTGAGGAACTTTCCTGGTGAAGTCCAGGTTGATCTCCTGTACTATCAGGGGCATCTGACCTGAGCACAGACTCCTCTGAGGTAGTGCTCTGACTGCTATTTAAGAGTAGGGAAGTGAGTATGCTTCTTGGATAGTTGGTCTGCAAGGAAAGAAGAGTTATGTGTTCTTTCTCAAAACTGACATTCTTTATTAGTACTATTGCAATTTTGGACCATAGACTCCTCTGCTATAGGCACCTGGTTACCTCAAAAGAGTCTGTGAATATGTATGAGAACAGAACAGCCTTATTGCTGTTATTAGGGTCCCCAGTGGTAAAGAAGACATGAACCTCTACTAAAAACTATCATTAAAACAGACAATCAGCAGAAAGAAAGTGCGGATAATATAAGAAATATCTTCTCATTTGCTGAAATGGGAGAATAAGTGGGTAATGGAGAGTCAACCACATGAATAGTAAATACATTGAGCTATTAGTTATACTCAGACACAAAATTTGCCTACTGCTGAAATTTTTATAGTTCATAGAAAAGTGTAGTACTTTAATTCTTGGAATTAATTTCGATTCTGCAGGAGTCATCAATAACTTTAAAATGAATCTGAAGGGGATCCCTGGGTGGCTCAGCGGTTTGGCGCCTGCCTTTGGCCCAGGGCGTGATCCTGGGGTCCCGGGATCGAGTCCCACGTCGGGCTCTCGGCATGGAGCCTACTTCTCCCTCTGCCTGTGTCTCTGCCTCTCTCTCTCTCTCCATGTCTATCATAAATAAATAAATAAATCTTTAAAAAAAATGAATCTGAATATTATGTTAGGGCCTAGGATAGTAAAAATTTTAGATCAATAATAAAACCTGTTATCTCCTTTTTTTTTTAAAGATTTTATTTATTTATTTATGAGAGAGACAGAGAGAGAGAGGCAGAGACATAAGCAGAGGGAGAAGCAGGCTCCATGCAGGGAGCCTGATGTGGGACTAGATCCTGGGACTCCAGGATCAAGCCCTGGGCTGAAGGCAGACGCTGAACTGCTCGCTGAGCCACCCAGGCATCCCGTGTTATCTCCTTTCTAAACATTAAAAAAAATTTCAAAGTAATAAATGTAGATTTAGTTTTAAAAGCATGATATAAAACAAAAGATAAAGCTAAATAATTTGAAAATAATTGACTTCAAAGAATGAAATCTCTTTTGCTATTCATTTTTAACTGATACACTTAGGTTGTAATTTCTCAGATATTCAATTTTAAACATATTTTCAGTTTTAAATATATGGTATATATATTCCTTAGTAGGGGAGATTAGATTTTTCCTTCTCCCTCCTTACACACTTACATGCCATTCATGCCACCCTCTTACTGCTTCATTAAGCACTGATTTATTTTTAATTTATTTTTTTAAGTTATTAGGTACCAGTATAACTTTATGTCCAATATCTATTCCAAGTCAGTATCACTGCTGCAATGGTTAAGTATCCTGAAAAAAATCAATTTTTGGTTAAATGCATATTCAAGTTTTATCCTGATTATGCCTAGTTTTTAGTTAAATTTGTATAATACAGGTGTTTGTTTATATCATTAGTACTAGAAATATTGTTCATTACATAACCACAGAATGTACTATGACTATACTCTTTATCTTTTTGTTTTTACTATGATTCAATTGTTCCTGCCTGCCTGCCTCTCTCCCCCTCTCCTTCCTTCCTTCCATCTGATTACTTTTCTAGGCACCTATCTCTAAGTCATTATCACAACCTCCAGTAGGGTGATAAGATGCCTCTCAATACTGCCAAACATTTTTTTCCCTTACATATATCCCTGTGGAGTCTTCTGCCCTCTGTTATATGGTGTACTAGAGAAGCTGTGTACTGAGAACTACTCCTTTCTGTGTTAGATTCCATTTCTGGTATTTTATGTCTTTTTTTTTCCTTGATTCACTCCATTTTTGATGAAGCATATTCTCAAATATCTTTCTGAGAATTAATGCATGAGAATTAAAATTTCTGAGACCGTGCATGGATGTCTAAAAATGTTTAGAAATGATTGATAATTTGCCTGGGTACAGAATTCTGGCTATGAAATATATTTCCTCACAATTTTGACATTTCTTGGGCTACCTGGGTGGCTCAGCAGTTGATCTGCCTTTGGCTCAGCACATGATCCTGAGGTCCTGGGATTGAGTCCTGCATCGACTCTTCATAGGGAGCCTACTTCCTCTGCCTATATCTCTGCCTCTCTCTCTCTCTCTCTCTCTCGAATAAATAAAATCTTTAAAAACAACAACAAAAAACAATTTTGATATTTCTCTACTGTCTTTCAGATTCAAGTGTCCATTTTGAAGATATGGATGGTGCCATTATGATGTCTGATCCTTTGTATAAGGTATTTTTTTCTGTCTGGAAGCTTTTAGAATCCTGGCATCCTAAAACTGATGATAATCTAACTTGAGTACTTTTTTCATTTAACGTTCTGGTACTTGATGGGCTCTTTCAACTCAGATGCTCATGCTTTTCAGTTACAGTAAGTTTCTTTGTATTATTATTATTATTTTTTGGCAATTATCTTCCATGTGGTTTTACTCAAATGCCCAAACTCATTGAGCATCTAATTTTTCAAACTCTTCTCCCTGTTTCCCATCCACCTTTTTAATTTACTGAGAGGTTTCCTCAAATGATTCAACCTTGAAGTTGACTATTCCCCAGTTTTCAATGATTTCAAGCATTTTTAACCTCCTATCTGCTATTTAAAAGTTTCTTTCCTCCCAAATAGGCATAGTATTCCCCAAATTAATGCAATTACATTTTGGGGCCTAGATTCTTCATCTGATTCTTGCTTCACTATAACAACAGGAAAATCATAATTTTCAGGTGGTCCACTGTTTTCCTGTTTTATTCGGATTGGCTCCAACATGACTACTGGGACTTTATGTGTAGAATCAGCTCCTGCTGGCTTGCTTGAAGAGCCAGAACTATAAGAAAGAAAGGAAAAAAAATATCAAAGAATGCTACCTTAAGTATCTCAAAACAAAGTATAATGGCTTTCAGAAATAATGCTGTATCTTCACAGCAATGGTCACTATGTTCCATTAAATGATACATAACGGAAATACAACTGCTACAGGCAAAACAGCTTCATGTATAATAAATGTTTTACTTATTAACCTATCTAAATAGTTACATTATACTTCTAGAAAGACATTTAAATAAAACCTGAATCAAAAGAAAATTGACTTCAATATTCTGAGGACCTACAACTGGGCAGCCAGATTCAGTATCTTAGAGCTGGCGTCTTCTTTTTAGGCATTCCCATTTCCTTCTCTAGTTATTGACAGAGACTCTGGGCTCACATTAATGATTTACTGTCACAAAGTGTGAAGACAATTAACTAGAAATGTAAGTTATTGGTGTTCTGCTATTTACAAGGGTAGCGGGACAAAACCTTTTACAGATAGCCACTATGTTCTCATAGGATTAAAGGCCACTTTTTTTCTCTTTAGAGAATGCTTCTTCCATAGATTAGGCAAATTAAGAATGGGGTTCTTTATCTAGGGGAAATTTGTAAGCATAATAAGTAGACGAGCAAAGCAAGTAAGTTAAGATAGAATTTCAACAACTATGAGTTTATTTTAAAGCAGATAATGTTTGGCCATTAAAGTCAGAGAACACTGAAGTTAGTGTAAAGTTATTGTTTCTTTCCCCCCTAAGCTTATATTTGTACATATTCTCATATGGTAGAGTATGTTATACTTAGTTCATTTAAATTTTTTCTTTGCTATTAGGCTAAAGTCAAACCTATTTTCTTATTTTCAACATATTACCCCACCCCAAATTTTGTACCTTTAAAGACAAAACTGCACTTTATTTACTTGATCCATTCACTTATTAAATTAATATATAATTATTAAATTTTTAATTTAAAAGTTAAAAATAAAGGAAGTTCAAAACGTATTGAGTACCAAGAGCATGCTGAGCACTGTCAAGAGAAATCTAATCAGAGATTTTATATACAAAAGAATGAGGTTAAGTCAGTTTACCTTCCTCGGCTCCCAACGCTGGAGGCACTAGGTGAACGTATTGGTGGGTGTACACTAGTCATGGTAACAGGTCCTGAAGAGGAGGAAATCATTCACATTTATAAAATGAGTTAGTAATTATGTATTGACTTAAAAGGAGATACTTAGTTAAAACATAAACTTAAAATATAAACTAACTGAAAGAACACTGATGACAAAATATGGCAGAGAAATTTTAATTATGTTTTAACTAAGTATCTCCTTTTAAGTCGTATAACTGCCTTATTACATTTGTGTGACTGGTGAATGACTTAAGTTCTCCTCTTTCCTTATTTTGTTCTAAAGCACCTATTTTGCCAAGGTCTCTAGGTGTAGTATTAGAGTGCTTCTGTCTCAAAGGAAATAAGTATGTTAAAAATTCTTAAACATTAATTAAACACCAAACAAAACCATCAAAAGTGACAGACACTGATAATTTTGACCATAGTCAACTTACATCCAAAAAGAGACATTAAAAAAAAAAAAAAAAGAGAGAGAGAGAGACCACATGACAGGGAAACTTATTAAAAAGAGAAAGTATAATACTAATTCCCTCCTGGGAATGCTCTAGTGCCTATAAGTTTCAATTAAAAAGGTACAGAGGTTTAAACTTTGCTACCCACTTTGAAAGTATACTAATTTTAAATAGTGTCAAAAATTCAGACTCATTTAAACCATCCAACAAAAGGGGGTTTGGGTAATGGTCATTACAAGTAAAGTAAAAAAAAAATGGGAAAACACTCACAAAATTAAAAGAATTTTAATTTTTACCTGCAAGGCCTGGAGATGGCACTGATGAATTTGGTGACTGGACGGTTCTGTTTGAGGGTGGTCTTGGCTGGCCATGATCTATACTAGTATCTTTCCTCACAATATTGTCCAGCATAATAGTACTTGAACAGTCAATCTTATAAGAAAAGAAATTATTTCACGGCATCCTGACTTTGCAAGTTAAAAGCTACTTTAAGTTTAATAGAAAACCTTAATAGTTTAATTATTATCAAATAATAAAATATGTAAATATCCTATTTGAGAAGTTCTGATGTATATTTTCTCCATAAATAATCTTGAAAAAAAGCTTTCAATCTTCTTAATGTTTCATCTTAGTAAATATACTGAGGACATACTATTTCAAGAAGTTATGAGCAAGGATAAAGTATGTATCATTCACACCCTTAAAAATTGAAATAAAAAAATACTTCCTAACTTATTTAAAAATAACAAAAGGTAGCCAATTTAAAAAGTTGATGAGAGAAATAGCACAGTTTCACATTTTAGCAAACCTCTTTAATGTCTGGCTTACTAACAGCTAACTGGATTCTTATATCTGCTTCTGTGTGCAACCTGTTGTGATGTGTGGTTTTGGTTGAAGATTATGAAGAAAATCTGGCCTTACAGGGAAAGGACTTTGTGGAGCCTCTGAGAGGGTAGTAGGGACCCCCAGGTCTTTGGCTCACACTGAGGACTGGTGCTCTGGTATTACACTACATAGTGAAGTAAGCCCACACCTACACATTTCTAGAACACTAACCTCATTTAAGTACATTATTACTATTTGGTGGGAAGAATGGATCCTTTATAGACTCTTGCTTTAATATAATAGGTATAAAGGAAACACTTCTTTCTTAATTGATCGCTAGCTAAAATACGATAAATTTCCACTAAGAGTTTAATTCTTTAGATGCAAATACTTTTCATGCTTAAATAGACCATTTATTTCCCTGAAATGTCTTTGTGATTAAAATCAAGTTCAATTCTCTAATATGGTTCCAGCCTTCCTCAACCAGGATTCTGTAAGAGACTTAAGTCCTACTATCCTAGGGCACAGATTGTGTAGGATGAATTTACTTTTCACTCTCCATCTGGAACTGTGCTAGTTATGAACCATATTTGGGGGGAATTTAGAAAATGGTTACTCAAATCAGCTTCTTTATTCTATGGTTCAGATGAAGAATTTCAGTTGAGAAAGACTGGGAGACAAAGGGTCACTGGTTATCTGAGGATTGCTGAGAAAAGAGCAGAAGGACCATTCTACTTTCCGTGGGTCCTCTTTAGGGGAGGGGATAAATACACAGGGTTGTTTGTGTTTACTATCCTTTTGGCAATACCTTGGCCAATACTTTTCAGAGTGTAAAACATACTGGAATATGACTGGATCTACTGCCTCTTTAAGTAAGAAAAGTTATTTACATTGCAAGGTAATCCTAAAAGCTAAAATTATAGGAACGAGATAAAAGTTTTCCTATGTATCACCTATGCATGAAAAATACATGCACTTTACCCATTTAAAGTATATGTAATTATTTTAAAAATTAAGTAACTCCAGTAAGGTTAATGATGCAATTATTATGAGTTAATCTCAGTAACCTGAAAAAACAACTAAATGAAAACTTAAAAAGTATTTTACAATCTGACAAGATATTTCTTAAAAGTGTTTAATGTTTGTGTCAAAATGATCTAGTTTTACAGGATAAGAAAAGGTAAAAGTAAGTGCCAACTTATACTTGGAGATTGTCTATAGAATGTTGTACTTTCTGCCTTTGGAAAAAAATTTTTAAAAAGTCATATTGACAAAGATAGCAAGTGCCTATATTTAGCACAAAACAAATTAGAGGTAATTTTGCACCAGCCAGTATGATCTGGAAGAAAATGTTTTCATTTCCACTGTTAAACTTATCTCTACCTCTTCTGCAGGCTTCAATTCTAGCCCCTCCACCACCCTATTCTAATACAGCACATTCCAGCAATTCCACTTTCCAGTACCTCTTCTAAATCCCTATACTTCCCTGCTTTCCTTAGTCCATCACAATAATCATTCATTTACAGACAACTTTAACTTCAGTGCCGGGAGAGATGTTCTATAGGATCTTTAAGCACTCAGGATCTTTTTATTTTTCCTGTTATATTTCTAAAGAATAAAAATAACTTTTAAAACCAAACATACTAGCTGACTAACTCAAGCCTTGTACCAGATCTAAGTTCACTTAAAATTTTCAAAACATTCTTAGTATAAATTTTGTGTATACTTACATCTGGAAGAGAAGGAAGGTTATAAGAACCTCCCACTGGTGAGCTCAAGTCAATCATAGGTGAACCAAAAGCCTTTGCATCATATCCTGCTGCACTAGTAATGGTAGGACTAGAAGGAGTAGAGGATGTGCTGTTGGCAGTTGATGCGGCAGCCTGCCCACTGCTGATCTGCCACTATAATAGCAAGAAAGGAGAAAGGTCGTCTATCAGCAGGCCAAATCATAAAATGTCCAACTAATCCCTGTTCCTTTGTTATAAAACAAAGTAGAAGACACATTCTGCTATTTGAATTCAACTGTAATTTGAATGGAAAGGTGTCAGGTGGGGGAAAGATGGACAGGTATATAGAATTTTCATTAATCTTGTCCAAAAATAAAAAATAAAAAGCACTGATCTTTTTTTTTTAATCAGAAAACAGTGTGCACCAGAAAACCACAATAACCCATCTTAGAAAACTTATACATACTAGAAAAGAAATATAAGCACATAGACAGCAACTCTGAGGTAAAGATGGAGAACTAAACACATACATTTTCTTCTGCCTCTATCTGAGACATCTGAAACTAATGTAAGTTATGTGGGAATTTTTAAGGTTTTTGACTCAAAGAAAACTGGAGAGAAGACAGAAATCCCATTTTGGAAGGTGGAAAGAAAACAGACAAAGAGCAAACCACTTTGTCAATTTGATAAAGCTAGTGGGGAAAACAGAGAACACACATTATACAAACCCTCTAAGGGCTTGGAAATTAAATTAGAAGCATGAGAGGTGAATCTGGGGCTGAACCACAAGACAATCTGGGGAAAGTCTGTTTAAGAAGCACTGAAGCTCATCTTCCTTTCCTACTTTACCTGTTGTTACCCCAAGATAATATGGACTTTCTTCAATCCCAGAGATGAAGGCTAGAAGTTTATTCTCTAAAACAGGTAAAACAATGTCATTTGACTGAAGGGCACCAGGTTTACCAGAAGGCAGAAAAGTACTGCACTGAAAAGGAAGATTAAGAAACTGTACTTACACTGAATGCTGAGCTTCCCTCACACTCTGCCACTGGCCCCACTACGCTCTTCTTACCCATGCTGGCTTCAAGAAGCAGCCAGGTCCTTCACTTCAGGCAGAGGACAGAAAGATCCTTTGGGAACTGGACTAGCCTAAGAAGACTTAAAGATGGCGATGCTAGAAATTCTCCCAATAAATCTGCCATGTAGCCTTAGGTCTAGAGTGAAACCTCACTCATCAGACATTAGCTCCAGACCAAGGCTTTCAGGATTTTTTTTTTTTCAATTCACTTCTTATATATGAGCAGGTAATTAAACCTCAACAAACAACTGAGGAAACTCTTCGTCATTTATGTTAAAAAAAAGGTGAGATAAACACATTAACAAAGAGGTTAGGAATGACAAGTACAGAGATGAACCATGATGCTCTCTACAATTTACTTCAAATCTATCAAAAAATAAGAACACTCAATTGATGGATGAATAACAGATGAGTATATGGATAAAAAATGAGAAGGCAACTAGAATCATTTGTCCTCTACACAAGTCTTTCAATTTGCTGTGTTTAAAATTTTTCATAATAGGGATCCCTGGGTGGCGCAGCGGTTTAGCCCCTGCCTTTGGCCCAGGGCGCGATTCTGGAGACCCGGGATCGAGTCCCACCGTTGGGCTCCCGGTGCATGAAGCCTGCTTCTCCCTCTGCCTGTGTCTCTGCCTCGTCTCTGCCTCTCTCTCTCTCTCTCTCTCTCTCTGACTATCATAAATAAATAAAAAAATTAAAAAAAAATTTTTTAAATTTTTCATAATAAAATACAGGGGGAAAGGAAAGCAACTAAGAGGTATCTTTATACAAGGGAAAATAAAAATCCCCCAACATAGTCATGTATAGACTATGCACTATATAGAGTGATAATGTCAGAAGCATTCCAATTTTGAAAAACCTAATTTATATTCTTTACTGAAAAAATGCATAAAGAAACCTGTGAATGTCCTCTTCATCACCCACCCACCCGTCATATCCATCCTTTTCTTTTTCTCTGGACCCTTATCCTCTTCCCCTCCCATAGAATAATCACAGTTTTAAAGATAAAGTATATCTTTCCTGGTTTATATACATGATAAAACAAATACACAATCAGAAAAATGAGGTAATACCCCACAAAAATTCTAGAACATGGTTTTTCCCCACATAATCATATATAGATTACTGCATTTTTGGAATAGCTAAATGTATTCTCTGTGCAAATATGCTATAGTTTATTAAATTAACCAACTGAAAACCAATTCCTCACTGTATATTCCTTCTTCGTTCATTTATTCATTCTTGTTTACATTTTTGATCAGAAAACCTTTTAAAACACATCCTTGGTGTGTCCACCCATCAAAAATAATAAATGAGGGAGAGTACACATTTGTGTATACAGAATGTGTTAGGTGCTTCTATATATGTTAGCACTCAGTCTCAGCACAACTCTTCAAGGTACTCAATGTATAGTTGGGACAAATGACATTTAAAAGATTAAACTTGTACAAGGTCACAAAATTATTAGGAAAGTAAACAGAATTTAAGGCTAAGCTGTAGCTTGGGCCCTTTGTATCTCCTTCTACCGATGAAATAGAGAGCTATGCCTTTTATTTAAAAGTATTTTTATTAACTATTACTTAAGAAAATTTGGTGATATTATTTATTATTTTTTTTAAAGATTTTATTTATTTATTCATGAGAGACACAGAGAGAGAGGCAGTGACAGGCCGAGGGAGGAGCAGGCTCCACGCAGGGAGCCTGACGTGGGACTCGATCCTGGGTCTCCAGAATCATGCCGGGGCGGAAGGCAGCGCCAAACCGCTGAGCCACCGGGGCTGCCCAATTTGATGATATTATGGCAAAACCAAACTAATTATAACAGTGTATATATTTTTTATTTTTAAAATTTATTTATTTATTTAAAAGATTTTACTTATTTATTCATGAGAGACACACAGAGAGATGCAGAGACATAGGCAGAGGGAGAAGCAGGCTCCTGCAGGAAGCCCAATGTGGGACTCCATCCCAGGACTCCAGAATCATGTTCTAAGCCACCCAGGTCCCCCAGTGTGTATAATTTTTAGAATAGAATTTTCAAATCATTTGATTAAATGAATGTCAGAGAATTATGGAAATAGCATCATATTCCTTATTTTAGTCTTGGCAAAAAAACTGAAAACTGAAATCAATCTACAAGTGTTAAACTAGAAAGACTGTTGACACAGGTGCTTGGAGAAGACAGAATCTTTAATTGTGAAAAAGTAATGTCATATCTAGAAAATATTTTTACCTGAAAACATTATGAATATAAATAATAAACCTTATCAGACTTAATATGTAACCTTAAATATTTAACTTAATCACATATATATGTGCCCTATATTAAAACTGTCAGTTTGTTTTTAAGAAGTCTCCTTGTAATGACTTAAAGATTCATTTATGTTCTCTCTTATAGAATATAACCTGTATTAGTTAGAACAGTTCTGTCTTAATGAACTCAGCTAAAAGCTACACCTGTCAATACTGCCAAAATCCATACCCATCTATGACTGATTATTCTGGGCCTTCACTCCAATACCAATATAAGTGGCTTGATTTTTCTTGTTAGTTACAAATCAAGACCCTTTCTCTTACCTTTGTTTCTAGAGGCCTGTCTGTAATAAACTTTGTAACTCACATTTATTTAAAAAAAAAAAAAAAAAAAAAAAAAAGGAGGAGGAGGGCTCTTGGGTGGCTCAAGTGTCCAACCTTTGGTTTTGGCTCAGGTCTTGATCTCAGGGTCCTGGGATTAAGCCCTGAGTTGGGTTCCATGTTCATCAGGGAGTTGGCTTGAGAATTCTCTCTCCCTCTCCCTTTGTCCCTCCCCCTGTTCACATGCTTTCTCTCTCTCAAATAAGTCTTAAAAAAAAAAAAGTTTGCACTTGCTCTTCATTGCTTTATCTATAAATTCGATGTGATTTGAAAATAGAGAAGCAGAACAAGAAGCTGTAGAAAGTAAATATATATACCTGTTTTATAGCTTGTTGAGCCAAAAAAGCCATCTGTAGTGGGTTGGGCTTTATTGCTTGTCGTGGCATGTTCTGGTTTGATGGATATCTCAGCTGTTGAGGATGTGGAGGAAGAACTGGTCCATTGGGTTTGGGGCTGTGATTTTGAAAATTTATCAAACGTGGAGGGGGTTGCTGGAAAAAAGAAATTAAACCAATTTAGTGACAATCATCTCTTGAAAGATAAATTATAGAGAACTCTCTAACGTTCAGAGAAAGGTAGCAACTCAGTCACAGATGAATAACTTAATTCTACAACAAGGGAATGGGGGAAGGAGGCAGCCTTCCAGAATGTGTATAGGCTATGTGAAAAGTCTGATCAGGAAAGAGCTTTGGGAGAGGGGTTTCCAACTTTAAGTAGGTTACAAAAGGACTGGACCTAGGCCATCTTAGGAGGTAGGAAAAATTTGTGTTCGGTATTCTAAGTCCCTGATGATTACATTTTGCAAAGAACTGCCCTCTTTGGATCTCCTAAAATAATGCGATAGTAGAATAATAATTGCTAGCATTTACTGAGCAGTTGTTACATGCCAGTACTGCTTTAAGGGCTTTACAAGATAGAACTCATTTAATCTTCGTAATAATACCATGAGGCGGGGATCCTCTTCATTTTACAGAAAAGGAAACCAAGGTATAGAAGATTTAAATAACCTGTCCCAGATTAACAAAGATAATAAAAGATGAAGCTGGAACTTAAACTCAAGCACTGTGGATCCAAAGTTTGCACTCAACCAATAAATTATGAATAATGAAAACAGCTGATATTAATAATATTTAAAAATTAATGAGCTTTAGATTTTACTGAGGTCAAACTACATGCCAGGCATTGTGATTAGCATTTTACATATGTTACTTCATTATCACCTTCCCCTTATTTTACAAGTGAGGACACTAAATATTAGAAAGCTTAAAGAACTTGAGAAAGGTCACACAGCTAGTAAAAGGCAGCACTAGAGCTTTAATCCAAATCTACTCTGCGATGTCCTCACCACGTTCTGGTGTTCAGCTGGGGGTTGATTAAGGTACTAATTACACATGAGAGGATGAATTTCCCTAGAAGAAAAGAGATTTCAAATGGAAACCCTCCAAGGACAACATTGGTGGGTTACAGGACAGGGCAAGAGCTGGGAAGGCAAGCCTACTCTGTGCATAAATGCTAGCCCTGGAAATTGAGATCAGTGTTATAGAAAAAAGGTAGCCTTGTATGTCAGTCACAGTTTCATTGTGAACTGATTCTCTGGTTAGCAACTTACTGCAAAGTAAATACTTATTTTTAGGCTCTCTAAACTATATATGATTAGAACTTCTCAGAAAGGGAAGTATTAACTTCCATATACAATAGGGGACAAACAAATGTGAAATTTGTAGGGCTAGGGACGCCTGGGTGGCTCAGCAGTGTAGCACCTGCCTTCAGCCCAGGGTGTGATCCTGGAGACCCGGGATCGAGTTCCATGTCGGGCTCCCTGCATGGAGCCTGCTTCTCCCTCTGCCTGTGTCTCTGCTTCTCTCTGTGTCTCTCATGAATAAATAAAATCTTAAAAGAAAGAAAGAAAGAAATTCGTAGGGCTGAAGTAGCAGCACCTAAACTTTTGGCCCTCTGAAGGACGACAGCTATAAAATGTAGCCCTGCTATTTTTGCTTTCCTTTCTCATTTGTGGAATTAACTCTCCTTTCCTGGGTAAATGCTTCTTTTCCCTCTCTCACAAATTAGTTGGCACTGGGTTCACTCTCAGTAACTCTCAAGAGTGGCCAGCAATTATAGACCCAATGAAAAATAGATTTAGATACTATTTTTCAAGACCAAAGGAAATTCTGTGGTTGAAGAAGAGAAAAATATTAGAGAAACTGTCATAACTGTACACAGAAGCATAAGCCTGAATCCATAGCGATTCTCTGATTTTCAAAGTTTTGGAACTTGGAGGGTTTTGTATCAGAGAAACACAAACAGAAGACAGTTGATGAATTACAAGGGAAATAGTGGAAAACTCTAAATTTTTCTAAGAGATAACTTTTTAAAAAGTGGGAAATCATCCGAAACAGTCCTTAAAAGAGAAAAAAGGAATTACATTAGTCCTTTGCTACCCCACTCTCACAGCCCCACCGCGTCTGAGATTTATACATTGATACACTCAAGAAATGACACTTGATGCTAGAATATTGTACTCTGAGAACTCGGTGTGGGAATGAATGTCAACCTTGCCATCAAGGAGCTCACAGTTTAGTAAGACAGGAGATGTTTTATTTCCCCTCTCCTAAACTGTTATAGTTGATTGTTTTAGGGGAGGCAACTTTGAAGAATAAGATTAGGAACTAGTTATGAACATAAGAGGAAAAGCAAAACTAATGCTACTTTAATTACATGGAATCAACTACTATGCAAGGAAGATACAAGAGGAAAATACAGAATAGAGAAATAATTGAGTGCTTAAGCAAACATATACATTATTATCCTCATCCTCACTCTAAGTACCTTCATGATTATAGGCTTTGATTGTATTCCAGGTCAGTACTTCCCAATTGTGCATAGATAACCATGAAGGATACCAGATGTCCTTCTAACATACATCCACTGTGTAGGAAAAATTAATGTATGCAATGAACAAGAGTATCTCCACAGCAGTAAATATGACTCAGGAGTGAGAACTATTGCTATGAATTATGTATAAAACATAGGTGACAATGTTCTCTAACAAACTGTGATCTGTCCACTGGAGTATAGACTGTGTGCTGAATAAACAGATGCACAGTTTATCAAGTTTTTACCCCTTAGTTCTATATCCTACTTCTACAAAAAACAACTCATGTAAGCAATTTTTATTTTTTTATTTTTATTTTTTTTAAAGATTTTATTTATTCAGGAGAGACAGACAGAGAGAGAGAGAGAGAGAGAGAGAGAGAGAGGCAGAGACACAGGCAGAGGGAGAAGCAGGCTCCATGCAGGGAGCCCGATGTGAGACTTGATCCTGGGACTCCAGTAACTCCAGTATCACGCCCTGGGCTGAAGGCAGATGCTTAACCACTGAGCCACCCAGGCGTCCCATGTAAGCAATTTTTAGAAGTAGTCTTTAAATTAGCCATGTCCTATGGACAGATGTAGAGTATGATTTAAACATACCCACAAAGCCAGAGGCACACACAACTTCCTTATAGACAGTAAGTATATAGCTAGGTAGAGCAATGTGAAAGCTTAAGGAAGAGGATAATTAGTGAAAAATATATGAGTATTTGGCAGAGAACACATAAAAATGAGAGATTAAATATGAAAAAAGATTCAGGAGTCATTGAGAATAGTAGAAAACACCACTCTGAGGGAATAACCAAAAGATGTGAAAACTACTTTATTTTTAAGTGGGAAAATTAGGTTGAATAGAGACTGTGCATTATATAGATTGTGTAGCAGTAAATCCTAGAGAGGAAAATAAGATCAAAAATAAATTCCTGAGATATATAGGCCAAAGGCTCAGAGGTCATTTTCAATTTGTCACTGCTTATAAAGAACAATGACAGAGTGACCAAGTCACATAATATCTACTTATTACCTCAGTTCCTTCTTAGTGAGAAGGCAATGAACGCAAATAATAGATTTATTCTTTTTCATGTTAATAAACTTTTTTTTTTTAAAGTTTTGTTTGAGAGAGAGAGAGAGAATGAGAAAGTATGAGTGGGAAGAGGGAAAGGGAGAAAGCAGACTCCCCACTGAACAGGGAATCTGACATGGGACTAGATCCCAGGATCCTAGAACCCTGACCTGAACTAAAGGCAGAGGCTTAACCAACTGAACCATCCATGTGCCCCCATGTTAATAAACTATTAAATAAAAATCACCTTTCTATCTCCCAGACACCTAAGATAAATATTAATTATGCGAATACTTAGCTCTAGGCACTCAACTCTCTTTTCTCTTCAAATTTATCTTTAGAAATATTTTGGTATTCTTTGAAGTTTACCTGCAGTGGATCCAGTCTACAGAGGTAATGATAAAATCACTCAATTTTCTTAAAATTTCAACTCTTTCAGTTGTGCTCCTGGTATCTAAAGTGTACAAGTCTTTTCCCAAGGAACACTCACCAAAGCTCTCTTAAATTCTTTGTTAATCACTTCCCATGAAAATGTGAGTTAGAACAAAGTTCTAGAGGAATAATCTACTGGAATATTTATATTCCCCTGGATTCGACATGCATTCTTAGTCTAATTACTAGAAAGCCATAAGCCTTAAATAAATCACTTTCGGCTTTCACACAAGCAACTTAACAAAATCAGGATCTACATATGTCTACAATTTTATATTCAGTATTGAAGTAAGAGCCCGAAGAAGAGCAATTCTATGTTTTGTAAAATTGCTATAAAAAATACTAATATGTCATTACATTGCTTTTTCATAAAGAACCATATTATACATTCCTCTTAGTGCTAGAAAAATACTAGTAAAAAGTTTCTTCCTTAATTAACAGGCAGGTTTTCTTTTTACCAAATAATATAGGTAGTATTTGTTTGTTTTCTTTGGTTGAGAAAAAATCTTGATCTAAGTCTCATTCTCAAGTAAAATGAGAATTCTTAGCCTAGTACTGCACACTTTGATACTTATTAAACCTTATTCCATATCATTCATGTCATTCCATTTGAAGTATACCACTTCAAATCCTTCTTAGAAATAGGAAGGGTATAAACTAATAAATAAATGTAACTGTAAATAACAATTTGTATGAATTAGACTTTACATTCCTGAGTAAACTTTTATTATTAATTATGCCCAGATCTAACTTGAGCGAGACTCTTTAACAAAGAGTATAAACTTATCTGCAAAAATAGGATTAAAAGTAAATGGAATACTTCATATCTAGTAAAAATAAGAATAGTTCATGGAATATCTGTTCAGAAAGAGAGTCTAAGGAAGGGAGATTTCTAATGAACCACTCCTCAACCCTTTTCTATTTCATTTTACCCTAGTTTCTAAGACACACTGTGATTTTCCTAAACACTGCAATCTCACAAAGACCAAATAACTAACTAAAAAAAAAAAAAAGACCAAATAACTGAAGTATGAAGTATAAATCATTCTGAAGCATAATACAGGAAGAATGAGTTACAGATACACAACTTTACCATCAGCCATAGGCATGGGTTGTTTAGGAATGCAATCATTTATCCTCTGTTATAATTTGAAGATAACAAAGAGAAGATGAAAATAGTCGTACCAGCCAAATAAACTATTAATTCCTTTTTGAGAAGGACTAAAAACTAGGAGTTAAGTTAGGGACACTTTTGATAAATTTTTATAAATTTATATATTTAAATCATAGATGACAGATGTCTTGGTTATTTTAAGAGATGCTGAATACAATTGTATTATAATTATCTAAGTTAGGACAGGCCTGCTTCCAAATTTACCTGATGAGAGATGGAAGGTTGCTGGATGGGCCCCTGCATTCTAGGGTTTGGTAAACCCACAGGTGCTGGCCTCCGTTGCACCTGTTGCCTCTGAGCCATTACCTGTTGCTGCATATGCTGGAGTCGTAATTGAGCTAGGCTGATCTGTGTTGGAAACTTGGATAACTGGTTTGAAGATAAACCACCTGGTGGCTGTGAATTCTGTTCCACGACAGGATTCTGCTTAGGCATTTGTGGCTGACTCTCTTTATCTTCAATTACTAAAGAACCTAATTAAAGAGAAAAGGTTAAGTTCTTAAGTTTTTCTGATAGTGAAATACTGTATTTTGTAAGGCTATTTTTGCTGAACTTCAAATTGCCAAGAAACTTTTTGGTCTCAGGAACACTTTACACTCTTAAAAATAGAAGGCCCCGAGGTTTATGTAAGTTCTAGCTGTCAAATTTTACCATATTAGAAACTATTAAAAGCATTTTTTACCTCTTAATTCATTTAAAAATAAACCCAGAATAACACATTTTTATGAAAAAACTTTTCAAAAAATTAGTGATGAGTGGTATTATTTTTTTTATATTTAAAAAAATCTCTTTACATGTCTGGACTAAAAGCTGAATTCTCCTATCTGTCGTTGCATTATCTGTCATGATATATTGTTTAGGTTGAAATATATGCAGAAAACTGGCCACATACAGACATGTAGTTGGAAAAGGGAGGCCTCGTGGTCTCCTAAACAAGCCTCATACTATACCTTGAGAACTACTGTTATCAAAACAAAACAAGGAAACCTGACATTGGTTCTAAAATTCCCACAATGTATTTCTGATTCGTTAGTAGGAACAATTAGTAATCTCTAAAGTTCCTTATATCCTCACAGTGCATACTACATCAGTTCTCTGATAAGACAGCAATTTGGCTTATAGTTACACTTAGAATTTAAAGGTGCCGTCAATAGGTCTGATCAAAGCATAAGGCAAAGGTTGACTTCAACAGTAGAGATTCAATTAAATGTTTCTGATCTTCTATAAGCATAAATATCCTAAAAAATATTATCACTCATTACATACTCACTGTGTTAGGCAATATGAGAGTACGTCTACGTACATCCTTGCTAAAGTCCTTTTTATAGATAAGGGAATCTAAGGCTCAGGGAAATTGAACAACTTACCCAAACTCACCAAGACATTAACTGAATGTTGATCTAGGTTAGTATTTTCCCCTTGCACTCTTCTAGAAGATGTTTCTCAGAAGCCATGCATAAACAAGTTTGGGAAACTTGTCTCCTTCTTAGAATATTTAAAATGCAAATCTCATTGTAAATGACAATTTTCACAGCTATAAATGATGGCTCTGAGAAGTCTTACAGTATATTATTTGATTTTATTATAGGATTTTCACAAACTTCACAACAGAGATGCTGTTTTTATTTTGCTTTTGCTGATACAGATTTATCTAAAACTATCCATTTATGTGTATATAGTTACACATTCTTAATTTTACTATATCATGTGGTTTATTCTGTGATATGCTTATATGTATTTCTGTATATGACTGCTTATGTTCTCCATATAGCTGAATGTGTGATGGTTCAGTGGGGAAGGGTAAGAGATGCTTATAAATGCACTTTGCATTAAGATGCTTATTTTTAGTAATATAGGTGTGTGTGATTCCAGTTGCCTGCTATCTATCAATAAATACGTTGCTGCATGCATTTTGCAATTGAGCTGCAGAGGTCACTTTATCGCTGTCCTTTTTTGTTCTGTTGTGTGGATGAGATTTGCGTAAGCTTATTGCCTCCATTCTTGGTATGTTCTGACAGCACTGGCTCTCTTTCTAGCCATTTCTTCCTTTCCTACCTAGAATCTAGCCTAGGGAGTGACAGCAACTATCTTTGAGGATTTTGAAACACGGTCAGTGAGACCAAAAGCTGTCATCAAAGGGAATACACTGGTGGTTGATGAAGAATGTATAGGGAATTCTTAGACTTCTATTTCTTTAGTTTTCCTGTGAGAAATTAAGAGGTAGAAAGTGAAGACTTTTTCCACTAGCAAATAAAGAAAGGAAGATAAATAACTTCCTGGTGAGCTGCCTGCAAAGATATTTGAGCTCCTAATCTTACCAAAATGATAGTCTCCCTTTATGATAAGTCAGTGGACTCTAATACTTGAAACTGGGGCACTTTTCTATATGCATGTTATACTCCAATTAGGCAGTTTTAAATATAGTTATTACATAAAAGGGGAGTAAAAAAATAAGAAATCTTCCCTAGCAAGATCAAGCAAATGAATCCTTAGGTGCTTCATGACTAGGTATAAAAAGTAAGCCAATATGAGAAATACTATTTTAATAGAATATACTCCAAAAATAAAAAATCCTGTATCAATGGCAGTCAGTCATGAGTGAAAAGTTTCATTACCCCATTCTAATAAACCTACAGTTAACATACAAGCAAGATTCTATGGGGAAAAAAAACTTCTAAATCCCAAAGTCTAGACATCTGTGAGTCATAAGGATGTTCCTATCATCCATTTATTTACATGTGTTGTTGTATTATTCATGCATGTGTCACACATATACATAACATTTATAAAATACTGGCAAAAACTCCATGTCTTCAAAACAAGGTGATAAAAGCGCTTCATGGGTAGAAGGAAATACGTTTTCAATAATGTGTCATAATCATTAATAGTTCCAGAAACAAATGACACTTTGAGAAAATTGACATAAAGGCCTACCTAAATTGATAATATTCTGAGCCCAGAAACTAGGATCACAGTGAAACTGGATGGTATTGTTGGTCACTGGGGAAGCATCACACCTTGCTCGAAGGAGGTGCCTTAATCGGTATGTAATCTAGAAAAAAGGAAAGACAACTAAACATTGGTGTCTTTAATCAGGCAAACAATATATTAAGTAAATACACAAAAAATGGTCTCTGGTATGTATGCTAACACAAAATAATTGTATCTAAGTTATAAAATGTGGACATACAACATATTTTACAACAACATATATAACAAAGTTTTCTTTCCAAAACATGTCAAGTTTGTTTTTTTTTAAACATGTTAAAAGTTTTGAAATATAATTCAATTAGCTATACTACTGAATACAAAGCTGAAAAGTGGGGATCCCTGGGTGGCTCAGCGGTTTGGTGCCTGCCTTTGGCCCAGGGCGCAATCCCGGAGTCCCAGGATCGAATCCCACGTCGGGCTCCCTGCAGGGAGCCTGCTTCTCCCTCTGCCTGTGTCTTTGTGCCTCTCTCTCTCTCTCTCTATGTCTATCATAAATAAGTAAATAAATAAATCTTAAAAAAAAACTGAAAAGTATCTTAAAGTGATAGGTTATGATTAATTTTTTGAATTATTAAAACTTCAGAGAATCACCAACTAAATATTTGCAAAATAATTTTTAAAAACACGTATCACTCTTTTATTTTACTTACTTTTTTAAAGAAGGATTCAAAACTTAGAGGGCTAATGAGTTATGGAAAGTACAATCTCTGCTCAGGAGATGTAAGTACAGCCCATAAGTAGGCCTGCTAGTGGGATGGTTCTCCTTGCTCCTCTGTTTTGAATCTCATGTCACCACACCATACACCCCCACCGCTGCCAACCTCCTTCCACACTGTGGTCCCGCTGAATACTTGATCATTCTCCCTTAGTTGAAGAATTGAGTTTCTGGCAAACTATCACCATCTCCAATATCACTCTTGTCATAATTCTTGATGATTTTAATATCCAACCAGCTGAACCTTCTTCTCAACTTACTTCCTCTAGGTACCAATAATCCTATAAACCTTAAAGGTCCTACATGTGTTTGCTCTTATAATATCCCCCTATCCTTTGATCTCACCTTACCAGGAACCTTACCCAGCTGAAATCCAGGGTCAATCACCATAATCATTTCCTTGCATATAACCTCAATACCTCTTTCCATCACATACTCCATCACATATACTTCCTTCCCTCTCAATCTTTCCCCCAAACAACCCTGGTTAAACCCAAGTTTTGGCCAGATATAACTGGACTATGTAACACATGACAATTTACTTCATGTGGGCCCCTAAGTTTGGCTGGCTATCATATGACATTTTTCTAGTACTTTACTTCCCTACTCTCCTAAATGACTATTCAGATTTTCTTCTCAAATCTCTACCACCTCCTTCCTCCCTCATGCTCAATCTCAGCTGATTTTGCTTATAATTTTACTGAGAGAGTAGGAATGAATAGTCAGGGACCTTCTACAAATTCTCACCACTTATATTAGTGTTCCCTCCTATTACAATGGATTCAATGGCCGTGCCTTTTTTTTTTTTTTTTTTTTTAATTTTATTTATTTGAGAGAGACAGAGCACATGTGTGCTCAAGCAAACTCCCCCACGGAGGATGGAATCTGATGTGGGGCTTGATCCCAGGACTCTGGGATCATGATCTATGCTGAAATCAAGAGTCAGATGCTTATCTGACAGCCAGCCAGGTGCCCCTAAATGGCCATGCTTCTAAAGCCAGTCCTTCCACTTACGCAGGAGTACCCAACCTTTCTTGCCTACTCATAGACGTCTTCCCTCACCTAGGCTTCCATTTTACTGGATCACTCTTATCAACATATAAACATGTTTTAACTTTTGCTGGCTAAAAACAAAACTCTTGGCTCCTTTTCTATCATCCACTGCCCCGTTTTTCTGCCTTTTTATTTTTATTTTTTTACAGCAAACTCTTAAAAAAAATTCTTTTTTTTTTTTTTTTTTTTTTTTACTGGCTATTTTTACTGCTCTCTGTTCCCCTCCTCCCATTCTTTCCTGAAGCCACTTCCTGCACTTGGCTTTCAGTATATTATACTCTTGTGGTGTTGCTCATATTCCACCAACTACTACTTTTGGTGGCCACTGAGAATAGGTTTGGATTCCAATGCACCATCGCAGCCTCCAGTGTTGGTTCTTTCAGTCTTCCAACTGCCTTCTTTTCTCCTATACACACATAGTTTTAGTGATCTCATAGAGTGTCATAGTTTAAATGACTCTTGAATTTGTATCTCAAGTCTGGATCTCTTTTTTGAACTTGCATTTCCAATTTCTTACTCATCATCTGGTGTCTGGTAAGCACCTCAAATTTAGTATGTCTAAAAGGGAACTTTTGATCTTTTTCCTCAAGTCTACTTGTCCTATAACCTTCCCTATCTCCACTACTGGCAGCACTATTTTCCTTACTGCTTAGTCCCTAGTTCCTTTCTTTGTCTCACACCCTACGTTCAACCTGTCAGCAAATCTTACTGGTTCTATCCTTAAAAGATATGGATAATCCTACCAGTTTTCTCATCAACTCTATTAATTCTCCTGCTACCACCTTGGAAAAGCCACCTTATTGCAGTAAGATTCTAACTGGTCTCCCTTATTTCTTCCTTGCCCTCAAATACCTATAGTCTATTCTCAGCCACAGTGATTATTAAAATGTAAATCATACTCTGTTGTCCTCAAGACCCCCCCTCTCCAATGGCTCCCCATAACAGTCAGATTAAAAACCAAAGTCCTCATAATGAACTACCATGCTTGTGGTATTTGACTTTGCATTACTTTTCTGACTTAACTTGTACTAACTTTCTGCTCCTTCACTCTGCTCGGGCCCCCCAGGACTCCTTGTATCCATATCACAAAAACTCCCATCTCCATCTTTGCACTTGATGTATGCTCTGCCAGAATATCCCCTAAATATTTACTTCCTTCAGGTTTTGCTTCCTCACTTTTTTCAGTGTTTGCTCAAATATCACGCTCTTTCAACTTCTTTCCTTAATTTACTTTTCTCTAGAGCACTTAAAATATGTATGCTGTTACATGGTATTACTTATTTTCAGTACTGTCTCTTCCCACTAAAATGCAACTTCTTGAGGCAAAGATTCTGTCTTCTGTTCTCCCAGTGCTTAGAATGCTGTCTGAAATACAGCAGGTATTCAATAAGTAAGCGTTGAATAAATAAATTTACTTCAGTTGCTAAACTATTTCCAATAGCCTATTTTAGGCATAAAACATGAAATTATTTTGGGACTATGTGGAATACATGGCACAGTGTGTAGTGCAGTATATAGCAGTCAATACAATGTTCTTCTCCCTAAGTTTTTCTCCCTTTCTTAAATTTTTGCATCCTCTATCAGTTCTTATGGTAAAAAAATGTTAATATGCAAACCATAACAATCATTCCAAGAACTTTCCTTCCTAAATAGTTTCATCATTCCCCAAATTTAATCATTTTGAAATAATTTTAAAATTGTGAAAAACTAAAAAGCACTCTTCACCCAGATTTCCCACCTGTTAATGTATTATTAGCACATTTGTCTCCGTGCCTGCCCAAATGCTTCTGCACACATACACTCTTATTGTCTTTTTCTGAACCTTTTGACAGCAAGTTGCAAACATGAAGTTCTGTTCCAAACACTCCAGTGAGTGCATCTTAACAAAAAGATCCCCTAACATAAGCGGCAAGCTCCAAATTCAGAAAGCATGTTTGTCACAATACTACCATCCAATCCAAAGACCATATTCAAATGGGAATTCTCCCAATAGGGTACTTCCTAGGATGCTCTCAAAGAATACAGGTTGTATTTAGTTCCCATGTCTCTGCAGTTCCTTAATCATTCCCTGTCATTCATGTCCTTTGATGGCTCAGGCCTTATATTATGCAAGATGACCTTCAACCCGGGTCTGAGTAGAATTCCTCCTGAGCAGACTTAGTAGAGCATTCTTGTCAGGAATTCCACACAAATGATAATGTGTATTTCTTAGCACATCAGATCGGGAAGCTCAGGATTTCAATCTTTCCCACAGTTGCTGATACAAATCCTCATCACCTGGCATTTTGCTGCCCTGTTTCTCCACTTTAAATTCACTGGATTTCCCCCTTTGTAACTGATTAGTGTTTTGCAAAGAGGTATTCTAGGATTACACTGAGATCCTGTTAGTCAATTCTCTACTCACTAGATTAGCATACTCTGAGGACTCCTTAATTACCTCTAGGATAGTGACCAAATGTGCTTCTTTACCATCTATTCTTTCTACATTTATCGCTTTACATTATGACATAAGATTTTTCCCTTCATCATTTGCACAGAAAAAATGGTTAAAATCAGAAATGTGAGCACTTTCTTAAAAGAAAATCAGCTCTAATTAAAAGGAACAATGAGGTAATAAAACCCTTGGGACATACTTTTCCCCCTTTCAGGTACTATGCTGTAAATCCCTTTTGCTGATGAGAAGCTAAAAAAGACAATTTATTTACAACTCAGATAACTAGCATCTATTTGCTAATTAAGTTGTGCCAACGTCTAAAAGTAATACCAAATTTGGCCAAACTATTCCTTGAAGTAACAATTTTTTTCCTGATGTATTTTGTTGTCAAGATGTAAGAGCTCTCTTACTGTCAAATTATTTTATTACCCATATAAAATGTAAACTCTGTCAAAAATCCTGATACATATAAAAAAAAAATCCTGATACACAAAAAAATAAAAAATAAAATAAAATAAAATAAAATAAAATAAAATTCCTGACATATGTTTTAGATAGTTCTGAAAAATCATAAAGCCTGGCTGGTGTAGAACATAAGGTTCATTAACTAACTATACTTTATTAATCTTTTCAGATGTATCTAAACTTAAATGAACTCAGGTTTCACACTGAAAACTTAGCTAACTGTTCAAAAAGCAAAAGATGAAAAAAATTTTTGAAATATAAAAGATATCAAAACAGCTTTCAAGATAGCAACACTGTCTCCTTTCTATTGAAGTTAAAATAAACTTAAAGAAGAAATTTAGTATTTGAATTTCCAATGCTGTAAAAATTAACATGCAGTTTTGTCTATACTTTGAGCTTCTGACAGATGTTATCTGCCATATTTTCACCATCAATCTTTTGTTTCATTCCTATACATCAAGCACTGAGTAATACAAAATTCCTACCTTTGAGAAGTATAAAATCTAATGAGTCATAGAAACATATGCAAATACAATAGTACATAAAAATCAATAATTGTATGATAGACATATGCACAAAGGATTTGCAAACACATAGAAGAGAAATCCAATCCAGTCTTGGTCATGAAAGGCTGCCAAGAGGAAAGGAAGACAAATCTAAACTGCAGCTGGTAGTCTCTAAAATGATGAACATTAGTTATTCAGGAGAAAGAGGCAGCATTCTAGGAAAAGGTACCAATACCCAGTCAAGACAGCATCATATACTGTGAGTCCAAAGGATTAGAAGCAAAGTGTTAGCAATGAGACATTCGGGAAAACATAAAGGTCTTCTAAGAGTAATTAGATGGGAGGAAGTGAAAAAGGAGAAAAGAGATTGTAGCATTCCTTTTTACTACTTATAACTTAATAGTTTCCTAATTCTAGTAGTATAGAAATATTCACAGCTGGTAACAAGAATGATAGTGCTTTACTCTCCTGGTCTTCTGTCAATATTTCTTGCCTTCCTTCTACATAATATAAGGGTAAATTCAGTGTTAACAGGTTGATAGAAGAATCCTGAGGAAATACTGTGAAAATGTTTCAAAATCTGTTTAAAACTGGACTTCTGAAAAGATTCCACTGTTCCACTGGGTCTTTTACTGACCACAATTCCTATAGCAAAAAGATGAACTGAGAATTGCAAGCAAGCTAGGCTTGAAATTTCAGGCCTGCAAGGCATTTCTTATTTTTTTTAAGCACATAAAAGCCATCATTTGAAAGATAACCTTAGGGGGCACCCGAGTGATTCAGTAGTTGAGCATCTGCCTTTGGCTTGGGTCATGATCCTGGGGTCCTGGGATCAAGCCCCCTATCAGGCTCCCCCCCAGGGAGCCTGCTTCTCCCTCTGCCTATGTCTCTGGCTCTCTGTGTCTCTCATGAATAAATAAATAAAATCTTTAAAAAGAAAAATAAAACAAATTTTAAAAAGATAACCTGAGTAAACATGGCTATATGTACCAAGCATAAGAATTATGAAGAGCAGGGTTGTAGAATATAGCAGTTTTCAAAATTTTTGAGGTTGGAAACTCTTGTAAGTGTTTACAAATAATCGTGAACCTCAGCTCTGTATACATTAAAGACAAATCATTTTATTAACTACACTGGCTATTGGTAATGCCTAAAGGCCCACTTGGATTTCACAGGCTTTTAAAAATTAGAAAAAAAATGATTCTGTCAATTAGGTATTGGTCCCTTATAATTGATTCTTTATGATTTGCAAACTCATTTTCTCCTATGTAGAATATAAAGAATAACCTCCCTCTCTCCTATGTCAAGAGATAATTTTGCAGATTAAGTAATCTCATCTCCTATTTTGTTTTCTCATAATTGTAAAAAAAAAACCATTAATAAAATTAGAGAAATTTTTAAACAGGTTACTAAATATTTGTATGAATGTTTTCTTACACATATGTAGTAACAATATTCAATATTCATAATTTTCATTCTTAATTGAAAAAAAGACAATTCTTTCATTTTATACTCTTCTTTTTCTGTTTAACTCTCAGAAAAATATTCAGGAAAACAGAGAAGATACGTACTATACAGAAGCTGTTTTTCATTACACCAATAAAGCAGTTAAAAAAAGACTCAAGAAAGAGTACATCATTAAATATTATGAAAGAAAAAAATTCTGAGTGAATACAATTCATGATTAGGAGTAGTTCTAGAAATAGTTACAAATCAGTTTTTTTAGTAAGTCTTGAACTCAATATTTGAACCTAGTTTATAGAAGTTTATCCAGAAGTATATTTCCTTATTACAAAATGGTCACCGAAAAATTCTGCCACTTGATTCCAAAAATGGTATAGGTGAACAGAAAACTGATTTGGATGTCCTAATTCAATTTCAAAGGATAACTCTCTGTGGAATTTTTAATAAAATGAAGGTAAGGCAGGAATTTTTTAAAATGTTTATATGGTTTGACTTCCAGTGGTTAAGTATCTTCTAGATCCTTGCTACTAAAGCATAGTTCTAGAACAGTGGCATTAGCATCTCCCAGGAGCTTGTAAGAAATATAGAATTTGGCTCCACTTTACAACTCTAAAACGAGAATCTTCAGGTGATTAATAGTTTGCAGTGACTAAATATTTTCAGTAGCAAGGTTCTGAACTACTATCAAAATTGTTCATCTGATCACACAGACACTCTTCCATAGCAAATGGGGTTGCAATATACAGTACCATACATGGACGCCAGAGTAAACAATGTACTGTCAGCAAGAGAAACACAGCCTCTAAACTCAGGTGTCCAAGACAGAATTTTGGTTATACCTCCTACTGTGTAATAACCTTAGGCATGTTACTTAACTCTGTGCCTTGGTTTCATTATTCATACAATAAAGATGGATAGTTACACCTAGTTTTTTTTTTGTTTTGTTTTGTTTGTTTTTTAATTTGAGAGAGAGTGAGAACAAGTGAGTGAGCTGGAGTCGGGGGGGGGGGGGGCGGGGGGGGGGGGCGGAGAGACAGAGGAAAAGTCTTAAACAGACTCCAGGCTCAATCTCATGACCCTGAGACCACAACCTAAGCCCAAACCAAGAGTTGGAAGCTTAACTGAATGTTCCATCCAGGTGTCCCTAGGTATACCTAGTTATGAAAATGGCCCAGCCATTGCACCACTAGTAGTGCAAAGGATACAAAGATCCTGATTCAAAGGGGGAACACGCACCCCAATGTTTATAGCAGCATTGTCAATAATAGCCAAATTACAGAAAGAGCCCAAATGTCCACTGACTGATGAATGGATAAAGTCTATCTTACCAGTGTATACACACACACACACACACACACACACACACACACAGGAATATTACTCAGCCGTCAGATAGAATGAAATTTTGCCATTTGCAATGAAATGATACGAATGAAGCTAGAGAGCAACATGCTAAGCAAACAAGTCAGTCTGAGAAAGACAAATACCATATGATTTCATTCATATATGGAATTTAAGAAACAAAATAGGTGAGCATAGGGGAAAAGGGAGGAAAAAAGGAGGGGCTGATCCTAATTATGGAGAACAAATTGAGGGGTGATAGGGGAGAAAGTGGGCAGGAGATAGGCTAAATGGGTGATGGGGATTAAGGAGGGCACTTTTTCTGATGAGCACTGAGTGTTTATGTAAGTGACAAATCACTAAATTCTACTCCTGAAACCAGTATTACACTATATGTTAACGAACTAGAATTAAAATAAAAATCGTAAACAAAAACCTCCCCCAAAATCCAATGTAGAAGCTTAAGTGGAATATTACATGGAAAATGCTTAAAATTAGTGTCTGGCACACTATAGGTGATTAGGAAATCTTTACTATCATTATTTTTAGTATTAAGTTCAATAGCCTCTGAGAGAAAACCTGGAAAAGAAGAAAACAAAGATAATGATGGATTAAAATTGAAGTTATACCTCAACAATGGCAGTTAAGTATATTTTTAAATTTTTGATCAATTAAAGTTAGAAACAGGTAAAAAAAAATAGGTAAAGGGCAATGAAGTACAAACAAACCAATGAACAATTCTGAATTTTAAGTATTCCAATAATTCCACTGTTTCTATGTTTTAGTGGTATGTTAAATGCCATACTTAGTCTGTCTTACCAGTCGCTTGCTATAAAGTAATGCTGTACTGCTGCCACTGGAAACTGCCCATTTAGAAAAATGCATAACATGTTCCAATTGTTTAGAAAGTCCAGCTACTTCCTGTTGTTGTTGCATAAGTTTCATGCGATGATCCTTTGCAAGACTCTGAAAATAAGAAAATTTCGAAATTTGTCCTGCATATATTTTAATGGTCATTTTCAGATTATCAAATTAGAATAACTGCCACCTCTGAGAATCCAAATGATAGCAATTTAAAATATGCTTAGTGCTTTTCCCCCTTAGTATATAAATTGGTCACTCTTACTGCCACAAAAAACTGCCAGAACACTACAGAGCTTCTGCTACTGTCACCACCATCACCACTGCCATCACTGCCTCTACACACCTCCACCCCAGGCCCTTGGTCTAGTTTTACATATTCTGGAACTTAAGTCTCTATTTGTGCATCTTCCAGTATCCAAAAAGGAGCAAAAACCAGGGATTAGCTATGATACAGTAAATGCCTGTTAAATTTAATTCTCACAAATAAAAGATTTACCATCCAGCAATCTAATAAAGTTACCAGATCATACGATTTGTGCAATCATATGATTTCACTTTTCAGGCATTCTAGTCTTGATTGCAACCACTTTGTGCCCAGTCATGCCATATGGTAGACACACTCATGTGGTTAAAAGGGATATGATTTTGGTCTATTGAGAATTACCTTGGGAGCTAAATGATAAAATGATTAGTGGTGCCAATGCATTCTCAGAAAAGCTACATAAAATCAGAATCCAGAATTTCTCTAAGGGAAGTAGACAAACAAGAACAGAGGTTAATCAAAAGCAGAGAACACTGGGGGTGCCCAGGTGGCTCAGTTGGTTAAGTGTCTGACTTGGTTTCACAGCTTAGGTCATGATCTCCGGGTCCTGGGATTGAGTCCTGTGTCAGACTTTGTGTTCAACAGGGAGTTTGCTCAGGATTCTCACTCTCCCACTGCCCTTCCCCCGTTTGTGTGTGCATCCTCTAAAATAAATAAATCTTAAAAAAAAAAAAAAAAAAAAAGGAGAGAGCACTGAACTTGGGTTATCTTAAAGTTCTCTATCCAAAAATTTTTATCTGCAAGGAAAGGGGAAGACAACAGGGTTTTCTACTGGTTCTGAAGTTTAAAAGTAAAATTGTTATATTCCAATATGGTTTTACATTCTCAATAAAAAAAGGAACCTAGATCCTGACCCTAGTTAGTTTCAAATTTGGAAAATACACATGTGCTGAAGTGAATTAAAGGAAAAACTGCAATGACACTCAATGGCTTTGTCACATCTAATTTAAGTTTAGAGATTACTTGTTTTTTACAGAGGTCAGAAATAGCCTCAGTATTTCTTTGGAGACATTATAGACAGAATATAAGTTTTGTTGACTTTTGGAGAGGTTGCATATTGACAATAAGAAGCCCTAGTTACTTGGGTCTTGTATGGTTAACAGTTATTTGGGCCGATTCCTGCATTCTTAGATAAAAGGGGCTCCAATTGTTTTAAGGAGGATTCTGTAAACCAGGAAAATATTAACATTTAAAAGGTGTTGTAGAAATTATAAGTCAATAAAGTCGATTACAAATAGTACTGATGACTAGGTTCATTCCTAGAGATTGGGATCTGGTCATCTTTTGTTATCTTCAAGTGATTCTGATTTACAGAAATGTCTGAAAAGAGCCACAGCAATGCACGCACTGCTAATAATCTCTGAGAAAGCAAATCTAAGTGATGTTTGATTTTAAGCAGAACTTGGAAAACTTTGAAAACGCTGCTTCTATTAAAAAAAAAAAAGAAAAGGAATCACAGGACTTTGAAAAAAAAGTTCCTGTAAATGAGGCCGCCTAGACAGAACACTTCTTCACTAAATAAGTATTTGTTTCCAAAAGAACAGAGAATTACTTTAGTCTTTGTTTCCTGTATGCCTGATAAACCATGGGAATGACCACGCTTTTTCAAGGAGAGGACTCTCTGACAAAGACCTTATAATTTTGTCAGCTACAAAATAAAGAGTTTGAATTAAATTATTTCTAGGAATGTTTTTCTTTTTCATCTTTAACGTCAGAATTCTTACTCTCTTTTCCTTGTAAATTGCTGCTTTACTGTGAATTCTTTCTGGACCAAAGAACTAAAAGAATACTAAAATACCATGCATTTAATAGTATGTTAATATACCACAGAGAGGTTGTAACCTCATTATTAGTTGGAGTCAAACACTGACTTTGGATCTTGACCTTCAGGAGTATAATAAAGCCTATGAAGACTATAATATCTTTCTTACCATGGTGAGAAACAACTATCCTAAGTGCCTTGCACATCCCTCACTACATACTGCTTTCTCAGCTAAGACTATAAAATGTCAAAAGCAGAAGGCACATCCTTTTCCCAATTTCTCAGAAGGTTAAATAAGTGTATGTTTAAAAATGAAATACAATGGCCAACACGCACATGAGAAAATGCTCTGCATCACTGCATCAGGGAAATACAAATCAAAACCACAATGAGATACCACCTCATACCAGTGAGAATGGGGAAAATTAACAAGGCAGGAAACCACAAATGTTGCAGAGGGTGCGGAGAAAAGGGAACCCTCTTACACTGTTGGTGGGAATGTGAACTGGTGCAGCCACTCTGGAAAACTGCGTGGAGGTTCCTCAAAGAGTTAAAAATAGACCTGCCCTACGACCCAGCAATTGCACTGCTGGGGATTTACCCCAAAGATACAGATGCAATGAAACGCCGGGACACCTGCACTCCGATGTTTCTAGCAGCAATGTCCACAATAGCCAAACTGTGGAAGGAGCCTCGGTGTCCATCTAAAGATGAATGGATAAAGAAGATGTGGTTTATATATACTATGGAATATTACTCAGCCATTAGAAATGACAAATAACCATTTCCTTCAACGTGAATGGAACTGGAGGGTATTATGCTGAGTGAAATGAGTCAATCGGAGAAGGACAAACATTATATGGTCTCATTCATTTAGGAAATATCAGAAAGGGAGACAGAACATAAAGACTCCTAACTCTGGGAAATGAACTAGGGGTGGTGGAAGGGGAGGAGGGCGGGGGCTAGGGGTGAATGGTGATGGGCACTGAGGGGGGCACTTGACGGGATGAGCACTGGGTGTTATTCTGTATGTTGGCAAATTGAACACCAATAAAAAATAAATTTATTATTTAAAAAAAAGGAAATACAGCTTAGTTACCTTTCCGAAAATTTTTGATTTTGGAAAGACTGGAAAAAAAAGTTGTCACTTCAATGAATCTAAAATGATTAATCTCTTCAACATTTACAGAGCTCCTTCTTCAAGCAAGGCATTGTGCTTTGTGCTATCAAATACACACTAAGCCATAAACTGTCAGCTACAATGTAGAACTTGGCAGAAGAAAACTTAGGAATAGAGAGGAAGTATTATTGAGTCATAAATGGAAACAACTGTATGAAAAAGGCAGGGATTTCAAATTCACAAATACTTCAGAAAATACTGAATTAAATTGCTATAACATATTGTCCATTAACAGTAACTTACCTCAAGCTGATGTAGTAGAGCTTTTCCTTTTTTATTTATTTCTACCATCAATGTAAATATAGCAACTTTAATATCCTGTTCCACCTGCTTTTGATTTTGATTTACTTCAATTATCCTGAAAATTAAATGAAAGGGGGAAAAATCTAAAATCTAAGGCAGAAAATGGTCTTATAATATTTAAAATTTATTTTTTAATGTCTAACTTAGGCCAAATGTTTTCAACTATTAAAAGCTCGGCTATTTCTAGGGGTCCTTCAGTGTAAATGGACTTTCTGGAAAATGACACAGCAGAAATATAGTTCTTCTAAAAGACATAGTCATTTAATTCAATCTTAAAATCAAATGTGTAAAATTGTAAGAGAAAGAACACATTTTAAGAAAATATGGTTTGGAAAGATCATAATCAAAATCATCCAAGAAAATCAATACTTGGCCTAAAAAGGTGGACCAAAAAAAAAGAAAAAAAAAAAAAAAAGAGTTATAAACAAGAAAACCAGGACTCTGAAAATGTTTGACTGTATCCACTGTAACTAAGCAGCAGGAAAGTGTAAATGTGTCACTCTCAGTCATCTTAACTGTAACAGCATTCATTATACCTGCACAGAGACAAAGAGAACAATAGTAGTTTGCTATTTTTAATAACACATTTTCTTGAAATAAGCAGCTAACTACTACTTATATTTCATCAAATACCATGTACTGTTTTTCCTTTGATTAGAGAAAATGGAATGCTGTTTTCATGGAGACTGAAATAGACAGAAAGAAAATACATAGCATCACACCAGAGCATCTTATAGAAGCAAAAGAAAATAATGGGCCACCTACTAAAGATTCCAAGATAAATTAAGTTTCATCTCTCCAGTCAGCTTCTCCAATAGTTACCCTCTAAAACTTAAAACCAATAGGGCAGATATTTTATTCTCTGTTGCAAATTAATTGGCACCAATATTGGCTATAAGATCAAGAAACCCAGATAGATCTGAGAAGCAAACAACACGCCCCCGCACCACCCGCCATAATTTAAATCTTCATAATGGCTGAACAGGATGAAGAAAGGACGAGAAATGCCATGTTTGCACATGCATAAAAATAAATATCAAAGTAAGCCAGCCCAATAAATGTAATCCTTTTATAATCAGGTAGTCTACACAGATAGGAGCAATTAGCACCTAATCCAGGGATTCTTTAAGTCTCACCACAATTCAAAAACCCAAATCGTTCCATTCAATAATGTATGACTTTGTAAAAACAGTATAAACCACTGACAGAAAGGTAAAAAAAAAAAAAAAGAAAAAAAATGTGGAGCATTCACACTATCTGATTTGAAGACTTACTATAAAAAACTACAGTCATGAAGAAAGTTGAGTACTGGCAAAAAAGAAAAACACAATGGAACAGAATAGTGTTCAAAAGTAAACTTATACATATATGGTCAACTATTTTCTACAAAGGAGCCAAGGCAATTCAAAAGCAACAATATGGTCTTTTAAACAAAGGGTACTGGAGCAAATGGATGTCCATATGTTACAAAAAAGTGAAATTTGGCCTATAGCTCATATCATATACATAATGACAGAATAAGATAAAAGTCAAGAATACATTTTGTCAAGTGTGGATCTTTTACACAGAATTAGTTATTTTACAATTTTTACCATTTGCCACTTAGATGGTAGAAGCAACTAGAACTATCTGTCTTAATTATTCCATAATATCCTTTACAAATTTTTAACTACTTAAAAAACTTTTAACCCACCACTTACTCTATTTGGCAAAAACAGTATTGTGATTAGAATATGGTAAATGAAACAGTATTTGGTTAATACATTTGTTATATGAAAGAGGTAAAATGAACTGAGAGCTGGTAAGAAAGAATAATAAAAAGACAAATAGAACTGTTATCACGATTAATAAAAATGAGTATAATAATAATACTGAAGCATCAAGAAGAAGGTAAATTATGTTCAAGAATATCTTTAAAAGAGGGATCCCTGGGTGGCGCAGTGGTTTAGCGCCTGCCTTTGACCCAGGGCGCGATCCTGGAGACCCGGGATCGAATCCCACGTCAGGCTCCCGGTGCATGGAGCCTGCTTCTCTCTCTGCCTGTGTCTCTGCCTCTCTCTCTCTGTGTCTATCATGAATAAATAAATAAAATCTTTAAAAAAAAAAAAAAAAAAGAATATCTTTAAAAGAATTCATTTCAATCATGGAATTGCCTGGAAAAATTTCCTAATGTTCCACTTTAGCCATGCTCCAAAATGACAAGTATAACAGATTATGATGGCTTTCTTTTTCTTTAAAGATTTTATTTTATTTACTCATAAGAGATACAGAGCGAGCGAGAGGCAGAGAAGCAGGCTCCACACAGGGAGCCCGACGTGGGACTCGATCCCGAGTCTCCAGGATCAGGCCCTTGGGCTGCAGGCGGCGCTAAACCGCTGCGCCAAACGCTGCGCCACCGGGGCTGCCCCATACGATGACTGGTCTTAAGGAAGAGGAACCACAAAAGACTTTTCCTCTATGCAGAACATTCAAAGCCCATCTGCGGCCTCTTTTATTTAGGCTCCTTCTAAATAGCAGTTCTTGATTTGTTTAGGCAGTGATAGGTCGCTTTTGAATGCAAAAAAAAAAAAAAAAAAGTGAGATTGGTATTTCGTAGGTGTTGTAAAGGTTGTAATAGGTCAGTGTGTGTTTCAAAGGGATTTAAAAAAAGGTGGGGAAGGTTAGACAAATTCCTCTTCCATGTGGAGATTAGTGGTTTACTCCCCTAATCACTGACTTGTGAATATGAGCCTTCGGATAGTTGAGGAGGAGGACTGCTTTGGAAAGCAAAAAGTATAACAAGTAATAAGCAGAAACCATGTAAGTATTGTATCTGATAAGGAATAAAAGGTATGTGAAACTATTAAATGATCCCTGTCTCCTGGTGTCCTAAGATCTCCACCATATTGCAGTTAAAAGATGACAGGCCAGAGAAGGCATCTCAAAGTTTACCAATGCTTAAAAAAGCAGTTATTAAAAAAAAAAAAAAGCAGTTATATATATATAATCAAGTGTTAAAATATTTTACAATACCAGCAAAAATAGTTGATTTTGTTTTTAAATCCCTGTATTCCTTTAAAATTTGAAACACCAGATAGTTATAAATTTTCAATATCTGCTAGGTAAATGAGCCATTACTCAATGTAGTTTATTACAGTAACAGTTTTTGAAAAGAATGCTTTTCAGCCCAGTTTCCAGAACTTAAAAGTTTCTAGAGAAGTCTTATAAATTATGTGTTATTAGAGCCATCTAACAGCTTACCTAGGCTTATTTTCACCACCAGCTAAGTAAAATGTTCTAAAAGTGAATATACTTAATACATTACATAAAGATGATTTTTTTTTAATAATACCACAAATGTAAATGTACCTGTTTTGGATCTGATTTCCTGTGAATTTTATGTATTTTGTTTTTTCCATCAGTTTGGTAATTAGTGTATCTATGATCACTTTCTGATTCTGAAAAGCTTCTTCTATAAATTGGTACCTGGAAAGACAAGTAAACAAGCTAATTATTTCAAGCTAATATATCTAAAATGAGGAAAAGCCCCCAAATAGAATCTATTTAAGATATCATAAAAAACAAATAATCTTAAAAAAAAACCCTCAAATATATCCCTAGAAGGCAGGTTTTTCATGCTTTCCAAATTATCCCTAGGAAAGAGGGAGTCTTTATAAATATATTATTCATGGATACTCTAAATTAATTTGGAAATTTGGGAAAGATAAACATCATGCATGGTTTTAGCATCTTAGGTCACTTGGCCAACCTGGCAAAAAGTAATCACAGATATATCTAAGTAGATTTATTTATTATTTTACAATTTCATAACTAGGAAACGTTGATGCTGTAAACATACATTTTATTTTTTTTAAGATTTTATTTATTCATGAGAGACAGAGAGAGAGGCAGAGGGAGAAGCAGGCTCCATGCAGGGAGCCTGATGTGGGACTTGATCCTGGAACCTGGGGATCATGACCTGAGAAAGGCAGAGGTTCAACCACTGAGCCACCCAGGTGCCCCTGTAAACATACATACATACATACATACATACATACATATATATATATATATATATATATATATATATATATATTCTAAACATATATTTTAAAGATCACTTTTAAGTTGTGCCATCATAGAGGTCACAAATATATGCCTTTGGGAAAAATGGGAAGAGTAAAAAAAAAAAAAAAACAAAAACAAAAAAAACAAAACAACCTCTTGATGTTATAATGCCTTAAATGCAGTAAGCTTTAAGCAACATAAAATATAGCACTTTAAAAAATTTAACTTGGAAGTGAACATGATAACCCCTGACAAACCATGTAGATAACTCAAGAGTAGCTCCAGGGAAATAGTAATGTAGAAGATAACTGGTTTTATTAATTTTTCATAAAATGCATAAAATACGGTAATTTACATAATGTGGTTTAAAAGTACAAGGTCACTTAAATCACTAAATAGGGATGTCAGCATTAGAAAAAAAAGGGGGGAACACAGTTAATTATTCTGTTGGATTTCCTTTGTATATAATGCACTCTTCGGGACTGTGGTACAGTGTAACATTAAATGAAATGGTCAGAATTGTCACTCTTATCTTGTTCCTAAACTCCATCTAAAGACTTTGAATATTCTGGGCAGCCCAGGTGGCTCAGCAGTTTACCGCCGCCTTTGACCCAGGGTGTGATCCTGGAGTCCCACGTCCCTGGAGCCTGCTTCTCCCTCTGCCTGTGTCTCTGCCTCTCTCTATCATGAATAAATAAATAAAATCTTAAAAAAAAATAAAGACTTTCAATATTCTGTTATGATGTTTTCTAGTTCTTTTTACAGATAACCTTATCAGGTTTAGGAAATTTATTTAATTCCTAGTTTGCTAAGATAAGATCTTCTACCACACGTACATGTATATATACATAGATATATATTTTTTACAGAATGTTTCTTCTGTCTCTATTGAAATGATCATGTAATTTTTCCTTTATTCTTTTAATGTGATGAATTACACGAATGATTTTCAAATGTTAGATGAACTCAGTATACCTAAAACAAAGCCAACTAGGTTGCAATTAGATTGTCCAAAAATCACAATACTACTGTATTTGGTTTCCTATTTTATTTCTTAGAATTTTCATTCATTTCATGGATGAGACTAGTCATTTTTTTATTCCTCATAAGTTGGAGAGAATACATTCTTTCATCATTCTCTGGACAAGGCTGTATTAATTTAAGGTGTTATTTTACCTCCCCTATGTTGTTGATTCGTCCATTAAGTCATCTGGGTGTGTAATTTTCTTTGTGAGGAATTTACAAATCATGAATTTACATTAAAGGACTATTCTGGCTTTCTAGCTTATTTTATGCTAGTTTCAGTAAGATGTATTTTCTAAGAATTATTTTCTTTCAAGTAAAATTTTTCAAATCAATTGACAGATATTCTTTTCATAATTTTAAATGCTGTTAGAAGATGTACTGATGCTCCTCCTTTTAGCTCCTGGCATTGGTCGGGTGGGTCAGCTCTCAGTCACTCATAAAGGGATTTGTCAATTTACCAATCTTTTGAATGATTTGATTTCTGACATTATCTGCTTCATTAATGTCTGCATATGCTCATGGTGTCCTTTTCCCCACTTTAGGTTTATTCACTGATTTTTCTAATTTGAGATAAATGTTTGATACATTTACTTTTTTTATTCTTGCTGTCTAATATATACATTTCATGATCTATAGATCTTCCTCTCATATGGCCTTTACAATATATTTAGGATATTATTTCTAATATTCAGATAAAAGTATCTTCTAATATCCACTGGGATTTCTTCTTCAATGCTTTATTTACATTTATTTCTAACTGCTTATTTTGAAATAACTTTGAAGTTAAATCTGCCATGGTACAGAGATGTATATCTTTACACAGCTTAGTTTTTTAAATAGACTCATCATAGCTCTTTAACACCGTAATAATCAGTATGCATTTTCTAAACACAGGGCATTGTTATGCAACCATATTATAACGATTAAGAAAATGGACACGGAGATCATTCTCTCACCTACTCTACACACCATATACCAGTTATACCATTTGTTTCAGTCATGTCCTCTAAATAATTTTCCCCTTCTAGTCCAGGCTGCAGTATGGGATCATGCTTTGCTGCATATAGCTTTCATATGAATTTCAGGTCTTCATTTTCAAATATATGGAGAATTTTCTCATCTATTATCTTCTAGATTTAACTGCATTGAGTTTACACCAAGACTTAATATGATTTTAACCCTCTGAAATTTAAGACTGTCCTAACATAAGCTCAATTAAAATTTTTTTTTCATGTTTGAAAAGAATGCACATTATTGGGTGCAGTGTTCCTTAATGTCCACATAGTCTTTAGGTTATTTGAATCTCGGCGGAATATCCTGATTTTTAAATCTGCTTGTTTTGTCAATTATTGAAAATGTCAACATTTCCCACCCTATGGATTGGTCTATTTGTTCTAAGTTCTGTTACTTTTTGTTATATATTTTAAGGCTATGGGCATACATATTTAGAACTGCTCTATCTTTTAAACGAAGAGACCCCTCTATTGGATAAAGTGTCCCTCTTTATCTCAAGGCACTTTGATAGAACAGCTTGCCTCTGATTAGTGTTATGTGGTGTATCTTTTTCCATTATTCTTTCTACATACTTAGGTTTTAGGTGTTCCTCTTATAAAAAGCAAATGGCAGATTTTATATTCTTTTTCTTATCCAGGCCAAAAATCTTTTAATTTGGAACATTTTACCCATTTACAGTTATAATTACAAATATATTTACAGATTTACCAACTTACCAAGTCCTTATTAAATCCCATCTGTTCTTTGTTTTTCTTTTATGGCCTGTTTTTAGACTGCCTAATGATTCCACTTCCCCTCCCTGTTAACTTTGATAATCCTAGACACTTTTACTATTCTTTTAGTAATTACTCTAGGCATTACAAAATACAGATCTAGACTTATCATCTAATACTAATTTGTACTTTTTTATCATCTTCTACAACTATTCATGAGTCTTACGACATGAACTCCACATTCTCCCAAAACATCTATTGTGTAAATATACAAAAAACACTAAGACATTTTTGTTTCCTAAGTCAACATTTATTTAGATTTACTCATACCATTTTAATTGCTCTTCATTCCACCATTCATTAACTACCATTTCTCTTTTGCCTAGGTATACTTTAGTGAGGGTTACTGGGATTATCCCAGTTTATTTTATCGGACATGTCTTTCATTAATCTTCATTTTAAAAAAATGTTCAGAGTATAGAATTTTACTTTTGTAATTATTTTCTTTCTGTATTTTAAAATTTTTTTTTTTTTATCCTGCTGGAGTTTTATGGCTTCCTAAATATGGGCTAGACAGCTTTCATCAGTATTACCACATTCTAAACCATTATATTCTGTCTTTAAATGTTGCTTCCTTCCCATTCCCTCTTTTCTCCTTCTTGGCCCCAGTTACACACTGTATTACTTCTACTTTCTATCTTTTTGTTTACCATGCTTCATTCTGGGTATTTTCTTACTTTCCTTCTAGTTCATTAATTCTCTTTTCCTGCTACATCAAATCTGTTACAGCCAATAATGAGTTAATTTCAGTTATGGTAATTTTCAATTCTGGACTTTCCATCTCATTCTTTATTACAGTTTTCATTTCTCCAACCAAATTTTCCATTTTGTCTCTTCAATATAAAAAGAGGTAGCCCTAAGGGTCTTTTTATATTATTTATTGTATCTGCCAGGTTTTGTTCATGTTGTCTAATCTCCTAGAATACTTGATTACTTCTAATTATGTGTTGGACCATTTTGCAAAGTTCATTACTGAATAAATCTGAGACACAGGATGATGTGTTTTCTCTTCAGGAAGGATTTATATTTAATTCTACCAGGTACATCTTGGGGCACCAGTATTATTTCAATTTACTTCATCTTTGGGTCCTGAAGAATTTGATGTTGAGGCTTCAGTCCCAGTCATGAACTATTGAGTACCAAATTCATCTTTACTTAAACAGTGTAGACTTTCAGAATTCCAAATCAAGGCAAGGAGGAGAAGCCTTCAACCCCTGTAATCTCTATCTTCTCATTCTCAGCCCTGTGGCCTATCAGAAGTCCTGGTAAATGCCTCAAAGAGGGGAAAAAAGCTATTATTTTTTCTCCCCACTCCAATCTGGCCTCGTAATTCTTTACTATTAAGCTCTAGATTTTTTATCAACGACTTCTGTATTTTGTCCAGGTATTCTAGTTATCCTCACTGGTATGGTTTGGTCCAAATTATCTAGTCTGCCATTACTGGGACCTTAGATCATTTTTTCCCTTTTTCTTTTCTTTTTTAGTTTTTACTTAAATTCCAGTTAGTTAACATATGGTGTATTAGTTTTAGTTGTATAATTTAGTGATTCAACACTTATATACAACACCCAGTGCTCATCACACCAAATGCATACCTATCATCTATTTAACCCATCCCCTCACCCACTCCTCTAGTAACCAATCATCAGCTTCTGAGCCTAGATCATTTTAATCAATTTTGTTTATATTAATCAGAATCTTACTATTTAAATAAAATCAGTGGCTGCTGACTCAAATGCCTATGGGAGGTCAGATTTAAAAATAAGCTTCCGCAGGAATTATAATGAATTGGGAAACCCATGCCTCATTCTACAGAACACTGAAGTGAATTCCACTCAATGCTGATAAGAATATGGGGCCATGACCGTAACAAGTTCCATTTTCTCAAAAACCCAAAGATCCAATTTTTTTTTCTTAAGGTAAAATCTCCTCACTTTACAACACTGGCAACAAATTCCATTTATTTTCAAATAGTGTGCAGGCCAGTGGTTCTCAATTCAGGGTGATTTTGTTCTGCAGGGCATTTGGCAACATCTGGAGACATTTTCGGTTGTCACAACTAGGATGATGTCACTGGAATCCAGTGAATATAGGTCAAAAATGAACCTAAGCACCATACAATGAACCTGAAGCAACCCCCAGCCAACAAGTATCAACAGTGCCCAAGTTGAAAAATACTGGAACAAGCCAACATACTGCTGGCCAAAAAAACTTTATTTGTTGACTGCCATTTGGCTGGGGTTCCAGCAGTCCTTTATTTCTCATATAGCTTATTATAAATGTGTGTCTATAATTAAAGATGTCAGTACCTATGCTCTTTATGCTCTAATAACTGGCAGTCCCGGCATGTCAGTTTGTCACATGTTTCACAGTAAAGCTTTAGCTGTTCCTTCTTATGAAAAGGACAAAACACTGGTCGCTGACTGGTCACACCCACTGCCTCTGTAGAAATAATGGGAGGCAAAAAGAAGAAAATTAATATAAGTGAATACTACATAATTATTAGATTGTTTTAAATTTGAAACCATTGATATATAAAAGAGCTATAAATAGTTCCACCAACACCATCACTACTACTAGGCTTTATATATATTAAAGTAGCATTGTACGGTGACAGATGGTAGCTACACCTGTGGTAAGCAGAGCATAATGCATAAACTTGTCAAATCACTATGTTGCACATCTAAAACTTATGTAACATTGTGTGTCAACTATACTTTCAATTAAAAAAAGAAAAAATATATTATGTATTCTCAGCATTTTAGAAGGAAAACATAAATAAGTTTTTCTTTCCAGAAATTCAAATTAACCCAGGAGAAAAAGAAAAGTATGTAGTTAAAAATATGCTTTCTGTAATTAATAAGTCTTTTTTCTTTTTTTTTTTCTTTTTTTTTTTTTGTAATTAAGAAGTCTTAAGAAAATAGCCCAGGTTAAGTGAGTGTGAACCAACTAGATGTTTTCTACTCAAAATATGGGAGAAGATGGTTTTAAGTGGAATTCAGAAATATCTAATAAAAATGTATAAAGAAAAAAAATGTATAAAGAATGTGATGAAAAACTTATTTTCCCACTTTTGTAAAAATCCTTCCAGAGGATATCCATTAACACAGAAATAATCATAAAGTTTTCACTACATACTATTGTCCTCCATATAACTTTAATTTTCTTTCTTTCTTAAGAAAGAAAGCAGGGTTGGGGGGTAGAAGGAGGGAGAAACACAATCTCAAGCAGACTCCATGACCAGCATGGAGCCCAATGGGGGCTGGATCTCACAACCTGAAGACCACAATCCAAGCCAAAATTGAGAGTCCACACTTAATTGACTAAGCCACCCACGTGCCCCAGCCATGTAACTTTTTAATGAGCAATGCTTATGTTATAATGTTAAATTAAAAAAAGAATACAAGTAAATGTAATGATTAAATATAAATACCAGTTATTTCACTAATAATTATAGGTGAAATCCAAACATTTCAGAAATAATTCCACTTTCAGCAATAACCACCACTATTAGTAGCTTGGTATATGTTCTTCTGGCTGTTTTTCTATTTATATTTAACTATATACATTAGTAGGCACTTTGTTTTATAAAATTAATAAATGACACAAACTATCTTATAAGATTTCTTAACTCTTAGATACCTTTCTTATTTTGAGAGACAGCATGCGTTCACACACACACTTGAGCAGAGGAAGGTCTGAGGGAAAGAGAGAACCTCAAGCAGACACCACCACACTGAGTGTGAGGCCAATATGGGGCTTGACTCATGACCCAGAAATCATGACCTGAACCCAAAATCAAGAGTCAGATGCTTCACTGACTGAGCCACCATAGTGCCCCTCTTAGATACCTGTGTTAGTAAATATGTTGACTTATTTATTAACTGCATAGTATTTCATCAAATGATATAACCCCTGCATTGTTTCTCATTTTTTAATATTGTATAATGCTGAAATAAACATATAAAAGTAGAAGTCATTGATTAATGTTTCCACAGATCAATTCCAAGTAGCACAACTGTTAGGTCAAAGGGTGATTTCTACAAACATACATGATCCTAAAAAAAAAACTTGTACCAATTTGTATTCTTAACAGTGTAGAGTGGCTATTGCCTACATTACTAACAGTGTTTTGTCAGTACTTTTAATCTTTGCCAATCTCACAGAACAAAAAAGATTTCAATATCTTTAGACCTATTTCTTTAATAACTGAAACTGGACAACTTTTCACACTCATCAACCATTTGTATTTCTTCTAAGAATTGTCTGTTCACAACCTCTGCTATTTTTTCCAAGTGTCTTTCTTACCAATTTGCAGACACATTTGATACATTGCTTGCCAAAGATTTTAGAAATATTTTCTCCAGTCTGACTTGATTTATGTCATTTTCCCAAAAAGATCTTTAAAACATTTTACAGAAAAACGAATCTGGTTTTATTTTTTATGACTTTAGTTTTAGAGGACTGCTTCTAGAAAGGCTTTTTCCTAATTATAAAAAGGTTTTTTTTTTTTTTCCTTAGAGTGAACTTACATGGTTTCTCCTTTTAATATAAATTTTGTGTTTATCTAAAATTTATTTTCATATAGAGTTTACCCTTGAACAACACAGGTTTTAGGTGCCTGGGTCCATACACATGGATTTTTCTTGATAAAAAACAGTATGGTTACTATAAATGTATTTTCTCTTCCTTTTAGTTTTCTCAACATTTTCTTTTCTCTAGCTTACTTTGTAAGAACACAATATACAATACACAAACATACACTTCTTACAAAATGTGTTCTAGGGTACCTGAATGACTCAGTTCATTAAGCATCTGACTTCAAATCAGATCATGATCTCAAGCCCTGGGATCTAGCCAGCATCAGCTCCCTGCTCAGTGAGAAGTCTGCTTGTCTCTCTACCCCACCACCCACTTGTGTGCACATGCCTGTGCACTTGCACTCACACATACTATCCCTCCCAAATAAAGCTTTTTTTAAAAAAGTGTATTAATTGACTTTTACCAGTAAAGTGGTACTGGTACTAATAGTAGTTAACTGTAAAGTTCTGAAGAATCAAAGGTTTACAAAGTGGATTTTTGACTATGCAGGGATCAGCATCCTTAAGCCTCATGTTATTCAAAGGTCACCTGTACTAACAATATTTACAAAAACCTTATGTTGTATGCCAGCACGTAGAAAGAGTTCACGGACTCACATTTTCTGATCATAATAAAACTATACAGTTGAAACAGGAAACAAATAAAAAATCCAAGCAATGGGAACACTTTTGTTTTCCTTTTCATGAATTCTTAGATTCATAATAACCAGACTGTTAAGGAATTTGCTTTTTGCATTTAATATACATTATGGCCTCCTTTCCATATCATTATTTATAATGCACCAAAGTAATAAATAACACAAAATTCATAAGTCTAGGATTCAGAACCATAAATGCAGAATACTTAGATTTTTTTTTTTTTTTAACTAAGTAGGTTCTACACCCAATGTGGGGCTTGAACTCACAACCTGGAAATCAAGAGTTGCATGCTCTATCACCCGAACCAGCCAAGTGCCCCCATAAATGCAGAGTATTTAAAATATAATAGAAATCAAAGTGGCAAATTATATCAAGCTTTAAACATTTATAATTCTACAAAAAATAAATATCAAGTATTTATGTCAAGGAAGTTAGTATTAGAACTTTAAAATAAAACTAAGGTAAGCTGGGAGAAATTAAAGAAAAATAATGAGCTAAAGATATATATAAAATATAATTAGATAAATTTCAGAGCAAATGTTTCTATGGATAAAAACAAAAAGATAACCTACATCTAGTCAGATCCAAAAATAGGCAAAAATGCATAAGACTCATATGAGTTGGAAAGAAGGAAAATAACTGGAGAAAATTAGCAATATAGTAAAAGACTATTAAAAGCACAACACATCAAGACCAAATGCAATTAATTCTAGCAATGCAAAAATGGCTCACTATTATAATGTGAATATCCTAACAGCTCCCCTGTACCCTTCTCCTTAATGTGCATGTCATGTAGGCATCACAATAAATAGAGTGACCATATATCTTTAGTTGGCTTAGGTCATTCTAGTTTGTGCCTACTATCCAACAATAACTATAGAGCTTCTGATTTAGGTAATTAGAATATCCTATCACCCATTTATAGACTTCCTTTACTTATTGAAGAATTTGGATCCCGACTCAGTCATCCTTCTAGTCCTCAATGTCATCATCACTCTGGATGATTTAGAAGTCCACATCGATTACCACAAAAAAACAAGGCTCTCAAACTTTCTCATCTCCGGAGACCTAAAACTCCATTAGAGCTCCTTACATCATGGTCTCACCTTAGACTTTTGGTGGCCCATAAGTGCTCCATTTCTATAATCATAAATTCAAACATCTACTCTAATAACTTCAACTTTCTAACCTTCCAACTACTCTCCTGGGGCTCAATGATTTCTAGGTTCTTAATAATTTCTTTCATTATCAACTGACACCATCAATTTCATTTCCTTTATACTGTGGAGGCCGAGAACAATTAAGGCCATCCCACCTAAAGTTTAGCATTAGCACAAGTACAGCCATCTTAGGCCCCTGTGAATAAGAGCTGAACTGTATGGGAAAAACTGCAGAATGTCCTCAATGTCCTCGGCAGGGAATCCCATATCAGAAAGACAACAGAGCCCACACCTGTGGTAGAAAGTCCCATATTAGAATGATAACAGAGGCAATGCCCTTGAAAGCCCCATATCAGAATGTAAACAGAACTTGAGAAATTCCTCCACCCCTTCTGAAAATCCCCTAGACCAGCCTATAAAAAACCCAGCTGTAACCCACTTCGGGGTCCAAGTCCCTGCTCCCCAGTGTCGGGTATACTTGGACCCAAGCTCGTGCTTGCTAATAAACCCTCGTGCGCTTGCATTGGTGTTGGCTCCTTGGTGGTTTCTCAGATTCGCAATCTTGGGCACAACAATACAGTTTAAAAAAAAAATCCTTCATTTAGTAAATGCCATTATTTTTACCTCTCACTCTATTGAACTAATCCAACACCTATCTAGATAAGTTCGATTCTTCTCTATACCTACAAGTACACTGCTGAGGCCTGATGGAGGAAGTTTTATTTATTTATTTATTTTTTTTTTTTAAGATTTTTGTTTATTTACTCATGAGAGGTGGAGGTGGTGGACAGAGGGAGAAGCAGGCTCCCCTGAGAGAAGGGAGCTCGATGTATGATTCGATTCTAGGACCCCAGAATCGTGACCTGAGCTGAAGGCAGACGCTTAACTGACTGAGCTACCCAGGCACCCCCCGAGGGAGGAAGTTTTAAGGCCTGTTAATGCAATGTAACATTGATGCTACCAAACAGTTTCTGAAGCTGGAGCTCTCTTTTAACTGGAGTCATTTCAAGTATTCCCCACATTCCTTACCTTTTAATCCTATTTCCTCTGCTCTGTTTTTCAATAGATGGCTGAATTCACAAAAAAAGAGACAAGTCTTTCTAGCACTAATCTATTTAATTTATCCGAATCTATACTTGGCCTCTTCTCTTTTTGTCTTTTCCTCATCAGTGTCCTCAGAAATTATAATCCCACTTCCCTTGTCACCAGACTCCTAGCCTCATCTCTTATTCCTCCTCCCCCTGAATCTTACTCTCCAGCTATATTCAACTGTCTCTCTCTCTAGATATTTGTGCATGTACTTCAGTTTTCCCCACTCCTCTCCTTCCTGTGATAAAACTCTATTTCTTCTTCAAGCCCCAGATTTTGCTTCCAACCTAAATCCCCAAATCTTGAGTTTGGGGCTTCTTTCATGTGCTTCTACAGAACTTATGAGGCCAATTTGTTTGTAGCTTTCATCATACTAATAACTCCTGTGGGGCAAAATTATCTGTTTTATTCACTTTCCATCTCTAATGCACAGCAAAGTTTCTCGAATACAGAATAGATCTATGAATACTGGTTGACTTGAATTAAAGGCAATAAAGCAAAAATTAAAACCAAAAAATAATTTTTTAAACAAAACTATATTAATGAGCCATAAAAACAAATGAGGTGTGATAAACACTACAACAGATAAAAACTGAAAATATTGTGATATAAGTCAGACAACAAAGGACAAATACTATTTGATTCCACTTGCAGAAATAAGCAAATTCGAACAGACAGATTAGAAGTCCACGGGGCAGAGGAAAGTGGGGAATAAGCATTAATATTTAGTGGGTATTGTTTCTTCCTGAAATGACGAAGAAACTTTAGAAACAGGCAGTGGTGACAGCTTCATAACATTGTAAATGCCATTAATGCACTGTACACTGATAAAATGAATGTGTATATTAATGAATTATACACTTAAAAACGGTTTAAATGGCAAGTTTTAAGTTACATATATTTTACTATAATAAAACAAATTATTAGTAAACTTTACATTTTAAGTCATACAATAAAAACTGAGAAACTGTAAGTCACATAAAAGGCAGAGCTTCTTTAGTTATCTACATATCAAATATCATGAAACAGGTTTACCATAATGGTATCAGGCTTATAAATTTTAATTAAGCCCACCTCTTGTCATACCTTAGAAATAAGAGAAGTAATGAGAGAAGCTAAAAAAGTTTAAAAAGCAACTTTTTTTCCTTCCATTTCCTATACATTTACACCAAATTATATAGCATTTAAAGGAAAAGGGGGATTGGGAGTATGAATAAATATAAGGCAGAAAGATTTTATATCTACTCATATTTAACAACATTTCTAAGTCTTCAAATTTCAATTACAATACAGACCTCCTTATATTAAAAAACAAGAATGCATTTAACACTTACAATGGTATCAAAACAAAGCCAGGAAAGGAAGATAGAAAAGAGGAGGAAGGTTAGAGACCAAAAGAGATTAAAGCCAGTTTATTACCTGGAGATACTTCCTCCTTCTGTCTTACAGTGTGGTCTTTTGTGAACTTCACTCTTTGATGAGCTCTGATGCATGTCTTGCAGAGCCACTCAACACATTCTACACAAAACCCATTAGCTTCTGCATTGTCCTCACAGCTTGTGCATACCTAATAAGAGAAACATGTCACATCAATTTTTAACAAAAACAAAAAGGTGGTCAAAAAACTAGTCATATATTGGGACGCCTGGGTGGCTCAATGGTTGAGTGTCTGCCTTTGGCTCAGCGCATGATCCCGGAGTCCCAGGATCGAGTCCTGCATGAGGCTCCCTGCATGGAGCTTGTTTCTCCCTCTGCCTCTCTTTCTGTGTCTCTCATGAATAAAGAAAAATCTTAAAAAAAACAAAAAAACAAAAAAAACTACTAGTCATATAAAAATGATATGCCACTCATACTGGACTCTATCAGCTATCCTGACAGTGTTTGTAAATTTAAACTGACATGTTTTAAATTATAAACATATGAAATGGAAATATGGCATTGTTCTTCATTCAATATATCAAATATTCCAGGCACTATGTTAAGGTACAATGATGGAAAAGCAAACATGGGTCCTGCCCTTATGATACCAAGTCTTGTGGATAGGAGTGTGGGTTGATATTCCAGTTGCCCGCTTACTAGCTAAGTAGTCTTGGGCAGGTTACTTAGAATGCTTATCTTTAAAGTGAGGTTAGTAACAGATTTTATTCAGTAATAGTGAAATTAAATGTGAGGCACACAAACACTTACTGGAAAAATCACATTAATAAATAATTACAAACTGAGGAGTACCACAAAGGAAAGGTATGAGAAGCTATAAAAGCACATGATAGGGGAAAGTGATCTCATTTTAGTGGGGTTGGAGTCCTGGAAAAAGCGAGAGATTACCCAGGCAAGGCTTTCTCTAAGGAGATCATATTAACACAAAGATATGAAAGTTGAGTCATCAATTACTGATGAAAAGACTTCTAGGCAGCGAGAACAGCATGTACAAAAGCCTCTGGCAAGGAGAGGACAGCAGGTTCAAAGTACTGACAGAAAGTATGACTTAAGTGCAGAGATCAAGGCGAAGACTGGCAAGAGAAGCAGCTAGGGGCAAGGCAGGCAGAGGGGCCAGATGAAGCATGATCACATGGCAATTTTGGTCCTTGTCTGAGGAAGTCCCCCAAAAGCTTTTAAGTGACATGGCCAGACTTGCAATTTTAAAAATTACTGTCACTGCAATATAGAGAACAGATTAGAAAAGGGGCAAGTGCTTTCTGCAGAGACAAGAGGCTTTTTCAGTGGTTTAGGTGAGAGTGGGTGCACATATGAATGAATGAGGAAGATTGATAATAAAATGGCTTCAGAGGATGCACTCAAAGGGAGGTGAAGAAGGGATAGCTCCTTTGTTTCCAGCTTGTGTAACTGTGTAAAGGGTGGCATTATTCTCTCTGACGAAAGGTATTAGAAGTATATATAAGCAGTCTTCATATGCTAGGGCAAAAAAAATTTCCCTGTCAGTAGTGCTTTACATTAGCCAAATTCCAAATACCCGTATAACATTTTCCTTAATTCAAGCCTGCCTTTTCTCAGCTCTCATCATCTTTAGCTTTTCTAATATCATTGACTCCTACACTTCCCAGAAATCCTTTGGATCTCTTGATACCTCCATATCCTCTTATCTCCCTGATTGCCCTCTGGATCCCATCCCCACACTTCCTCTGATTCTGTACATTTTTATTAGATTTGAGGGCTGTCTCATCCATACTCCCTGCCTTAGCTTCAGCTATCCTGTCTTTAAGGATGTCACCTAAAATTTAATCTCCACACTATAGAAAGAATGAGGAATCCCTAGAATATGAAGTAAAATAAAAAAGCAAAGTGGAAAGTATATCATGCTCTTCTAAGAAAGATGGAGATGGGTGAAATGACATTTGCTAATATTTTTAAAATAACAAAATTACTTAAAATTACATAAAATATTTTAAATGGAAGAATAAAGGAGATTAAATGGCTACCTATAGGATAGAGAAGAAATAAGGTATATGGGTAGGTTAAACAGCAATAGAAGCTTGAGTTCTCTCAATACACTGTTTTATAGATTTTACTTTAGAACTATAGAAATGTTTTATATATAGTCCTAAAAATTTAAATTTAAAAAATTAAATCTCTAAAAACCAAAAGCAAATGAAACAAATGAATCTGCCTATCAAGTGGTGGCTTAAACATTCAGAGAATTATTTATTTCAAGTAACTTTAGAATATTACACTGAATGTTAATTAATACATTTTTTTTTAAAAATTGAAAAAAAAATACGGATTTGATTGACTATTTCCTATGCATACATGTAAGTAATTGCTGTCTTCCTTGCTTTCTATTTTGACAGAAACAGCTCTATAACTTCTACTTTCAGTACCAACTCTATTCTTCCATAGTCTTACTCCACAAACCATATTCATGCTGAGCTGGTTCCATATTAGATTCTTTTCTTTTTTTTTTTTTAGATTTTATTTATTTATGCATGAGAGAGAGAGAGAGAGAGAGAGAGAGAGAGGCGGAGACACAGGCAGAGGAGAAGCAGGCTCCATGCAGGGAGCTAAACCCCTGAGCCGCCAGGGCTGCCCCCATATTAGATTCTGACAAAAGATGGTGCTGGAGGAGGACTGCAGTGTCAGAGGAAGAAGGTACTTCATCATCTTAGTTGTCTATTTGCTTGCATTTTCTGTGTATATCACGCCAATCCATGAAACTTCACCCCGGTGATAGCAAGTGTATTCCCACAGTAGCACTTAGCCCTGGTTTGCAATGTTGTTAATCCTAACAGAACCAGCTTTGGAGATACTACCACCACAGGCCTACTCCTGCTCTGCTAAGCTCTGTGGTCCCAGGGCCAAAAGCTCAGACACCAACATGAGCTGAGCCAAGCAGCCTCTTCAGATGTTTGAACTGATGTTCTACAAGACCCTTCTTCTAACTTTGACTCTCTTTGTTCTCTGAGCTGCTTCTTTATAGTTGCTAGCTCTATGATACTTTAAGTATTTTTTATTCTTTCAGTAAACAGGTTTATATCTAGTAAACAATTCTTAATTTTAAGAATTAAGATAGTTCCTGATTGTACCAAAACTGATACAATATATCCTATAACATATATATATTTCAAGAAAACAAATAATGATGTCAATGTAATTAAGAACCAAGTTTTCCAATGTCAGATTAAGTGAGATAAAATAAAAAAAGACCTACAAATCTAAATTGGACTTATAAATATCAATATGGTATAGTGGTATATTTGCTTTTTCTTTCCTAGATAGGCTGCTTGTATATTTTCAGCAATTAGACACCCATTACCTCACATGGAAGCACATTTTATTTATGGAGAGTACACTATTGAGCCAAATGAAATCTATTTCTCTTCTTAAGGTCTTCTAGCTACAAGAATCTTAGAAATAGATGTTATATCCTCTTCTCAGTCACTTCTCATGAGTCAATCAAGCTATCAGTTTGCTTAGGAGTGGAACACATTCACATTTGATAATCACAGACTTTATTCCCTCTGCTGAATTTGAGTTTTCAGCACATCTATGATTCTCCTGATAATTGGGCAGTCTTCTTGGTACTATGCACATGACAGGGCAGGGAAGGGGAACGGTGAGCCTTCTGTGATCCTCAGCAGGGTCAAGGTAGAACCTCAAAGACTGGCTGCACTGGAGATGATTCTGGTCATCCTATGGGAAAGCCCAGAAGGCATAGCTACAACCCTTATTTCTCACATACTCTATAGGACACCAGGTCAAACTATTAGTTCTGTGGAAAAAATAACAGCAACAGAAACATGACTTTGGACATTTGGGATCACATAAAACGAATAATTGTACACTGAATTTTTACACTATCATCTGGTGGTTTTGGCTCTAGGGGGGACATGGTTTTAATTTTTTTGGTATAGCCACTTGCTGTCAGAGCTTCTCGGGTCATTTCTCACATTTTTGCTCCAGAAATCTGTTCACTTGGTTAATACATTAATACAATAAGACTAAACTTGCTTACTTTTCTGTTAAAAATTTGCACCATCACTTTTCTAAAATCCTAGCCTTCTTAAAAACATTAGTTTCCTTACTAAGCTTAACAGTTTTCTATCATCTAGTGCTCGCTTCGGCAGCACATATACTAAAACAGTTTTCTATCATCTAATACTTTGTATTCTGTTTATCCCCTTCCCTGACACTTAAAGATTTCAGAGACTCTCTCTATTGCCGGTCCTTAAAATTTCATGTGTTTGAGGTCGATGAGCTTCTTAATAAAAAGATGCTTTAGAGAGGATCCTTTGCCTGTTCCCCAGGAGACACTATGTGGCCTAAATTCAAGACCAAACCTGATGGACTTGTTTATTCTTTTTTATTCAAATGTAATTAACATAGTGTTATATTAGTTTCAGGTGTACAATTTTATGATCCAACAATTATACATCACTCAGTGCTTGATATAGTTAAGTGCAGTAGCTTCTCTTTTTTCAGTAAAAAGTATTTGCTAAATCATTCTCCTGCAAGGCCTAGAAATATGACCAACTCAGTGGTGATGAGTACCCTTGGCACCCATACAGTGATCTCCAGATAGATAGCATTTCCAGCTAAAAGGAATCAAAGCCCCTAATATCTTGTGAAAAGAGAAAAAGGAAGGGAGACAGCAGTGACTACTGCAATTGTATCAGAATGACTCAGGAATCAATGTGAGGCTCCTTTTGCCAAGATGGCACAATTTGAGCATCAATAAGAACAACTACTACGACACATTTTGGGTTAAAAATCCATTAATTCGGGATCCCTGGGTGGTGCAGCGGTTTAGCACTTGCCTTTGGCCCAGGGCGGGATCCTGGAGACCCGGGATCGAATCCCACATCGGGCTCCCGGTGCATGGAGCCTGCTTCTCCCTCTGCCTATGTCTCTGCCTCTCTCTCTCTATCTCTTTCTGTGACTATCATAAATAAATAAAAATTTTTTAAAAATCCATTAATTCACAATAACACACACACACACACACACACCCACTTGTTAGTCAACCTCTGAAGAATGCTAAGAAACTAGGTTACTACTCTAAAAATCAGCAAATAGGGGATCCCTGGGTGGCGCAGCGGTTTAGCGCCTGCCTTTGGCCCAGGGCGCGATCCTGGAGACCCGGGATCAAGTCCCACATCGGGCTCCTGGTGCATGGAGCCTGCTTCTCCCTCTGCCTATGTCTCTGCCTCTCTCTCTCTTTCTCTCTCTCTCTCTGTGACTATCATAAAAAAAAAAATTTTAAAAATTAAAAAAATCAGCAAATAAAGGAAAAATAAATCAAGTGTTTAATCTACCTTTCCTTTATAACCAAAGAATAAATGAAGGAAGCCTTTGGTTTCTCTTCCAGTTAAGAAAAACAGGGGAAATAACAGAATGAGAATGTCACAATTTTCCAAGACCTAATATAATATGGGATCATGGCAGTGATAATTAATGGCCACTGATATCAGAAAAAAGAAAGAGAACCCAACTCCTATCCTGATTGAAGTACACTCAGACATATGGATGAAAGTATTTTTTTAAAAATATTTTATTTATTTATTCATGAAAGACACAGGTAGAGAGAGAGGCAGAGACACAGGCAGAGGGAGAAGCAGGCTCCATGCAGGGAGCCTGACGTGGGACTCGATCCTGGGTCTCCAGGATCACACCCTGGGCTGAAGGCGGCACTAAACCGCTGAGCCACCAGGGCTGCCCAGATGAAAGTATTCTTACACCACCACCCCCTCACCCAATGGAACCTGAAACTAAATCAGTCTCTACATTTTTATTGCCAGTATACATAAGTGACTTTATGAAGATGGTCAGCAAAATGCAGAATAAGGCTAACTTTACAAGACTAAGACCCAGTTTATCTAACAAATAGGTTAAAAGGGAGGAAAAAGAAAGCCAATAAAGTGAAAAGGTAATTTGAGATTAATTAAAATATAGGGTTGAGATGTCAATTGTGTAGACCTTATTGAATCCTTACAAACCACTGTTTTAAAAAAAGAAACCACAACAATTAGATACATTATCACTGGATGTTTGATATATTAAGATTACTGTAATTTTTTTTACATATGAAATTAATGTTTTTAAAACTTATTTTCCCATAGAAAATGACTTATGGGTTAGAGGATATAATGTCTGGGAATAACTTCAACAAAATATAATGTGTGGTGTGGTCAGGTGGAGGGTGCTGTCAGGTTAAACATAAAACAAGAATTGATTACTACTAAGCTAGGTAACCTGTACATGGGAGTCAAGTGAAACTGTCCCTCTCCTGGTAATGCTTAAAATTATCTGTAACAAAAAGGTTTTAAACTTCTTCAGCTAAAAACTTTCCTCAGAGCTCCAGTTTGACCATGGATGACATTACCTTAGTCTTATAGGCAAACTCAATCATATTCAAAACCAATTCTCTAACCACTTCTCTGCCCCCTTTCTCTCTGTGAAAAGCACCACCATCCTACTAATGGGGTTCCTCTCACTTCCACATCCAATCAGGTATATCAAGCCCTGTGTGGACTTCTTCCCTTCCTTTCCTTATTGCCACCAGACTAGTTCAGATCTCTCTATCTTTGCCTAGTGCTTCCTTCATCCCACATTATCATCTCTCCCATCTTCATGGGATATTCCCATGAATATCCCCATGATATTCCCATGAATAGTCCCAAAATATTCCTCCAAGTACCCTATTCCTGAACCAGGTTTAACACCCTCCCCCTCACTTATCTACAGCAAACATGTCAATTTGGACTTTGTCTCTAGTTTAATGGATCATAACTTCTTCCTATTATGTTTCTGTGACAAAAACAGAGTAACTAAACTTACCAAAACTAATATTATACAGAGGCATAAAGCAGCCTCTTAAATGTGTCCTTCAGATTAGAATCCCTTCTATTCTCTGGGGTATCTGGGTGGCTCAGCAGTTGAGCATCTGCCTTTGGCTCAGGGCATGCGTGATCCCGGGGTCCAGGGATCAAGTCCCACTTCAGGCTCCCTGCATGGAGCCTGAAGTTCCCTGCTTCTCCCTCTGCCTGTATCTCTGCCTCCCTCTCTCTCTCTCTCTCTCTGTCTCTCATGAATTAATGAATAAAATCTTAAAAAAAAAAAAAAAAGAATCTCTTCAATTCTCATCTTATCATCATCAATTCATATTGGATAATAACTACTCTGTTGATTATACTACTTTACTTTTGAATTTCCTGGACTGAGCATTCACATGCATTACTACAGTTCATCTGATAAAGTGATGTAACTAACAAAGTATATCTAGTATAAATATAATCACATATGAAGCAAAGTGACACGACAATCTGGAAGACAAAAAAGAAAAATCACTGGTATTCACAAGGGAACTTTCAGAGGTCTTAAGTACTTCACACTGTAGCTGACATAATTACATTTTCATTCTTTAAAGCTGGTTTCACAACAATTAGAAAGTTTATTCCCTGCACCAAGCCCTGTTTAAAATATTACATAATTATTTATAGACATAATGGTCAATGTCAAACACCTTTTATTTTAGAGTCTGTCAGGAGTTTAGGACGTCTCAATAGAAGGAGGCAAAACATTTAAGACTTAATTAATACGCTTACCTGATTAGACTTTTCTACTGTACTGCTGGGAACCTCAGTAGTGTCCTTCACAAAAAAGTTATCTATGATGTGTCTCTCTGCACATTCTTGGCTGCAAACTGGACATCGAATGACTCCAACTGGGAAAAACAAAATTGCATTCTAAGTTTTTTTGGTTTGCACAGCATAACGGTTTCATTGTTTGTATATAAGTGTAAAATGATCATGGCAGTAAGTTAACATCTGCCACCATGCAGTTCCAAAGTCTTTTTTCCTGTGATAAGAATTTTCAAGATCCACTCTTCTAGCTACTTTTTAAAAAAATTTAATCAATTTGTCAACATATAGTGTAACACCAGTGCTTAGCACATCACATGCCCTCCTTAATGCCTGTGACCCAGTTACCGCATCCCCCCACCCACTTTCCCTTCAGCAAACTTATTTCCCAGAGTGGAGTCTCTCATGGTTTGTCTTCCTCTATTTTTCCCCCATTCAGTTTCCCTTCCTTCCTTTACAGTCCCTTGCACTATTTCTTTTATTTCACACATAAGTCAAAACATGTGATAACTGTCTTTCTCCAGTTGACTTATTTCACTCAGCATAACACCCTCCAGTTCCTTCCACGTAAATGTAAATGGTATTTATCCTTTCTGATGGCTGAGTAATATTCCATTTTACATATACACCACATCTTTATCCATTCATCTGTCAAAGGACATCGTGGCTCCTTCCACAATTTGGCTACTGTGGACACTGCTACTATGAACACTGGGGTGCAGGTGTCCCCTCATTTCACTACATCTGTATCTTTGGGGTAAATACCCAGTAGTGCAATTGCTGGGTCATAGTTCTAGATACTTTCAAATAGGCAATATAATATTATTAACTACAGTCACCATGCTGTACATTACAACCCTATGACTTATTCATTTTATAACTGGAAATTTGTACCTTTGACCCTGCTCATTCTTTACCCGCTCATGACCCTTTACATCTTAGGCAATCACAATTTGTTCTCTGTATCCATGAGCTCTCATTATAAATTTAAATACAAATATACTAAGCACTAAATGAGCACATCTCATTCGAATTGTAACTGGGTTCTTTTATAATGTCCACTCTCTTCCAGATCATACCTGCTATTACTTAACACAAAGCAATTCAGTGTGTGTGTGTGTGTATATATATATATATATATATACACACACACACACACGTATGTACACATATACATATATCCTACACTTAATTTAATAATGAATAAAACTTCATTATTTTAAATGATATGCCCCTTCAATAACCCCATGCTGCTCTTTTCATTGTTTAGTAATTTCCCCTGGTAGTGGTTTTCAAATATGGATGTGCAGAACCACGTGGGAGATTTTTTTTTAAAAATTGAGACTTCTGGTTTTCTCTGGATCTACAGAACCAGGATATCTCTGAAGGGGGAGTACAAAGATACTTGTTTTGCTTAAAGTCTCCATGGGAGATTAAGAAACACTATTGTATTTCCTTTAACAAGTACAAATATATCCCTCCTTTGTGGGGGGGGGGGGGGAATAATCTTTCATTGTGCTTGGTAAAACAATAAGTAATAATTATGAATTAAAATCTAATTTTTTAAAAAAGATTTTACTTATTTATTAGAGAGAGAGAGAGAGAGAAAGATCGGCAGAGACACAGGCACAGGGAAAAGCAGGCTCCACTCAGGGAGCTTGACGTGGGACTCGATCCTGGGTCTCCAGGATCAGGCCGTGGGCCGAAGGGAGCTACCTGGGCTGCCCAAAAATCTAAGTTTTTGATTAAAATTTTAAAAATCTAATATTCACTTGATGCTATAATTTGGACCAAGGAGACTGCAATAAGGTTCTCAGGTACATTTCCTGTAAAATGAAATGCATGAGAATGAATATAAAGTAATCCAAAGGTCAATTTCATTTATATATATATATATATATATACAAGCAATAAACTAATTTTTAAATTGAAGAACCCATTTTACAATAGCAACAAAAATATACTAAGTACTGAGAAATAATTTTTACATATAGAAGACCATTGTGGAGAAAAACTGTTAAGCTGTATTTAGAAATATTAAAATATATCTAAGTAAAGAAAACCTGTGTCCATGATGGTAAATAAAGCAATTCTTCCCAAACATATCTATAGATTCAATGCAGTTTTAATAATCTCAACAGGAATTTCAATAGAATTTTGACAAAGTGGTGGGGCATGTCTATCAAGTAACAGGAATTACTCTAAAGATAGTAATTAAAATGGTGTGAAATTTATTCAAGGATAAAAAAAAAAGTAGAACAGGATACATGTACCAGAAATAGGCTCACATTTAAGTACATTTTATACATGATAAATGTGGCACCAGAGATCAATGGGAAAAGTTCTCATGATGCTGTAGTTCTCTAAAACGGGAGGAGAATGAATTAAATTACTACTCAATTAAAAATAGTAATTCTTTTAAAAGATTAAGAACCTTAAAACTTTCACAAAGAAACATAAGAGAACATCTGTATAACCTTGGAGCAAGAATAAATTTTTTTTTAAGATTTTAATTTATTTATTTATGATAGACAGACAGAGAGAGAGAGAGAGAAAGGCTCCATGCCAGGAGCCTGACACAGGACTCAATCCCAGATCCCAGGACCATAGGCAGGTGTTAACCGCTGAGCCACCCAGGGATCCCCAAGAATAAATTTCTAAAGCAAGAAACAAAAAGCAAGAGATTAAGGGAAATATTAATAAATTCTATTTCATTTAGGTTAAGAACTATAGGTAGTCAAAAGATTACCATGAAGAAAGTAAGACAAGGCTCAAACTGGAAAAAGATGTACCTAATACATGTTACTAACAAAGAATAATAAAAATCTGCAAATTATGAGAAAATGCATTTCACAAAAGATTGAGTACACATATTTTTCCCTATTCTTCCAGACAAGTACAGCTAAAAATCAGGCATTCTACATGAAACAATCATAAGACTGAAATGTAGAGGGAAGGCAGCAGATTATCTAGAGTCTTCAGGATCCAAAGAACAACACAGAAAACAAAACAAACAAAACAAAACAAACAAACAAAAAAAAACAAAACAAAGAACAACACAGTGGTGAGTTCACTGGATTTTCTTTTAGCCTCATATATTCCAAAGTGGGTGTTCATGAAGTCACCAGCCTATGAATATCATCAACAGGTGTAAACAACAACAACAAAAAATACCCATAGAAACCTGCTCTGTTCAAAGGACCAGGAAATAGGTAATGTATCAAGACAAAATTTTTAGACAGTAACTGCTCTACTTCAGCCAAACACCACAGATAAAACTGTGCTCCTTTTCCCACCAGCAAAGGGCCAGTGGGAAGCACAGACTTCCATCCTGGCCAAGCAGAAACCAAGTAACCCAACCACACACTGCTGTGGTTTGTCAGAGAAACCTGGAACTGGGGCTTTCATCCTTACCAGATGCTAATGAGGCCCCCTGCAGTACTAGTGGAGACCACATGAAGAACCTGAAATTTTGCACCTCCCTGAGAGGAATGAGGTACTCCTCTACCTCTGTGCTGGGTTGGTGTTAGAAAAGGCCTATCGGACACTCAGAACTTTTACTACTGCCTACCAGTAACCTCGAGCTGTACCCATCCCTTAGATATGTCAATGAGGAACAATGGGAAGTAGTAAACAGACACTCATGCCCCTATCAGCCAGGGAATTATCAAGAGGTATCAAGAGACTTTCACACTATCCACCAGTAGTCAGGAGGAGACCCTCCCCTTCCAGATGTCAGGGGATGCAGCATAAGGAACATGGACTTCAATTTCAACCTCTCACGAGGCAGAAAATAAATACTAGGAGCAGAGACCAATGGAATTGAAAACTGAAAAGTCAATCAAACAAAAAGCTGGTTATTTGAAAAGGCCAATAAAATTAACAAAACTTTAATAAGACTGAAGATGACAAAGGAAAAAATATAATTAAATATAATTTATCAAAGAATGAAAAATGGAATAGCTACAAACCATGTGGACATCAAAAGGATATTAGAGGAATACTAACACTAGTCACAGAAATTTAACAATGCAAGTGAAACAAATTCCTCAAAAAGTACAAACTCCTATGACTTATCCAGTATGAAATAATTTGAATAGCCCTATAGCTATTTGAAAATTGGCTCCAAACAAACCAAAATAGGTGTAAACCTAGCAAAACATGTACTTATGCATGGACTTACATGCATTTAAGACGTCAATTCTCATTAATGTAAGCTGTGGGTTTAACACAATTTAACACAATTCCTAATATCCCAGCAACATTTTTTTGTAGATATAGATAAGATTTTAAAATGTATATAGAAAGGCAAATGTACAATAGTAGCTAAGTCAATATAGAAAACAAGAATAGGGGCAGCGCGGGTGGCTCAGCGGTTTAGCGCCACCTTCAGCACAGGGTGTGATCCTGGAGACCCAGAATCGAGACCCACGTCAGGCTCCCTGCAAGGAATGGAGCCTGCTTCTCCCTCTGCCTGTGTTTATGCCTCTCTCTCTCTCTCTCTGTGTGTGTGTGTCTCTCATGAATAAATAAATAAAATTAAAAAAAAAAAAACAAGAATAGAGGAACTGTTCTATCCAATTTCAGGACTTATTTTATAGCTACTATAATCAAGAATGTTACTGACCAAGGGATAGACACAGATGGATAAAACAGAATCGAGAAATGAAAAAGAGCCACACGAGTAGGGCCAACTCATTTTTGACAAGACACATAAATGACACAAGACAAGACACGCCCAGGGCGTGATCCTGGAGACCTAGGATCGAGTCCCATGTCAGGCTCCCTGCATGGAGCCTGCTTCTCCTTCTGCCTGTGTCTCTCTCTGCCTCTCTCTTAGCACTGAAAGTACAAAATGCTGATGAGGGATGTAACGTGTTCATGGACTGGAAGATTCATTGCAATAAAGATGTCAATTCTCCCTAAGTTGACCTATAAACCAGTATATTCTATCTAAATCCTAAGCAAGATTTTTTTTTATAAGTATAGACAATATTATTCCAATATTTATGTGGAAAAGAATAGCTAAAGCAATTTTGAAAAAAAAAAAAGGGTGAGAGGAATTACTACCCAATTTTAAGACTTACATAGATATAGTAGCTGAGACAGGGTGGTATTGGCAAAAGGAAGGATAGACACATAGATGAAAGGAACAGAAAAGAGCATCCAGAAATACACCTAACACAAATCAGTCCAACTGATTTTTGACAAAAGTGTGAAAATAATTCACACTTTTGGAATTATTGGAATAATTGGAAGCAAAGTCTTCTCAACAAATTGCAACGGAGTAACTTGGGTATTCATACGCAAGAAATTGAGCCTCAATCTAAATTTCACATTTTATGTAAGATTAACTCAAAGTGGATCAGATTTAAATATAAAACACAAAACTATAAAACTTTTAGAAGAAAACAGGAGAAAACCTTAAGGACCTTGTACTTTATAAAACTTCTTATATCAAAAACATAACCCATTAAAAAAATATGGATGAATTTGATTTCATCGTTAAAAACTTTTGCTCTGCAAAAGGCTTGTGAAGATGGAAAAAAAAAAACCGACTACACACGGGGAGAAAATATTTGCAAAGCACAGATCTGACAAAGGATTCATATCTACAATATATAAAAAACTCTCAAAACTCAATAATGAAACAACAAACATCCCAATTAGAAAATGGGCAAAACACATGAAGAGACATTTCACCAATGAGGATACACAAATGGAAAATAAGCACACATCACTAGCCATCAGGTAAATGCAAATTTAAAATCAAGATGAGATAGGAGTACATAGGTATTGCCACTACTTTTTATTTTGGATCACTCATACATTCCCAAGGGGAATATAAAATAGCTTGGTAGTTTCTTAAAAATTAAACATAATATTTATCATATGAATTAATCACACTCCAGGGCATTCCAAAGGAACAAACTTAAGTCCACAAAAATCTGAACACAAACTTAATTCAGCGTTATTCATAATCACCTCAAACTTGAAAAGACCCAAATCTCCTGAAATAAGTTAATGATTAAGTAAACTGTGCTATATCCATACCATGGAATGTTAGTTAGCAATAAAAGGGAAATAACTCTTAATACATGCAACAAATTGATTGGATTTTAAGGGCAGCATTCTGAGTGGAAAAAAGCTAATTTCAAAGGTCACTTATGAATGATTCTATTTATGTAGCATTCTTAAAATGACAAGATTATAGAGATAGAAAACAGTGCTTTGCCTGAAGTTAGGGATGATGGAGTATGGAGTGAGGAAAGGGTAGATATGATTACAAAGAGAGCGCTGGTGGTGATGGAATAAAACAGGAACAGAAGTGTATTGATTGTGATGATGAATATATGAATCTACACCTGATAAAGTGGCAAAGAACTATAGGCACTGTTGTACCAATGCTAATTTCCTTGTTTTGTTTTGTAATAGTTACATTAGATGTAATCACAGGGGAAAACTGGGTACATGATGAGATCTCTCTGTAAATTCCCATCAACTTATTATTATTTCAAAATATAAAGTCAAAAAAAAAAAAAAACCCCAAACCCTAAAACGAACTGACATTTATTTAGTGTTCTCCTTGTATGCACTGCATTACCCTCATAAAGATGAGGAAACAGATCAGAAACTCTGGTTAATCTGGAATTATGATTTGAACTCTTGGCTGACTGATCCAGGTGCAGGCTCTTCCACTACCCTTTACAAAACTGTTTAGAAAACCACAGGTTAATTGATCACATCATTTTGATATATAAGATATTAGTCCACAAATTAAGAATCCATTTGTGGCTCTCTTTTCTTTCCTGGCTGCTTGAAGCTCAGCTGCCCTCATGAACAACGCAGTAACTATGTGGAGGACCAGGAAGTTCGCAACAAACCAACTACTTCAGCAGAAATAGACAGGGCAGCCTCGGTGGCTCAGCGGTTTAGCGCCACCTTCAGCCCAGGGCGTGATCCTGGAGACCTAGGATCGAGTCCCATGTCAGGCTCCCTGCATGGAGCCTGCTTCTCCTTCTGCCTGTGTCTCTCTCTGCCTCTCTCTCTGTGTGTCTCTCATGAATAAATAAATAAAATCTTTAAAAAAAATAAAAAAAATAGACAGTCATTGATGTTCTTCACCCCAGAAAGGCAACAGTACCTAAGACAGAAATTCGAGAAAAACTAGCCAAAATGTACAAGGCTACATTAGATGTCATCTTTTTATTTGGATTCAGAACTCATTTTGGTGGTGGCAAGACAACTGGCTTTGGCATGATTTGTGATTCCGTAGATTATGCAAGGAAAAACAAACCCAAACGTAGACATGCAAGACATGGCCCATGAGAAGAAAAGGATGTCAAGAAAATCTGAAAAGGAGCACAAGGACAGAATGAAGAAAATCAGGTGGATTGCAAAAGAATGTTGGTGCTGGCAAAAGGGCACAAAAGTTTTGCAGTAACTATCTGTGGTGATTGTGCAAATTTTTCATGAGAGGATTAATAAACTAAGAACTTAAAAACAAAAAGAATCCCATCTGTTTAAGGTGTGGAATTTGTCCTACATGAATTTGAATCCAAATACATGCTAACTTAACAATACCTTTTTAACCATAAAGTTAAGGGGGAAATGTCATTTGCTTTAAAGATTTCAATTTTTAAAAAAAATTTTTTTTTAATTTTTATTTATTGTTGATAGTCACACAGAGAGAAAGAGAGAGAGGCAGAGACACAGGCAGAGGGAGAAGCAGGCTCCATGCACCGGGAGCCCGATGTGGGATTCGATCCCTGGGTCTCCAGGATCGCGCCCTGGGCCAAAGGCAGGCGCCAAACCGCTGCGCCACCCAGGGATCCCTTCAATTTTTTTTTAAGTGAATCTTTATACTTAATGTGGGGCTCAAACTCACAACTGTAAGATCAAGAGTCCCATGCTCTACTGACTGAGTCAGCCAAGTGCCCCGGGAAATGTAACTTCTATTCAACCAAGTCTGAGTACACTTATAGTTCCCTGCACAAACTAGTAGAGTTTAGCACTCAGAACATGTCCCTTCAGAATCTGTAAGGATTAAGATCTGATTAACAAAGAAAAAATAATTCTCTAAGAATTGTGGAGATTTTTACTTTAATCATTCATTGCTGTGTGTTTAAAGGTCACAGTTGCTTTTTTGGTTAGCTTGAAAAATTTTTAGGTGGTACATAACTTTAAGTCTGTTTTAAAATGTTACCTTTAATGACGCCTGCACCCCAACCCACCTTCCTGTACAAATGATCCCCTTATCCTGCTCTCTTGTCCCTCGTGGCATTTATATTTATTTATATTTACTATTTATTATCTGGCGATCCCAAATAGAATGTAAATCATTGGTGTCTATTTAATTCAGCAATAAATATTCCAAGGAACCTAAAAATGTACCTGAACTAACACTCAATAAATACTTGGTGAATGACTAATAAACTCCCTTAGTAATACACATACCCTATGATCCAGAATTCCAACATTGAGAAACTCATACTTCAGCATCAGGAGAGATGTTCAAGAACGTTCATCACAGCATTTTTCATAAAAGCCCACAACTGGAAACAATCCAAATGTCCATCAACAGTAGAAACGAAATACTGCGATATATTCAAATAGTAAAATACACCAATGACATCACTACACTTTAACTACAGACACCAACACAACTGAATCCCAAAAAATATTATATTAAGTGAAGAAGTCCTAGAAGAATACAGACACCATTCAAGTTAAAAAAAAATCCAATACAATTCAAATAAATTATTATATAGGAAAGCATACACAGATGATCAACTATAAAGAAAAGCATGGGAATGATTAGCATACAAGTCTGGACAGTGGGTAGGCCCAGGAAAGAGCAAAGCAGCAGCAGTAGCAGCTCCTCTCCAGTACTAACTTCAAAACAGGTCTATTGTTCAACTAAACTGCTTCCAAAGCTGAGAAGACGGGTGCAAATGAGACCTCAGGCCTAGTAAAAAACCTGCTTGCTTTTGTCAGAGCAAGCAGGTTTTTTCTCTTCTAACTCTAGACTCTAGACTTCTAACTCTAGACTAGCTGCTAGGGTACTAGTAGCCCTCAGAGCAACCCAGCTCTTGTAAATTAATAAGTATAACCCCCATCTTACAGATCAGAAAACTAATCACCATCACTTGCCCAGGGTCATACAACTACTAAGTGGCAAATCTGGGATTTGAATCTAGCCTAATGACACATCTGGTATACATTCTACACGGAACATATTTAAATTAAAAAAAAAAAAGGAATATGTTGCTTAAAACCATATAGACCTAGGTGCCTTCTTTGGATTGATTGCTCTATAACCCCTAAAACCTTTTGAGCCTCCATTTCCTCTTCTGTAAAACAACAGTAAATGATAATCATAATAATGGTTACCATATTGTGAGTTTGCTGTGTTCCAGTTGTGCTACATGTTTCACACTCATCAGAATAAATTTGAGGTAGGACTGTTCTAAGGATTCTATGAATAAATGTATAAAAAGGACCTAATGATGTCAAGCTGGTTACTTAGTAAACCTGCGCATTATAATTAAAATCAGGTAACAAGGGACTCCTTCTGAAAAGATCAGCATGACTTCATCTATCTGATTTCCTCAAAGTATGATCTACTAATGCTACAAATGAATTCAGGTTAATAAGTGCACCTCTACCTAAAAGTACCAGTAGGAAAAGAAAGTGCATAACTAAAAGTAACAATGGGACTCAATGCTGCATGTATCTTAAATTTGTGTCTCAAGTTTCATTCCAACCTCACAATTTAAGAGTACAAGAAAAACAAGACACTGCATACTATATTATAGTAAGTAATTGAATGCCTATATGAAAAAAGGGGTTCTTTTGACACGCTATCCTGGGAAGAATGGGAATACTATAAAAACATAATTCAACTCCCATTTTTGAAAGGGAAAACGTGAGATCCAAAAGGCAAGCAGGTAGTCAACTTTAAAGAGAAAAGGAAATGGGTCTCACAAATGCTATAAATTGCTTCTTTTAGCTAATACCAAAGGTAAGAATATAGAGTATGTGCTGGGGAGAAGCTAAACAAGGAAATCACCTATTAAAAAATTAACACTTCAGTATTATATTTTTCTGCATTTTAAAGGAAAAGGACTAAATGATGCTCTGTCCTATCGATGCCACTGATGGCTTCCTACTTAAACACACATACATACACATGTATTTAACAAAAGACCTAATTAAATGTTATCTACAAGAAATCCAATTAAATATGCACACAGTTTAAAAAAATAAAAAAGACAGAAACAGATACACATTCAACAATAAGTCTATAAAACCTGGAAGACTTTACCAGATGTAAAGTGGGACAATATATAATGATAAAGGGGTAAATTCCTTACAAAGACATAAACAACTTGAACAAAAGAATCAAATAACTTGATGCAAATGATGTTTAAAGAATACCCAATGATAGCAGAATACATATTAAGTGTGTCTGGAATATATACCCAGAAATACCATACGCTGAGCAACAAAACAAGTATGAATAAATTAAAAGAACTAAAAACACACAACACTGTTCCATGATCACAATGAGATTAACTTAGAAATTAGAAATGGAACTGGAAAATCCCCAACTATGTGGAAACTGAACTTATTTCCATGTTGATTAAAAAAACAAAAATCAACAATCTAGGAAACTTCTATGTCAAGAATCTAGAAAAAGAACTGCAAATTAATCCCAAAGAAAGCAGAATGAAGGAAATAATGAGTAGAAAAGTACTGAGAAAGAAAAGAAAACGGGAATAAAGGAAAACAAAAAAGGCAATGAAACAGAAGTTAGTTTGGGAGGTGAGGGGGGATGGGTTGTTAAAATTAATACTCTAATACTCTAGCTAGACTTATCAAAAACTAATAATGAAAAAAAATCAAATAAAATAGAGGCCATTGTACAGACTTTGTGGACCTTAAAGTAACAGGAGAATACTGTGATCAACTTGAATAAATGTACTGATTCTTTGAAAGACAGAATTACCCCAAATCTTAAAAAAATAAAAATAAAAAAAAAAGAAAAAAAGAAAACCTGAATAGCCCTGTATCAATTAAAGAAACTGAAGTTGTTTCCAAACGTTCCCTCAAAGAAAAGTCTAGCTCTAGAAGGAACCACTGGTGAATTCTGTCAAACATAAAAAGATAATATCAGCTATAAACAACTCTTAGAAAACAGAGAAGAAACACATTTCTCATCTCATTTTATAAGGCCAATAATGTCCTGATACTAAAATCAGATGCAATTAGGGCAGGACAGAAATGTACAGATCAGTATGTCTCATGAACAAAGATTAACAAAAATCATTAACAAAATATCAGAATATCAATATCAGAATATCAGAATATCAAGGGAATATCACATAAAAAGGATAATACATCATGGTTAAATAAAGTTTATCATAGAAATGCAAGGCTGGTTGAGCATTCAAATCAATTACACTAAATCACTACATTAACAAAGGAGAAAAGTCTTAGTATGATCATCCTTGAAAAATTCAGCACCCATACAAGATAAAGATACATTTAGTATCCTAGGAATAGAATGAAACTTCCTCAACCTGATAAAAGCCATGTTTGAAAATCTTACACATAACATATTTAATGATGAAATACTAAATGCTTTCTGGTGTGACTTGGAAGAAATCAAGGACTTCCACTCACAACTTCTATTCCAAGCTCTTTTAATTAGTACAAAAAAGGCAAGATAAAGATAAAGGGTAAACAGGTTGGAAAAGGATAAGTATAATTGTTTAAAGTCACAAGAAGCAATCACCTATGTAAAAAATTATAAAGCATACTCACACAAAAACAAACCAAACAAAAACACATGACACAAGAACATTTTTATCAAATTACATGTTAGTCCTGTATAATGGAAACTAAGAAACAAAAATTAATGATCACCCTTAAGAGAGACATTAAACATGTTCCTGGAATGGAACATTCAACATGGTTAGGATATTCCTTCTCCCCAAACTGAGCTAAAGATTCAGTGCAATTCCAATTAAAATACCACCAGGCTTTTTGTAGAAACTGACAAACTGATGCTAAAATTTATATGAAAATGCAAAAGGACAAGAATAGCAAAAACAATTTGAAAAATAAATTTGGAGGGCTTATGTGATCTGATTTCAAGACTTACTATAGAGCTACAGTAATCAAGACAGGATGGTATTTATGTAGGGACAGAAATACAAACAATGGAACAGAGTGGACTCCAGAAATAGATATATACATATAGAATATAAAATAAGTATTTAATCATTGTCTCAGAAAGGCTTGAGAGCAAATACAACAACTAAGAATTTTGCAGAAGTGAAGTGATAAATCCTACCAAGAGAAAAATCTTAAAAGCAAAGAAGAGGGCAGCCCCGGTAGCGCAGTGGTTTTAGCGCCGCCTGCAGCCCGGGGTTTGATCCTGGGGACCCTGGATCGAGTCCCATGTCAGGCTCCCTGCATGGAGCCTGCTTCTCCCTCTGCCTGTGCCTCTGCCCCTCTCTCTCTCTGTCTCTATGAATAAATAAATAAAGTCTTTAAAAAAAAAAAAAAGCAAAGAAGAAAAAAACAGATGGCTTATCATCAAACAAGACAAAAGTAAGACCAATTGCCTACTTCTCACCAGCAACAATGTAAATCAGAAAACAGTAGAAAGGCATCTTCCAAGTGTTAAATAGAATAATTGCCTTGCTGGACCTCTAAACCCAGCAGAAATATCTTTAAAGATCAATTAAGATAAACAACTTTATGTGATTTGGCCAGTCAACCTCAATACTATTCTACTAACAAATCTTTACTAGACATTCTTTGCTTCCTGATGCAATATGAAGTATATTCTTCATATGAATATGATGCATCTTCTATGGAGTAATATTACCAAACAAGATTCAGCCTGAATTTAATCACCTAAACTTCTAGTTGAGAGGAATGACTTAAAGAGCGTATGAGGAGGGACGCCTGGGTGGCTCAGCAGTTGAGCATCTGCCTTTGGCTCAGGGAGATCCTGGAGTCCCGGGATCGAGTCCCGCATCGAGCTCCCTGCATGAAGCCTGCTTCTCCCTCTGTGTCTCTGCTTCTCTCTCTCTCTGTCTCTCATGAATAAATAAAATACTTTTAAAAATGTATGAAGAAACACCACAGAAATGCAGAACATAAAGTATTTTATCACTCCAACTGATGAGTTCTTTACAAGTCCAAATAATAGAATAGGGAGAGGAAAGGAAACTATTCTAGTTTAAGAAAGACTTTAAGAAACACAGTAACTAAATGTGCTTAGTTAATCCTTGACTGGTTTCTGGTTTGAACAAAACAGCTGTAAAGGACATTTTGAGGACAAGATAGTTAATGTGAAAACGATGCACTTGTCTTAGAATATTAGAAAACAACAGCTATGCTAACTACCCATGATAATGATATGAGATTATCCAGGCAATTGTTCTTATTTTGGAAGATTCAAGTTAAAGTATTAAGGATGAAATGCCAAATCTGTGATTTACTTTTTTAAAATAGCAGTAAAAATGGCAGCAAAAGATGTCCAAAAAATGGCAGCTTCTAGGGTTGGTCTCTCTACCAAAACAAACATTAAGCTGGAAAAACACTAACAGAATCCACTATTTTAGAACTCTAGAGTCACTCAGACACTTATAGCAACAAGAGAAGTGCTTAATAGAGACAGAGGCTGTTGAATTTTGGTAAAAGAGCTGCTTGGGTAAACCAGCTACCATTCCTCCTTCTTGAATCCTATTGCATTGTGGGTATAGTAGCCTGCATTACTCAAGTGGCTGGCTGGTTCCAGAGGGACAGTAGGATCTTGAACTCTAAACTTAATTTTGGAGTTTTGTGATTTGGGTAGTACAAGGTTCCTCTGAGGGTCAGCTAGGATGGCTGGCTTTATTCAGCACCCCCAGAATACAGCAGCTTCTTTGGTGGCACCTATCAGAACATCTAAAGAGGCATATACACTTAAAAAAATTCCACACATTAACAACAGAACTTCTGAGATGTCACAGGCTGAGTGCCAAGATAACAGGTCAGTAATGGGCACAAGAAAAGCTTTGTGAAAACAGTTTAGGAAAGCCACTATACAAATAGGCAACTGAAGACCTCAACAAGCAACAAAATCAATTCCTGAAGAGAACCTGACTTCCAAAGTTACCACAATATACTACTCAAAATGTCCAGGTTTCAACAACAAAAAATATAAAGTATTTAAAGAAATCAGGAAATAGAATTCATTCGTAGGAAGCAAGAATTTGACAGAGATGGCAGATCTGAACAGGCAGAAGAAATAATCAGCAAGCCTGAAGACAAGTCAGTTCAAGTTATCCAGTATGAAGAATAGAATGAAAATAATGATAAAGAAAATTGAACAGAATCTGAGGGACTTGTGGGATAATACAAAAAAATAATGGTTGAAAATAGCCTAAATTTGATGGAAGTCATGAATCTACATATCTAAGAAGTAGGGGTTGGGAGTGTGTGTGTGGGGGGGGGAACCCCAAGTAAGCTAAACACAAAGAGATCTGGCGATTATGGTAACTCTAGAACTCTAACTGTCCCACTCCTCCTCGATTGCTGATTTTTGCTTATTGATGGAGGGAACAGTTCCTTTGTGAGTTTTATTAACTATCTTGCAAAGTATGTATGTATTCCTTTTGAAGTTTCTGTTCCATGCACTCTGATGGCCAGCCAATCACCTGACAAAGATTTCCTTAAATATCTGACTCCAAAACGTGAAGGAGGTACTGTCACTTAAAATTTCAGCAAACATCAATGTCCAGTCCTCAGGAATCTGTCAGACCAATCAAAACACACAACCTTAAATTTTGGAGCCCTCTACCAAAGAGCAACAGCCTTTCCCTTCAATCAAACACTCTCTTAGTTCTTTTAAGAGTTTGACCAAGGTCCAGAGTCTAAAACAGTTGATTCTAGTCGTTTTCTCCAGTTTATTGGTTGTTTCACTGAAAAGACCAAACCCTATGAAGTTCTACCGTGTCATTAGGCATGATGTCACTTTGACTTAACCAGAATTTAAAACTATTATACACCAACAGCACTATCAAAAGGGTGAAAAGACAACACAGAGAGAGAAAAATATTTGCAAATCAAAATTTAGTAAGGTTTTAATATCTAGAATATATAAAGAAGCCCTACAACTCAACAACAGAAAATGTCAGTACCAAAGGACTCGAATAGACCTATCTCCAAATAAGATACACAAATGATAAATAAGTATATGAAATGATTCTGATCATTAATCAGTAGGGAAATGTAAATCAAAACCACAGTAAGATATCACTTCACATCCACAAGAATGGCTATTCTCCAAAAAAGGAATGGAAGTGTTGCAGAGGATGGAGGTTATGGAGAAATCTGACCCTGATACATTGCTGGTGGGATACAGCAGATAAAGTGGTGCAGCCAATGCAGAAAAGAGTTTGGTAGTTCCTCAAAGAGTTAAAAACATAGAATCACCAAATGATCTAACAATTTCAGTTCTAGGTATATGCCCAGGAGAACTGAAAATGGGACTCAGCATATACTTGTTCACAGCAGTGTTATTCATAAGAGTGGAACAGTGGCTCTGTCCATCACAGATGAATGAATAAAATGCGCTGTGTCTATAAAATAGAGTATTATTTGACCATTAAATCAGAATGAAATTCTGATGCTGTAACAATGATAATCCTTGAAAATACTAAATAAAATAAACCAGACAAAAAGGTCAAATTATACACATATAGATTATGTAGGTAATTCTACTTATATGATATGTATATACATATAAAAATTGTACTTACATGAGTTATCTACAATAGACAAATTCAGAAGGATGGAAAGCAAAATAGAAGTTACCGGGGGCAGGAAGGGTGAAATGAATTACTGCTTATGAGTAGAGTTTCTATTTAAGATGATGAAAAATAGGGATCCCTGGGTGGCGCAGAGGTTTGGCGCCTGCCTTTGGCCCAGGGCGCGATCCCGGAGACCTGGGATCGAATCCCACATCAGGCTCCCGGTGCATGGAGCCTGCTTCTCCCTCTGCCTGTGTCTCTGCCTCTCTCTCTCTCTGTAACTATCATAAATAAATAAAAATTTTTAAAAAAAGATGATGAAAAATATTTTGGGAATAGTAGTGATGGTTACACAACATTATAATTGTACCTAAAGTCATGAAATTGTAGGCCTAAAAATGATTAAAATGGGGAGCTCCTGGATGGCTCAGTGGTTTTATGTCCGACTCTTTGATTTCAGTTCAGATCTTGATCTCAGGGTTGTGAAACGGAGCCCCAAGTTGGGCTCCGAGCTGGGCATGGAGCCTGCCTAAGATCTCCCTCTCCCTCTCCACCTCTGTCCCCCTTAACCAGGTACTCTGTTTTTCTTAAAAAAAAAAGGGGGGGGGGCGGGTTAAAATGGTAAAATTTACATTGTGTACAATTTTACCATAATAAGAAAAATATTCAGAGTTTGTAAAGCATAGTAGAGTCAACCCCAATGAATTAAAGAAAGTCAATTAACTACCAAAGTTTCTTAAGTGAAACAGAAAACATGAAGAGTCTTACAGATAAAACTTTAGGAAAACTGAATCCGGAGTCAAAATTTTCCCACAAAGAAAAGCACAAGTTCTAATTGCTATTATATATTCAAGAAAAAAAATGATTCCAATCTTACACAAATTCTTTCAGAGAACTGTAAAAGGTAGCACTCTCTAATTCATTATATGAAGCTCACATAACTCTAGAGGAAAACTTATAAGAGTAGTATAAAAGGGATGCCTAGGTGGCTCAGCAGTTGAGCATCTGCCTTTGGCTCAGGGTGTGATCCCAGAGTCCTGGGATCAAGTCCCACATCAGGCTCCTCACAGGGAGCCTGCTTCTCCCTCTGCTCATGTCTCTGCCTCTCTGTCTCTCATGAATAAATAAAATCTTAAAAAAAAAGTAGTCTAAAAAAGGATAATCACAAAGCAGCAGGAAGATGGCACTGGAGTATGAGGACTCGAGGTTCACCTTGTCCCATGAACCCAGCTAATAGTATGAAATCATCCTAAATAGCCCAGAATATGACCTGAAGACTTGACAGAACAAACTCCACAACTAAAGGGAGAGAAGATGCCACACTGAAGAAGGTAGTAAGTGTGGAGATGTGACTTAGGGGAGAAACAGATTATGGCCACTGTGGAGGGGAGAGAGCCATGGTCACAGAGAAGGGTGAGAGGACTAAAGAGGGAAAGGGAGAAGATGAGCAGCCTGGGTAGTTCAGAGGTTTAGCCCTGACTTTGGCCCAGGGCATGATCCTGGAGACCCAGGATGGAGTCCCACTTCGGGCTCCCTGCAGGGAGCCTGCTTCTCCCTCTGCCTGTGTCTCTGCCTCTTTCTCTCTCTCTCTGCATCTCTCATGAATAAATAAAATCTTTTAAAAAGAGAAGGAGGAGGACAGGGAGAGAGAGAGAGGCACACACACAAGGGAATACACAAGAACATTTCCACCAAGCCACTGGCTTAGAAAACAAGAAGAGCTGAATTTCATGAGTTCTTGCAACCAGCGGGGCTTAAAGCCTGGAGTTTTAAAGGACAGTGGGCTTGTCTGTGATAGAGCCCTGAGGGCACTGTGCTGCTCCTGGAGAGAAGGCAGGCAAACCACCCAGAAGCACAGTGTGGAGTGATCTTAAGAGTGCCTGAGGCACACACTGGGGAGGTTTATTTGTTCCTCTCAGAGGGTCCCTGAGAGGCAGAGTCCAGAGACACTTCTCTAGAACAAAAGAACTGTCTGGTGCCATTTCCCTCCCCCCACTCCTCAGCATAAACACAGAGCCACATGTAGAAAAGCAGCACACAGTACCAACACTGGCTGCCTAACTTGCTTACATCAAGCACAACCTCCTGCACTCTGGTAGAACTGCCCTTCTCAGTCACAACTCCCTCAGTCCCAGGATGGCTGGCCCCTCCCTCTCAGAAGAACAGCACAAAGCCCATGCCACCCCTCCTGACCAGAGAGTTTTGCAGGGCCTCTGTTCTGGTAGAGGTGGTAACAGGTCTCATTTCACAAGCAGACCAAAGCACATCCAGTTAAAACTCACCATACTCAGGCCAAGGACCAAATACTGCCCATGGCAGGCAAGGAGACAGGCCTGAAGGACAGAGCAGTCAGAACATAAGAACAGACCACATGCAGTACACACCAGAGATACTTTCTGAAGCACTAGGCCCTGGGAACTGCATGATCTCTCCCTCATAAGGCCATTACTTTCAGTAGAAGCAGGAGACATAACTGAACTTTCCTAACACAGAAAAAAAGCAGAGACCTAGACAAAGTATGAGAACAAAGGAATTTATCCCAAATAAGCAAACAAGATAAGGCCAGGGCTTGAGATCTAAATGAAATAAATATAAGCAACATGCCTGATAGAGAATTTAAAACAAGATAGTAAGGACACTCACAGGCTTAAGAAAAGAACAGAAGGCATCAGTGAGAACCTTACCACAGAGATAAAAAGAGTTAAAAAAGAATCAATCAGAGACAAAGAGTGTAATAAGTTAGAAACATGCTTAATGCAATGAATAGCAGGCTGTATAAGTAGAAGAATAAATGAATGACCTAGAAGACAAAGTAATGGAAATTACTCAAGGTGAACAAAAGAGAAAAAGAATTATGGAACATGAGAACAAATTTAGGGAACTCAGTGACTCCATCAAACATAGTAACACCCATATTACAGGAGTCTCAGAAGAGGAAGAGAGAAAAGGGGGCAGAAAATTTATCTGAGGAAATAATAGTTGAAAACTTCCCTAATTTGGAGAAGGAAATAGACATCCAGATTCAGGAGGCACAAAGAACCCCCAGCAAAATCAACAATAGCAGGCCAATTCCAAGACATACTGCAATTGAATTTTCAAAATATAGTGACAAAAGAATCTCAAAAGCAGCAAAACAAAAGAGGTCCTTAACTTACAAGGGAAGACCCATAAGGCTAGCTGGAGATTTCTAACAGAAACCTGGCAAGCCAGAAGAGAGCGGCATGATATATTCAAAGTGCTGAATGAGAAAAATCACAGCCAAGAATACTCTATTCAGCAAGGTATCATTTAGAATAGGAGAAATAAAGAATTTATCTCCAAACAAAAACTAAAGCAATTCCTGACCACTAAACCAGCACTACATGAAATATTGAAGGGGATTCTTTGGGAAGGGGACACTAAAGTGACAGAATAAAAGCAGCAAACACAAAAGCAGTAACAATGAATATTTCTGTAAAAATCAGTCCAGGAGGGACCCCTGGGTGACTCAGTGGTTGAGCATCTGCCTTTGGCTCAGGTCATGATCCCAGGGTCCTGGGATTGAGTGCCCCTTTAGGCTCCTCACAGGGAGCCTCCTTCTCCCTCTGCCTATATGTCTCTGTCTCCCTCTCTATAATTAATAAATAAATAAACAAACAAACCAAAAATCAGTCCAGGAAGTCACACACAAAAAGGATATAAAATATAGTAACATATACCTGAAATGTGAGGAAGAGAGGAGAAAAAAATGGGTTCAAACTTGAATTTAATAGACTGCTGCATGGAGAAAAGGTTATATACACAAACCTAATGGCAACTATTTTTTAAAAACCACTAACAAACATGCAAAGACTAAAGAGAAAGAATTCCAAATATATCACTAAAGAAAATCAGCAGAACACAAAAGAGAAGAAAGGATCTGAGAAAAACTCCAGGAACAACCACAAAACAAGTAATAAAATGGCACTAACTGCATATCTATCAGTAATTACTTTGAATGTAAGTGGAATAAACACTCCAATCAAAAGATATAGGGTGGGGCACCCTAGTGGCATAGTCAGTTAAGTAACTGAACCTTGGTTTTGGCTCTGGTGGGGGAGATCCAACCGCATGTGGGGCTCCATGCTTAGCCTGCAGAGTCTCCCTTGAGTTTCTCTCTCCCTCTTCCTCTGTTCCTCCTCCACTCTCCATTCACTTACTCTTTCTCTTTCTAAATTAAATACTTTTGGAAAAGACACAAGGTGACAGATGGATTAAAAAAAAATTTAAAAAAACAAAAAAACAAGACCCATTTATGCTGCCTAAAAGAGACTCATTTTAGGCCTAAAGACACCTCCAGATTGAAAGTGAGGAGATAGAGAAACAATTATCATGCAAATACAAGTCAAAAGAAGGCTGGAGCAGCAATACTTATATGGGACAAACTAGACTTTATAACAAAGACTGTAACGAGACAAAGAAGAGCACTATATAATAATAAAGGGGATAGGGATCCCTGGGTGGCACAGTGGTTTGGCGCCTGCCTTTGGCCTAGGGCCCGATCCTGGAGACCCAGGATCGAATCCCACGTCGGGCTCCCGGGGCATGGAGCCTGCTTCTCCCTCTGCCTATGTCTTTGCCTCTCTCTCTCTCTGTGACTATCATAAATAAATAAAAATTAAAAAACAAAAAAACCAGAAATCATCAGAGAATCAATTTCAAAACTCCTGTGTCTTATTTAAAAAAAAAATAAATAATAATAATAATAATAAAGGGGATAAATCAACAAGAAGATATAGAAATAATAAATATTTATGCATCTAACACAGGAGTACCCAAATATATAAAACAATAAACATAAACTCATCGATAACAATAATAGTAGGGGACTTTATCATCCAACTTACATCAATGGACAGGTCATCTAAACAGAAAACAATCAATGAAACCAGGAGCTGATTCTTTGAAACACTTAATAAAATTGATCAACCTCTATCTAGATTTATGAAAAAGAAAAGAGAAAGAACCCAAATAAATATCACAAATGAGGAGAGGAGAAACAACCAACATCACAGAAATACAAACAATTATAAGAGAATATTATGAGGAATTATATGCCAACAAATTGGACAATTTGGAAGAAATGGATCAATTCCTAGAAACAGAAATTACCAAAACTGACATAGGAAGAACAGAAAATGAACAGACTGATAACCAGCAATGAAAATGACTTAGTAATCAAAAAACTCTCAACAAACAAAAGTCCAGGAACAGATGGCTTCACAGTGAATTCTACCAATCATTTAAAGAGTTAACACCTATTCATCTCAAACTGTTCCAAAAAATAGAAGAGGAAGGAAAATTTTCAAATTCATTCTATGAAGCCAGCATTACCCTGGATAGTAAAACCAGATAAAGACACCACACAAAAAAAGAGAACTACAGGCCAATAGCTGTAGATTAGATGCAAAAATCCTCAATAAAATACTAGCAAACTGAATCCAACAATACCTAAAAAAAAATTCACCTCAATCAAGTGGGATTTATTCCTGGGCTGCAAGCATGCCTCAATATTCACAAATCAATCAATGTGATACACCACATCACCAAGAGAAAGGATCACTTCAACAGATTCAGAAAAAGCATTTTACTAAGTATAACAACCGTTCTCAATAAAAACCTTCAATGAACTAGGTCTAGAGGGAACATACCTCAACATAATCAAGGCCTTATATGAAAAACCCATAGGGAACATCATACTCAATAGGGAAAAACAGAGCTTTCCTATAAGGTCAGGAAAAGACAACGATGTCCACTCTCACCACTTTTATTCAACATCATACTGGAAGTGATAGGCACAGTAATCAGACAACAAAAAGAAATAAAAGGCATCCAAACTGGTGAGGAAGCAGCTTTCACTACTTGCAGAAGACATAATACTTACAGAAAACCCTAAGGATTCCACCAAAAACATACTAGAACTGAATTCAGTAAAGTCACAGGATACAAAATCAATGTACAGAAATTTGTTGCATTTCTATATAATAAAGAAACAGCAGAAAAAGTGAAATTAAGAAAACAATCCCATTTACAATTGCACCAAAAATAATACCTAAGAATAAACTTAACCAAAGAGGTGAAACATCTGTATTCTGAAAACTATAAAAAACTGATAAAAGAGGGACACCTGGGTGGCTCAGCAGTTGAGCATTTCCCTTTGGCTCAGGGCATGATCCCAGTCCCAGGATTGAGTCCCACACTGGGCTACCTACATGGAATGGAGCCTGCTTCTCCCTGTGCCCATGCCTCTGCCTCTCTGTGTGTGTCTCTCATGAATAAATAAAATCCTTGAAAAAAAATAAAAGAAACTGAAGATATACAGTTGGCTACACATGGAAGCAATCTATAGATTTAATGCAATCCCTATCAAAATACCAAAGTATTTTTCACAGAGCTAGAACAAAAAAATCCTAAAATCCATAATCCTATGTATGGAACCATAAAAGACCCCAAATAGCAAAAGTAATCTTGAAAATAAGAAACAAAACCAGAGGTATCACAATTCTAGACCTTAAGTTATATTACGAAGCTGTAGCAATCATAAAACTATAAAACTATGGTACTGGCACAAAACAAACAAAACAAAACAAAAAACAACACCTAGATAAATGAAACAGAATAGAAAACCCAGAAATTAACCCACAACTATATGGTTAATTAATCTTCAACAAAGCAGGAAAGAATATCCAGTGAGAAAAAAGACCATCTCTTCAACAAATGGTGTTGGGAAAACTAGACAGCTATGTGCAAAAGAATGAAAACTGGCCTGCTTTTTAGACCATAAACAAAAATAAACTCAAAATGGATTAAAGACCTAATGTGAGACCAGAAACCATAAAAAATCCTAGAAGAGTACAGGCAGTAATTTCTCTGACATCAACCCCAACAATATTTTTCTAAGGTATGTCTCTCCTGAGGCAAAGAAAACAAAAGCAAAAATAAATTATTGAGATTACATCATAATAAAAAGCTTGTGTACATCAGAGCAAACAATCAACAAACTGAAAGGCAATGTAGGGAATGGGAGAAGATATTTGTAAACAACATACCTGATACAGGGTTAGTATCCAAAATATACGAACTCAATACTAAAAAAAAAAAAAATCCAATTAAAAAATGGGCAGAAGAGATGAACAGACATTTCTCCAAAGAAGACATACAGATAGCCAATAGACACATGAAAAGATGCTCCATGTCACCCATCATCAGGGAAACAGACATCAATATCACAATAAGATATTATTTCACACCTGTCAGAATGGCTAAAATCAAAACCACAAGTGTTGATGAGGATGTAGAGGAAAAAGGAACATTTGTGCTCTGTTGGTGGGAACAGCTAACTATGGAACACAGTATGGAGGTTGTTTAAAAATTTTAAAACAGAATTACCCTATGATCCAGTAATTCTACTACTGGATATTTACCCAAACAAGTCAAAAACATTAATTTGAAAGGATACATGGAACCCTACATTTACTGCAGCATTATTTACAATAGCCAAATTATAGAAGCAGCCCAAGTGTCCATCAATCAACAAATGGATAAAGAAGAGGTGGTGTGTACACATGTACAGACACACACACAAACACGAAAAATTACTCAGCCATAAAAATAATGAAGCTTGCCATTTGCAATAACATGGATAGGATCTGGAGGTTATAATGCTAAGTGAAAGAAGTCAGAGGAAGACAAATTATCGTATGATTTCACTCGTGAAATTTAAGAAAACAAATGAAGAAAAAAAAGAGGCAAACCAAAAAACAGACTCAACTATAGAGAACAAACTGATGGCTACCAGAAAGAGATGAGTAGGGGGTGGGTGAAATAGCTGATAAATATTAAAGAGTATACTTATCATGATGAGCACTGAATAATGTATAGAAATGCTGAATCACTATATTGTACACCTGAAACTAATATAACACAGTATGTTAACTATACTGGAATTAAAATTTTTAAATGAAAAAAAAAATTCCCTGCAGAACATCCTGCCTATTGTTTTCCTGCTAAAAGATCTCTTGGCATTAATATCAAGACTCAACAGCACAGTATTGGTGTAATAACAAACTGATCAATGGAACAGAAAGCCCAAAAATAAACCCAGACATACGTGGACAACTGATACTTGACAAAGGAAGTGCAGTAGGAAAAAGGATGGCTTTTTCGACAGCAGTGGTGGAAAAATTAAATATCCACAAGTAAAATGAACTTGGATCCATACCTCATATCACACATGAAAATTAACTCAAAATGGATCATAGATCTAAATGTAAAACTTAAAGCTTGGAAACTTCAAGAGGAAAACATGTTAGGTAAAGATTTCTTAGATACCAAACAAAAGAAAAATTCATAAAAGATAAGTTGGACTTCACTAAAAAAGGAATTGGGGCTCCTTAGAGAAATAACCAAGGCTCGTACAGTAAAAGTAGAAGATAAGCCTGGAAACTATCTGGTTTTCCAGAAAGTTAGAAGTATTCAACAATCAATAGGTGTGTGTCAAAGGACAAGATTTCAACTTGAAGGGGTTTCTACTGCCCAAATTGGAACAATGTGGTTATCAAAATAATGAAAGGAATAGTATATAATATAAAAAAATTTCACATGCCCACAGTAATAAATGGAAAAGGAAAGTCTCATTCATACAGTACAGAATCAGCTAATAAGCTGAGAGTGACAGAAAAATCACCATTTTGCAACATCACAGTAATAAATGATGAAGGGAAGAATCAGCAGTGGATGCTATCTACAGTTTTTGGGAACAGAACACTGACAGAGACCCAAAGTATCTCACAGGAAGTTATTAATTACAAAGGGGGAAAAGTGGAGAAATCTGGCAGTTCAAACTAGTGATGAAAGCCAAACAACAGCAATGGGACAAGAGGACATCATGGTTTCCTAATGTAAAGCACTGAAGGGGACGCATTACTTTTGCCAAAAATGATGAATAAGGAGAGAAATCAAACATTAAGTTTGAAAAAAACATTTGACAGAAATAATTATTAACTACCTCAAGGAACTGGGATAACTAGGAGTGGCCAGTAAGAAGCTGAGACAGTGCTCAAGCATATAACAGCAGCAGATGTGATAAATATGACACAAAATAGCCACTACTGCTAAGGCTAGGACAGAGTACCCAAGGAAGAATTTTCCCTTCAGAGCTCAATAGTCAGACCTTGTTAGAAAAGATAACAGCCATCACTCACACTTTGGTGCTGTACCAGTGGGATTTGCTGGAAATTCACCCTCTGGAACTTGTCCACAAATCTATTCCATAGTACGTGCTGGCAATCTGTGTCCTGGATTTCCCCCACCATCAAAGGGGGTGAAAAAGCTGCTGTGAAGGACATTATTGTGACAACTGACAAAATTTGAATATAGATCATGTAATTAGATAATAGCACTGTACTAATGTCAAATTCCCTTAATTTAATTATACTGCAGTTATAGGGGATTATCCTTGCATATATCAAAACTCATCAAACAGTACATTTAAATATATGCAGCTTACTGTATGTTAATCTTATCTCAGTAAAGCTAAAAAATAAATAACCTTTTAAAAAAGAGAATCTATGTTTGGGGCTAAGGGTCATGTCTACACTGCTCCCAAATAAGTAAAAAAATATATATATATATATATCACCAAGCATACCAAAGTGAGAAATAAAATGCAACAAAATCTAGTATCCTTAGGAAGGGCTCATAGGAACAATACTTTTAAAGTTCTTATATGTGGTCTTTTTTTTTTTTTTATGATAGTCACAGAGAGAGAGAGAGAGAGAGAGAGGCAGAGACATAGGCAGAGGGAGAAGCAGGCTCCATGCACCGGGAGCCCGATATGGGATTGGATCCCGGGTCTCCAGGATCGCGCCCTGGGCCAAAGGCAGGCACCAAACCGCTGCACCACCCAGGGATCCCCTTATATGTGGTCTTTATGCTTAAACATCAGTTGGCTGGATGTGTGCCTCAATTCACTTTTTTTTTTTTCTATGAAAAATCTTAAAAATCTTTACTCCAGTCTTCCAGATTTAAGTACTAATGCTGGAGAGTCTAATGATAATCTGGCATTCTTTCCACCTAAGTGATGTAGTCTTTTTGTGTAGGTGCCCAAAATATTTTTTCTTTAAAAGCCCTAAAACACATTTCAGTGGTGGCTGTTGTTTCAATTTTCCTAAGGACATGATGAACCCTTATAATATAGATGTTCATCTTTTAACAGCATTTTGTTTTTTTCCTGTTTCTTTTTTCAGTCCAGGCACTTTTATTAATGTCCATATACTTATGTGCACATGCATATAAGATCTTCTTGTCACTTTATGAATTTCTTTCAGCTCTTTACTTGATTTGTTTTCACTTGTCTTTTTCCATCATTTTTTTCTTTTGTGGTACTTTCTAGAGTGTCTACTCATTCAAGAACTTTCTGGTTTATCTTCATTTCTGAAATATTTCTCATTCATTCCTCAAGTCTTGTCAGTTTTTCATGATCTCCTATAACATAGGAGCTCATTTACAAACTTTTCTAATTCAGTTTGTATTGTTTTTTCATAACATACTGTTTTATTTTTCCAGCTTATTTTGTAGAAATCATATCTGTGCTTTAAGACAAAGTATACTGCTATCTTCACTTCTTTAAATCTGTTATTCAGAGGACTACTGTCCTTTTTCTTATACTATCTTCCAATGACATAAAATTACAATACCTTCTAGAAACCTTATTTTTTTTTTTTAGAAACCTTATTATATAGTTGGATGGCTTTCCCTATACTTTTAAGTTTCCTATGTAAGATTTGTAAACAGACTGAGATAGCTTTCCTAGATTCAGAGTTCAAAGGTTTCCTCTTATATTGTTACCACAAAGTATTCAAACCTAAGGTACTTAAGTGTGACCACTTCCCTAATACTTTCTGAGATCTGCCTCCTCCAGTGCCCCCTCCCACATGTATCTGTGTCTTTTCTCCTCTTTACCCTTAAGTTCCTACTCTCATCAGCTTTTATTTGCAGCAGTTTCTTTTCAGTGTGGGGCTCTGTTCGCTTCTTGAATATTTCTAAGACTCTCAGGAACCAGGCTGTCCCTGCTCCCTCATACTTTCCTGTAGCAAACGATCTCATTTCAGACCCTATTAGAAGTTTGTGGACGACATTTTGAATAGCACTCCCTAAAATACTTTGCTTTTTTTCAGAGAGTGCTGAGTGGCACTGTAAGAAGGCACACAGGTATCACTATAAATGTACGATTTCCAGTAGCAAGTGGGCCTCAACAAGATCTGCAGTCATACTACATTTTACTGGGAAATGCAATCCACTTTGCACACACGTAGACAAACCCTGTGTGTGTGTGTGTGTGTGTGTGTGTGTATACCTACTCTTACCTTCTCTCCTGTTCATAACAAAATGTCTCTCCTTCTATTCAAAGTCACCAATCTCTCCATCTATGCCTTGGATCAATCAATTCTGCTTTCTCAGAACACCTCACAAATCCCTTCTTTGGTATATTTGATAGCTCATTTGACTGAACTCTTCTTTCATATAACAAACGTGCTTAAGCCTTTCCCATTTACATAACTCCATTTCTCTCTCCAACTACTGCATAATTCCTTTAAATTTCTCTAGAGTTGTTCTAACTTTCTATCCACATCTCTTTACTTCTACCTATTGTATAACCCCAACAGAGTTTCCCCTACTACTTCTCCATCAAAATATGCTTTGCACGACTGTCATGTTTCTAACACTAAAATGTTTTTGGCCTCTCTTATTTGACCTTGCGTGAATGCGACACTGTGAACCACCACTTTGTTAATACTTTTCTTTGCTTGGCTTCCATGACACTACATTTTCCTGGTTTTCTTCTACCTCTTCTCAGTGTCCTTCTAGGTTTCCATCCCACACACCCATAACATATCTGGATTCCTAAGGCCTTGTCCTAGGTGATCTCCTCACTCTAATCTCTAGAGTAGAAAAGAAAGAAACAGAGGGAGGACAACAGGACACCAAAAAGGAAAGGTCAGAGAACTGGAATGGAAGCCTTAATACCAAAAGATGGGTGGGGAAATGAGCTGAGGTTAGTAAAAGTTAAGGCACGTGACACACAAGTCATCTAGAAGATGAGGAACAGAAGAAACATAAATCAACATGCACCAGTACAAAAGGCAGATACTAATGTCATGTGCTATAGGCTCTTCTCCTGGTTATCCTTAATGTTGAATACAGTCAAGAGATCCCAGAAAGACTATTCATTCATAAGGAAGATAAAATAAAGATCTTCCAGTAGTTATAACTCCCAATTACTATATATGACATTTTTCTTTTAAATTTATTGGGTTTTTTTTTTTAAGATTTTATTTATTCGTGAGAGACCGACAGAGAGAGAGAGAGAGAGAGGCAGAGACAAAGGCAGATGGAGAAGCAGGCTCCATGCAGGGAGGCCTGACGTCGGACTGGATCCCGGGTCTCCAGTATAGCTCCCTGGGCCGAAGGTGGCGCTAAACCGCTGAGCCACCCAGGAGTCCCACTTTTAAATTTATTGTAGGGCAGCCAGGGTGCTGGCTTTTATTTTTAAAATCTTTTAAAAATAAAAATAAAAATAAATAAATTTATTGTATTGTGACCAGAGTACGTATGGACAACGTGTTTTAGAAGAAATTAGAACAAAGTTCTTTGAAGAATCCTGTATTTTTACAACTTAGAATTTGAAAACCATTTTTGAAAGACGAGGTAAACACAGAAAAACACTGAGGCAATTCAGCTGACAGTTATGTTCACATGTTGTTTTAAACACATGCACCTATGTATATATTATGTGCACATACTACAGTACTAGAGTACCCTGTATATAACAAATCACATATACAAGACATTCTGAAAGAACAAAATCAGGGTAAAATATTTTTAAATGTTTTGCTAGTCATGATAGCTTCATACCACTATCCTCTAATGGTCCAAGATGTAATATACATTTAAGGCATAGTTCATCATTAATTCAGAGGATGTCAATTTCAAAGAGGGTTTTTGGTAATTTTGAAACTTTTAGGCAAGTATTAGATTTGGTTAGAAAATCACTTGTGTTAACCTCACAATAAGACTGATAAAGAGCCTATGAAGTATCAGTTCTACCACTCTAATGCTGTTAGCTTACAAATTAGTATTATCTTTATCATAGCTAAAAAAATGAGACTTCAAAGATTCAAATAATTTAGGGCTGGTTGGAAAATCGTGACTCCATCAACTCCATATACCTGATAAAATAAAATAAAAAAAACAATGGAACAGCAACAATTACAGCTTTCCATAGAATAGAGATCTTGCTGGCTAATCTACCACTGACTGCATATTCAGGTGCCAGGAAATGACAAGTATCTATCCCTCTACATAACACTGAAGAAGTCATCAGATATGAAGTGCCCTGAGGAACTTTCCATATTTTCCTAAACTTGGGAGGAGCATTATTATTAGCATCCAACCTTGATGACAGACTTAAATACAACTCTCTGTGCTATTAATTGGAGTTAGGGATCACTTTTTATAATTATTACACATACCCTACAACCTGTAACTTAGGGACTCTCCAGGCTGCTGAAACTGAGGGGCTTTCATGAGTGGCTTCCATATGGGAAGCCCTAGGAACTGAGATCCCAGGGTTTTATGTCCGGGTCCTGATAATGGCCTACCACGATCTTCAAATTTTCAGTCATTTTAGTTAAAAACAGAGTCTACAACCCATAAGCCAACTTATCCAAGAACATGTAAATTGTATTACAATACGTTATGTATGTGTATGCATGAGCAAGCTAGGGGTGGATTGGAGGGGGGAGTGTCACAATAGGGTCTGCAGTATAGAAATCCTATTACTTCCCTGGCAGCTGTGTACAGTTTGACAGGTTGTGCAGCACAATGGACTACTTAATTTAAGAGGGCAAATGGGGATTAATATGCATTCCACTTCCTAAGGCATGTAATCCTTGGTACTACAGGTGACAAGTGAACACATATTCCTAACTCAGACAAAGTAACTTTTAGACTTACAGCAGCCTCAATTCCCCCACTCTTAGAATGCTTTGTATACTATATGTGTGAAATGCAGCCATTTGACATGCTTATTAATGACAATCTACTTATCAAAATACTTTAACTTAAATTCTAATGTTTTCCCCTCAACTCAATAAATTATGTTACCTCGTAATGTGGGACACATATATCCCATTTTGGAGACTACTGGTCTACTATGTACTTGAAAATGCAGGAGTAAATTTGAAAAAGGGGTCAAGGTTTTAGGAAGAAATGTAGGGCTCATGCAAGTAGGTTGATAGTTTACTTGGGGAGATCTCTAAGAAAAATCAGACAAAAATCTTGAGATCTGGGACACCTGGGTGGCTCAGCAGTTGAGCGTCTGCCTTTGGCCCAGGGCGTGATCCTGGAGTCCCAGGATCAAGTCCCACATTGGGCTCCCCACCAGGAGCCTGCTTCTCCCTCTGCCTGTGTCTCTGCCTCTCTCTGTGTCTCTTGTGAATGAATAAATAAAATCTTAAAAAAAAAAAAAATAGAGAGCTCTAAGAACCAAATTACCCACATGTGAGCATATTAAAAAGGTTCAAAGCAGTGTAATAATAGTATTTGACATCAACTTTCTACCAGGACAGAGTAACCAGTACCAAGACAAGTTTGCCTGCCATGTACAACTACATGTAAACGGGGATAGATATATGAGGCAACTATCTTTGGGCATTGAACAATAGGCAATGAGGACTGTGATTCCCTGAAGAAAAAAGGGAAATGCAGGAGGTAAACCCTAATAGGTCTTGATTCTCTACCTGGGGACTATCTCTCAGCCACAATTCAGGGAACTAGAGCTTAAGTAGAACACAGCTTAAAAAGCCAGAGAATTTGGGGCTTGAAGCAAATTAAGCACTGAGAGAAGAGAGCTGCAAAGAGTGAGGGTGCCAGTAGTCTCTCTAGGGCTTCTCCAAGGCCATCGCTGAAGGCTAACATGCAGGTGCACAGCAAGACTTTGGGATGCTTACCAGAGAACAGTTGCTAAGGGATGGAGAAAAGCAAAGATAGTAGAGGACCAGCAGGAAGAAAGAGAAAACAAATTTTTAAGAAGTAGTCTTAAACTCGACCATACTAATAATTACTTAACATGTAAATGAATTAAACCATTAAAAGCAAAAATTTACAGATTGGATAAAAAAGCAAGACACCACTATTCACTATCTACAAGAGACCTACTTTAAATAGAAAGGTTAAAAGTAAAAGAATGGAAAAAATATACCATTCAAGTAGAGGTAAGAAGACTGGTGTAGCTGTATTAATGTAAAAACAATGTAGACTTCATGAAACAGTAGTACAAGAGATAAATAACATTTCATAGTATTAAAAAGGGCAGGCAATTAATCAATAAGATAAAGCTTCAAAATATCAGTAGCAAAAACTAACCAGGAGTAAAGGAATAAAAAGGTAAGTCAACAATCATGATTGAAGATTTTAACATTCTTCTCTCTGTAACTGATAGAACGAGTAGACCGAAAAAAAAAAAAAGAAAAAGAAAACCAAACCAATAAAATAAACATTTTTACAACACTATCAACCAACTTCACCTAACATTTACAGAATATTACAAGGAACAACTGTAGATAGAATTTAATTTCTTTTTAAATACACATAAATGGTCACCAAGATAGACAATATGTTAGGACATAAAATGTCTCAATAACTTTGAAAGATCTACGTCTTGGCTCAGGAAGTGATCCCAGGATCCTGGGATCAGGTCCCACATTGGGCTCCCTGCAGGGAGCTTGCTTCTCTCTCTGCCTTAGTCTCTCTGTCTCTCTCATGAATAAATAAATAAATACTCTAAGGAAAAAAAAAAAAGATTTATGTCTTACAGTTTTTTCTTTTTTTTTTTAGTACAATGGAATAAGCTATCCAGAAAATCCCCATGTATCTTTAATACATTTCTAAGCAACCCAAAAGAAATCACAAGAAAAAATTTAAAATATTTTAATAGAATGTTAATTAAAACAATTTATTTGAGGTGGCAACATATGCTTAGCGAGAAAATTATACCTTTAAAAAAGCAGAGACAAACAATAAATAAAATTAACAAAGCCAAAAGTTAGTTGGTAAGCCCTCAAAAATAGCAAGAAAAAGAATACACATTACAAATAGAAACAAAAGAAGTCTGGGACATTGCTCAGGCCCTGAAAACATTAAAAGGGTTTGGGGAATACTGTGAATAAACATATACTAAAAATGTACCAATTAGATGAAACAAAATTTTCTTCAAACAATTTACCAAAATGGATTCATGAAGAAATATAAAATTTGAATCGCCCTGTATCAAGACACTGAATCCCTAATCAAAAATCTTCTCATAAAGAAAACTCTAAGCACAGATGGATTCACCGAATTCTGTCAAATGTTTAAAGAACTAATACTAATTTTACAAAACGTCTTTCAGAAAATTAGATGGAACACTACACATTTGAGGCCAGTTTTACCTTGATACTAAAATCAGATAAAGATATGAGAAAACCATCACCAATATTCCTCATAAACATAAAAAAGTCCTCAAAATATTAGCAAATCAAGTCCAGAAATACACATAAAGGTGACCAAGTACAGCATATCCTCAGAATGCAAGATAAGTTTAACATCTAAAAGTCAACATAATTTACCACATTAAGAGAAAAAAGGAGAAAACCCACATTATCATTTTAATAGGTACAGAAAATGCATTTGACAAAATTCATCATCCAAAACGATTAAAATACCCAGCAGACTAGGAATAGAAAAGATCTTAATTTTGATAATGGGCATCTGTAAAAAGCTCATAGATCTAACATATAAGTGGTGAGCAACTAACATCTTCCTAAGATCAAGAATAAGGCAAGAATGCCATCTCTCATTTAATAGTGAAATTAAACTTCTACTCAATATTGTACTGGAGGTCCTACCTAGCACAGTAAGGGAAAAAAATGACAAGTTAATTAGGAATTAAAAGTTAAAACTACCTACCTGTAAGCAATAGGATAGTCTACATAGAAAATCTTAAGGAATACACAAAAAACTACTAAGATTTAATCACTGAATTTAGCAAGATAATGGGATACAATCGATATACAAGAGTTGATTGTATTTCAACTAGCAACAGTTGGAAATGATATTTTTAAAAACACCAGTATCATTAAGCAGCATTATCATGAAATAGTTTGGAATATAAACTTCACAAATATTGTACAAGACTAATATGATAAAATAGTGCTGAGAGATATTAAAGATCTAAATAAACAGGAAATAAAAGGTTTATAGGTAGGAATAGTCAATATTGTTAAATCATTCTCCCCAAAGTGGTATTTGGATTTAATGCAATTCCTATCAAAATCATAGCAGACTTTCAAGTAGAGATTAAAAAGCTGATTCTAAAATTTATGAAGAATTGCAAATGACTTCAAAGAACAAAACAATTTTGAAAAAGAACAAAACTGTCCAATTCAAAATTTACTTTAAAAGCTACAGCAATACAAAAACACTTTACTACTGAATAGATCAACAGAACAGAAAAGTATAAAAATAAAAATTTATGTTCAACTAATTTTTTTTACAAAAATGCCAAAGTGATATAAGGGAAAGTACTCTCTTCAATAAATAGTACTTTAACATATGGTTGAAAACATGAACCTCAACCCTTATACAAAATTGCTCAAAATAGATTACAGATCTAAATACAATGACTAAAACTATAAAAATACTGAAAAGACAAAATCTTGGTAAACTTGGGGTAGGCAAAGAACTATTAGAACACAAAAATTAGGGGGATCTCTGGGTGGCTCAGCGGTTTAGCGCCTGCCTTCGGCCCAGGGTGTGATCCTGGAGTCCTGGGATCAAGTCCCACATCGGGCTTCCTGCATGGAGCCCGCTTCTCCCTCTGCCTGTGTCTCTGCCTCTCTCTGTGTCTCTCATGAATAAATAAATAAAATATTTAAACACACATACACACACACACACACACACACACACACACACACACACACGAGGATCCCTGGGTAGCTCAGCGGTTCAGCGCCTGCCTTTGGCCCAGGGCGTGATCCTGGGGGTTCAGGATCGAGTCCCACATCTGGCTCCCTGCATGGAGCCTGCTTCTTCCTCTGCCTGTGTCTCTGCCTGCCTCTCTCTCTCTCTCTCTCTCTCTCTCTTTCATGAATGAATAAATTTTAAAAATCTTAAAAAACACACACACACACACAAAAATTACTAAGTATAAAAGAAAAAAATGGATAAATCAGACAATCAAAAATTAAAACTTCAGCTCTTCAAAAGACACCATTAAGAAAATGAACAGGCAAGCTATAGGAGTTAAATATGTATAAAACTGTATCTAACAAAGGACCAGGATATAGAACGTATATAAAGAATATTTACTTATCAATAATGTAACCAATTACTTAAGTTTAAAAATCTGCAAAAGACAAACTGAAATTATACCAAAAAGCTGTAATAACTAATAAGCACAAGAAAAGACTCTCATCATTATTCATCGGGGAAATGAAAATTAAAACCATGAGACTCCCCTTTGCACATCCTAGAATGACTAAAGTTAAAGACTAACGACACCCAAACTGGCAAAGATATGAAACTGGAACTCTCATACATCGCTGGAGGGAATGCAAAACCGTACAACCAGTATAAATATACATTTATGACTCAAAGAAGAAATTCCAATTTTTAGTATTTACCCAAGGAAATAACATACTATATAAACACTTGTCTACAAATATTTGTAACAGTTTTATTCCTAATAGCCACAAATTGAAAACAGTATGATTTCCATTAACAAGGTGAATATTGTATATAGAACTGTTTGTATATAAAACTGGTAGACAATATCTTAAATACTATTAATTCTTTGACATTGTATCTTGTACTCACAAGGTGATTTACACTTCTCACCAGGAACCCAAAGCAATCAAATCCCAAAATCGACAGTTACATTTTACAGACTGCCAGTTAGTAAAGAAGTCTAAAAAAAATTGATGGGTTCTTATTTTTTACTCTTCCCTGGATAAATAATGTGACCCTTTTCAAGGGTATGCTCAATACTCTTTTAAAAACAGCTTAGAGTTTGCTACTCTTTTGCTGAATACACTACAAAATATTTTACAATGTTGTACCATTTCTCCAAGATCAGTTTGTTTTCTGACTTCAGGTACCTATAATGTACCTAAAGAAAATCTGTTTTCTACGTCCTTCCCTCTTTCCTGGATATAACTGCACACTAAGAAAATGGCAGTCATACCTGAGGTAGCTCATCCAACTTTAGCATGTGGTCACTCATCCTCATTCCTTCCAACTGGCAGGCAGCCTTATCAAAGGACAGTTTTGACCCATGTTCTCAATGGGGTCTTGGTAGTTACTGTAATTGTATCTGAGCATTTATAAATTATAATACATACTTTTTCATTATAAATTAGCTTTATTTCTTTTGCATAAAACATTTCAGAAGATTTATTTTCTATGAATTCCAATTAGGGTAACAGAGAACACCAAAAATGGTTTATTGAAATATCAGGTTTGATAATGCTGAAAACTATTATTCTATACCCTGAATTTTGGTCTTAATTTCCTAAGGAATCCTCCTATGATCAATTTTGTTTTGGAATATAACATGGCTTGAGCTAACAAAACACTAGAATTTAATATTATACTCTAGAATTCTAAAGCTATGCCAAGTTGGGCTCTCTGGAGGGCTAGGCCTAGAAATCTAATTTTTTTTTTTTAAGATTATATTTCTTTATTTGAGAGAGAGAATGAGCAGGGAGGAGAAGCAGAGGGAGAGGGAAAAGTAGGCTCCCTGCTCAGAAGGGAGCCTGCCTTTGGGGCTCCGGATCCTGGGATCCCAGGATTGTGAGATAACGACCTGAGCGGAAGGTAGACAACACTTAACCAAATGAGCCATTCAGATACCCCCCAAAATCTGATAAGTATACCAGTGCCTCTAGTAGAGCTAAAATTTGAAAACCACTATCTAAAAGGGACAAGTATAACTGCAACATGATTGTGACCTCAACAAAACTTGTTTTGTTTGGCCTAAAGAATGGGCCTGTGTGCGTGTGTGTGTGTGTGTGCGTGTGTTTGTGTGTGTGTTTTAATTTATTTGCCATTATCTAATCCTAGAGAAAGCTCACACAAAAATCCGGGCTTCAGACTTCTGGTTAAAAGAAATACAATATATATCTATATCTATATCTATATCCTTCAATACTGGCCCTCTCTGAGGGCACCTGGGTGGCTCAGCGATTGAGCATCTGCCTTTGGCTCAAGTCACGATCCACGTCCTGGGATAGAGTCCCACATCCGGCTCCCTGCAGGGAGCCTGCTTCTCCCTCTGCCTGTGTCTCTGCCTCTCTGTTTCTCTCATGAATAAATAAATAAAATCTTAAAAAAAAAAAAATACTGGCCCTCTCTTCTCTTACATGACAATCTGCAAGAGCTGAGTTTGCTGCCCGCCTCCCTTTCACTCCTCACTTTCCTTATTATTTTACCCCCAAGCTCATAGTTCTCCAACTCAGATAACTAGCTTAGCTCCTGTAGGTATTATATAGTTTGATCCATGATGACTGTACCCACAAGTTCATTAGGAGAATGAAGAACAGAGATGGTGAAATGAACCCTATTTATTTATGAAATGTGCTGGCTAAAGTTTTATCTCAGCTAGTATTAGAGTAAGTTCACAAGGAGAGGGACGAAGAACATTCAAGTTAATAAGATTCAGGATAGGTAGTATTTTTAATTTATAGAAAATGACCCTCTTTTTTAACAGTGTATTTAAAGAATCATTTGTTAGAGACCATTACCTTCCAATTTATATGCTTTCTTGAACTCTTGCTGGTAATACAAACACCAAGATAAAATATATTTAGACTAGAATCGCATTGAACATTTTGAGAAATCTGGAACTTAAAACCTGTCTCAGAGTTTAGTTTCAGAGCATTTATTCCCCCTGTTCTCATTCATTCCGGTCTGAATATCATGGCCAGGCACACGATAAACCTTAATTCTAGAATTACGCAAAATTCAGATCCTGATTGGCTACTAGCCTATTTAACCAATTAAAATGCAAATAAAAGAGACCTTAGACTGTGTCTAAACATTAAGAACTAGGATTTGTTTCACCTGTACTGAATTTCCAACAGGTGGGCCACATGAGAGAAAACAAGAGTGAAAGATCAGAGACTTCAGCCTATTTGCAAGCTAGCTTACCATGGTAGAAGGCAGACTCATGGGTGAGAGACCAGGGACGTTTATTAGCTACTCACAATAATAACGTAGGCCAAAGCTAACATAAACCGAAGCATCGACATTTTTGCTCTCCTTCCCGGAACCCCAGTTCCCACCAGGCAAGGTCAAAGGGCCAGCTGACACCTGCACAGGCAATGGATTGTGTTACACCAGAGGAAACCTAAGCTTAGAGCACCCCAATCTTGTATCGTGGGTACTAAGCATGCCTGTCTTTAACTCCAGTGGACATCACACTGGACCACACGCACGCCTGCTCTTTGCTCTGGTGGAAGACACAATCTCTATCTTCCAAGGCTGATCCTTATACAAACATCTTTCAAAAACAGAAACAAAGGGCAGTCACAGTACCTCCCTGGCACGACCTGCAGAAACTGAGAGACCGCTGGAAAACTGGCTCCCTAGGCCAGATACTGTTCCAAACACAGAATCAAATGCAGAGTCTAACACTACTGTCTGTCTATAGCACCGATTTCATATACCCCTTAACATAGGCTCAATTACTTAATTAGCATTTTATCTCAAACTTAATCAACCAGACCCTCTGAAAGTATACATCAAAACGAATCATCAAAAAAAAAAAGAATCATTCCCTTTCTAATTACTTTCTATTTTTAAAAAGGAGGTAGGTGCTCCCGAATCCGCAAAGTCGCAATTTACAATCCTCATTCTCCTAGGATGCTTACTGCGCTTACTCTGACTCACTTTTTAAAGGTCTCAAACCTGTTAACGCTCGCAATGGGAACGACCTGTCGAAAGTCTCATTACCCAGTAACAAATGCACCACCAAAGAGAACAGCAACGTCCTCATTACCCAGCTGTCGTCTACAAAATACAAGAAAACCCTGCGGGCCGCCCGCCCCCCCCCCCCCAAAAAAAATCACTCCCTTCTATTTCTCTTTACCCTTTACCGTTGCGAAAGAAAACCTTCCAATGCAAACACACACACACACACAACCACATACCGTCTCTCTGGGTCCCTCCGTCCCGGCAGAAGGGAGAGAAATCGGGGAGACGCGTCAAAGAAGCCGAAACATACGTGCAGGACAGAAAACAGCATCCGGATCTGCCACGCGTCTCCCCGAAGAAAAGTCCCCGTCGCTTCGTCTTCACCCACCGCCCACCACCCCCGGCTCAAATGACGTGGGTCCGAACCGGGTGATGAGGGCCGCACCGACCGGGACAAAGCTCCGGGGGAGGCAGAGGGCAGAGCAGTGAGCCGGACGCAGCGGGCCAAGCAGCCGAGCGACGCGGCGCAGCCCGCTCCAGCCCAGGTTTCCAGAGTGCGGGGCGCGCTCCTCCAGCCCCGGAGGAGAACGCGGAGCCGCCGCCGCCAAGCCCTCGGCGCCCGGGGAAGTGGCTCGCGGGGCGCGCGGCCGCCGCCGCCGACGCGGACCCTCCTCCTCGCCCCTCCCCCGCCGCGCACCCCCGGCGGCGGCGACGTGACAGCGGGTCGCGCCGCACCCGGGCGCCCGCCTCCTGCCCCGGAGGGGGGCCGCTCCTCAGGCTCCTCGGGCGCCCCGGGCGCCCCGGGCTCCCCTCCCCCCCGCGCGCCCACCTCGGCCGCCTCTCACCTTGGGTGGCGAACGGCGAGGAGCCGCTGACCGGCGAGCCGGGGGCGGGGACGGGCGGCGGGGTCTCGGCCGAGCCCAGCATGGGCGCGGGCAGCATGAGGTAGCGCTGGGGCGCGGGCAGGCAGCGCTGGCAGAAGGAGTGCAGGCAGGGCAGCAGCTTGGGCGCCCGGCTCTGGATGTTCTGGTGGCACACGGCGCAAGTGTCCAACAGGTTGAGCCGGGCCGCCTCGCCTCCCCGCTCCGAGTCGGGGCCCTGCCGACTCTCGGCCTCGTTCTCCCCGCTCGGCGCCGCCAGGGGCCCCCCGGCGGCCGCCGCCGACGCCGCCGAAGCCGCCGCCGCCGTCGCCGCCTTCTCCACAGCCACCTCCATTGTCCTGCCCCCGCCGCCGCCGCCGCCGCCGAAGGGGGAGCACGGTCCCCGCCTGCCGCCGCCCCCGACGACCTCCTCCTCCGCCTCCTCCTCCGCCTCCTCCTCCTCCTCACAGGCCGTTAGGATGACCCGCGGGAGACGGAGGGCCGGAGGGCGGGCCGGGCCGAGGAAGCCTCCTCAGGCCCCGGGGATCCGCCTCCCGGGTGGCGCGGCCGGAAGAAGGGGATCTGTCAGCGGGAACCGTTCCTCGCACCGGGAAGGCTGCGCCCCGTCCGCTTCGCCAACCGCCTCGGCGCTCGTCGAAGGCGCCCAGCCCGCCCTCGCCTCCCCGCCTTTCTGTCCGGGCCCCCCCGCCCTACCCCGCCAGCGCCGGCCCACCTCAGCCTCAGGCCCCGCCCTCCCGCTCCCGGCAACTGAGGCCCCGGCGAGGAGCGCGCCGCCCAATCGCCGCCGCGCCTGGCCAGGGGGCGGGGCCTGCCCAAGCCCGCGAGGCTCCGCCGGCCGCGGCGGGAGGCTGGGAGGTGGGAAGGCGCTTGCCCAGCCCCGCCCCCGCCCCAGCCGCGGCCTCTGATTGGGCCTTGCTGTGCGTGGCGCTCCTCTAGGAAGATCAAGGGATCGTTTGTTAATGACGGACGGACTAATTGGGTCCGCCTGCGTTAGCCCCGCCCACGGGGGGCGGAGCTCCGCCGCCGGGCGCGCAGCGCGGCTAATTAAGTAACTTGCTTGCAGAAGTCTCGGTTTCCTGCTGAGGATCCGGGTCCCCGCAGGTGGGGTGAATACGGCGGGAGGGTCAAAGGATGACCAAGTGGATGGAGACTGTGAAGAGCGAGCAAGCGAGGAATTTTATAGGTGGAGAAACGTGTGGATGGGACGTCGTGGGGGCAGCGTGGGCTTGCCGCCTGAGTTCGCGCCTCGCTCCCGTGAGTGATGGGACCTGATGCGGAAGGACGGATGTTCTCTTGCGCCTTGGAAGTGTTTAAAGAATTCCACCACCACCCCCAGTGAAAAAAAAAGGTGAAATCGATTTCTAAGTCGGCGATTTGCTTTTTAAATGAGGAGAGATAGTTCTGTCTCCGAGACACTAATAGGTTAAGATTGTCAGAAAGTGTTCTTTATTGCATAAATAGGACAACAGTTGGAAAAACAAGTGAATTGTCAGGCCTTACGGATGTCCAAGTAATTCCTTCAATGACTTTTTTCATCCCCCACCCCGCCCCCACCTTCATCCCACCCCCTACCCCCCCTCGCAAGGTGCACATGCTTCCAGGTAGAAGGTACACACGTGTTTTTTGGTCAGGTTTGATCTGGTTGGTAGTGAAATGAAACAGAGGCCCAGCAAAGGTAGGTGGAGGCAAGCTTTTAATGGGATGCGCTCTCAGGCAAGGCAGCGCAGCCGGGGAAGTCGCGCCCAAAGGGAGTACCTGCGAGCTTTTTTTTTTTTTTTTTTAAGATTTTATTTATTTATTCATGAGAGAGAGAGGCGCAGAGACACAGGCAGAAGCAGGCTCCACGCACGGAGCGCGACATGGGACTCCATCCCCGGTCTTCAGGATCATGCCCGGGGTCTCCAGGATCACTGACCCACCCCCTGGGTCTCCAGGATCATACCCTGGGGTCTCCAGGATCATGCCTGGGGTCTCCAGGATCACGCCCTGCGGAAGGCAGCGCTAAACTACTGAGCCACCGGGGCTGGCACAGGCGAGCTTTTAAAGGGGAGGGGTAAGAGGCTGTGTCCCAATGGGGTGATAGGTATTAGGGCCTGTTACTGGTGGAATGGTATGGGGCGATAACTGCTTATGCCCTATATGGGGGTTTGGATAAGGTGTGGCTCCTGTTTCCTGCATAGGTCCTGTTTTCCAGTAAGGATGTGTCCTCAGATGGTCTGCTGGTGGCAGGAAAATCCCGAGGCGAGGGTGACAAGACTGAGGGTCCACCACCACTTTGTTGGTGCCTCCCAATGGCCCTTGATCCCGCCAGCCCAACAGTTTTCACTCAAACAAATGGCCAGACTTTGGGGTGCCTGGCTGGCTCAGTCGGTGGAGCATGTGACTCTTGATCTCTGGATTGTGAGTTCAATCCCCATGTTGAGTGTAGAGACTACTTAAAAATGAAAACAAAACCCAAACTTTTAAGGAGCTTGAAGTATAGAAACGGGGTGGGGGAAACAAGACTTTTGTACACACATGTAAAAAAAAATTCTATGAAAGTGGCATTTTTAAGTAACAAATGAAGTAGTGCTGGACCTTTGAGGAAAGTGGAATTGGGGGTGGGGGGTCAGAAAAAGCCTTGTTAAAATGGAAATGATCCTGGAAGAAAAAATGGCAACGAGGAAGGGCAAACTCTAGGCAACCTGGCCCTTCCTTACTTTTTCCAAGTTATTCCTTTCCTACCAGCTTTTCCCAAACAGATCCTAAATCCAATCAGTACAGGCCTCTGAGAGTGAAGCTCTCCTTAATGGCATTTAAGGGCTAGCTATTTATTTGGTATAGTGGTGGTTTCTTAAACCTTAGTTTGCATAAGAATCACCCAGCAAGCTTACTTTAAAAGCTGGTTCTTAGGCTCATCCCCATATTCAATTTTAGAAGCTTCTGGTGATTGTGATCTGGGTGGTCCAAAACCACCCTTAGAGAAACAGAGGCCTGTCTCAAATTTCTTAACCCGCCTACCATCCATCTATGATTTCATCCCTCTCTCATCCTATACCTCTTAAGCTGAAGCTCCCTCTACTCCTTCATGCACCACCATTTTAATGCCTCTCTGCTTTGCATATGCTGTTCCCTTTGTTTTGGAATGCTTTTCCCCCAAAATTCAGACTTATCGATTGTCACCCTAAACCACCTCAGAGGAAGTTCTTTACTCTTTCCCCAGTACTCATTCTGTATCCCATATTTTTATAGCTGCACCTTGCAAATCTTCATATCCTAGGAAAGCAAATTCTGCATTATAAATTAATGTTTTAATATGCTAATAATTTATTACAGAGATGGTATACAGGATTCAAGCAGATGAAAGACAAGTGCCTTTTATTCCCTTTGATGATGATGGTGGAGAGGGAAAAAATAAGGGGTGAATTATGGAAGCTTGTTTTTGGAGATTCCATGCAATTTGATAACAACCCACTAGTTTCTCAAATCATCATAGATAATCAGTTTCAGAGAAAATTATCTTCCATATTCTTAGGCTTCCTTGTCTCATGTAGTGAAAACAATCATGTGTTTTACTTTGTTCAAATGTATATGGCTACTGGTCTCTTTAATTCCAGAAAAGGAATTTATGGGTTTTTTGGTGTTTTTATAATGTGATTTTTCTTATCTAGATATTGTCCTCCCAAGTGTGTTGCAAAATCATTTCAGAGATCTACACTATTTTAGATGATTCTTCCTTAATTACAGCTCTCATCTATATCCCCCTCTTGTTCTATAATGTCTCTGACTCCTGGGAAGCCTGGGTGGCTCAGCGGTTGAACGTCTGCCTCTGGCCCAGTGTGTGATCCTGGAGTCCCGGGATCGAATCCCCCATCAGGCTCCCTGCATGGAGCCTGCTTCTCCCTCTGCCTATGTCTCTGCCTCTCTCTCTCTCTCTCTCTCTCTCTCTCTGTCTCTCATGAATAAATAAGTAAAATCGTAAAAAAAAAAAAAAAAAAAAAAAGTCTCTGACTCCCTACTTGATCCAAGTGTGTGCTTGATCCAAATCGTGCTGTGCACGATTTCAGCCCTATCTGATCTTCCTGCCTGCTCATGCTGCTTACCCATATCCACTCTAAGCTCCAGCCTAATTGAATGGCTTGTCATTATCTAAACTGCGCTAAGGGCACCTCAACGATCCCTCTGACAGAGGAGGTAATATTTGTCTCTGTTGAAAGAGAAGGGACTCTGCAAGGAGAACTAGAGGATTTGAGGCTAGTGAGGATTTCTCATGCCCACCCCTTACATGGTACTGATGGATGGAAATTCCAGATCTTCCAGGAAAGTTTAACAAAATAATTTTTGAGTGGAACTCTTTGAGATTATGATGCATGTCTAGGCAAGGAAGGTGTGAGATAACCCCTTTACCCAATCTTCTATAGCTATGGAGGAATAAGGAAAAGATTTCTTTTTCTTTTTTCTTTTTTTGGAAAAGATTTCTAAACCTTCAGTAGTAGCTGAGAGGTTTGGATAACTTGTGACCCGATTGTTAACATAAGGAGGATGCCTTGTGCAGGGACCAAAGACTGTCTCGTTATCTCAGTGGCTTCCACAAAGGTGCCAGCAGGCAAGAACCAAGCAAGGCACATTCTGTGTATGCCTTCATGAACTAATGTCCTAGGACCCAGTATCCCTCCCACATATTCCATGGCTCTATTAAACCCTTGGATCTTCAAATTGGCCCTGGATGGAAAAGAGGATGAATATTGTATTGATGGATTTAAAATCCAAAATGATGACCAAAACCAAAATGGAAATAAAACAAACCTAAAGTAAGTAAGAATATGAATAGATTGTTTTCTGCCATCGGGAAGATAAAAAGTTATTTTAAAAAAAATTATAGTCTACATACTACTTGGGGTTATAATAAAGGGTTAACTCAGTGATTGTGGGTTGCTCAAATCCTGCACATTCCAAAGAAAGAACTGGTCCTTGATGGGCTCTTGGGAGATGCTCTTTGAACCTTTATCCTACCTGATAAGAGGGTTGCTGTATGCCAGAGGCTTTGGCCTTACTCTTATCAGTTTGATCATAGTTCATACTAACAATATGACTTATGGCTCACGCTGCTTTTTTATACCCGAGGCTCTGGGCCACGGTATGAGTTTGACCCCTGGGAAGACAGGAGTCTGAGTAGCTACGGTCAGTTACCTGGGTACCCCATGCCGGTGTGACTGACCTCCAGTTAAAATCCTGGATACCAAGGCTTAGGTCAATTTCCCCTGCTGGCCACACTTTACACATGGTGTTACACATTGTTGCTAGAGAATTAAGCCTGTTGGTGAGACTCCACTGGCAGAGGACACTGGAAGCTCACTCCTGGTTTCTCCTGGGGTTTGCCTATGTGACTTTTTCCTTTACTAATTTCAATCTATATCCTTTTGCCCTAATGATTTGTAACTGGGATATAGATACTTTTTCTGATTCTTACCTATCCTTCTAGCTAATTGTTGAAACTGAGGGTGGTCTTGGGGACAGCCAACACAAAGGGCATGCCATTCCTCCAACTGGATTGTAATTCCTTAAGGTTAAGAACCATCTCCTCTCTTTTGTGTTTCTTTAATATCTCACAAATCACATGGAAGCAAAAAAATCTAGAGCTTGGTTCCTCCTGTTTTATTTGTTCCACCCTTTGTTTCAGTCCAACCCTTGGCCTCAATTTTTTCTTTGCTCAATGGTTTTGTTGGCTTGTTTGTTTTTTGCTTCTTGTGAAGCAAGAAGCTTCTGCTGAAGAGGAGGGCCAGGGAGAGATAATTGCAGTGATTTCCCTTTCCCATTACTTCCCCTCTATAGTCATTTTTTTTCTTCTAGGTAAACATTGTTTTTCCAACATGAAGTATGGAGGAAAAGGAGTCTCGAAAGGGCTGGGGTCTGACAGGAGAAGGGGTGTATCTATTCCCTGGTATGAAGGACAAGAGTAATGAGGTGAGATGTAAACTGAGTATTGACTCACTATGCTTTATGAAAAGAAATGTTTACAGACAGCTGGAGCAAGTCAGCTTACATGCTGGGAGCAATACCTGTGCAGACCATTCTGGAAATATCTAAGGGCAGAGAGAAGCCCCACATTTTAATATTTGTCCTGCTCTGTGGAAGCAGTTTTATTCAAGTTTATTATGAGATTAGGAACTGCAGAGGGGAAAAAGAAGAAAGAAGCAATGGAAATCTCATAGATCAAGAGCAATCAGATGACCAAGATAAAAAAAAAAAAAAAGACTGTGAGAACAAGGAAGATAATAACAGAACAAATGAAAGAAAACAAATGGAATAAAGAGAAAAAGGAATAACACTTGCAGATAACAAGAGAACAAAAAGTGGAGTTGCTAGCAGCTGGAAGAATGAGGAGATTCATGACACTCTGCAGAGAAGGGGCAAATAGGTGAGAAATGAGTGCGTGGACCAAAGTGGGGGTTTGAAAGGACTCTGAAAATTATGATGTGATTTATTCTGAGAAATAACTTATAAAAAATTTATCCTAGCACAACTCAACATCAAACAGAGCCAGAGCAGAAGCCATTTCTACTTTCCAAGAAATATTTCACTTGATAGAATTCATTGTATACATTTGGACTTTTGAAAAGTATCATTCTTTTGAGGTTTTTTCCCTAAAATTTATATAAAACAAATCTTCATTTGTTACATAGCTTTTGTTTGCTTTTATGATGGTGATACACATCAAGGATTACTTTTAGCTATGCCTGCTTGTCTGTTCTATAACGTGTTCTTAATTTAGCCGAAAGATGGCTGACATAACCTCCCCAAGCCCCACATGTAGAATTTATTGCTACTGGGGAGCATATTTTCAGAATCCATGTAAACATATTCTACACATACACAATGACACATACATAATTTGACATAACTAGAGTCATAAGAAACATGATTTTAGGATTTTTTTTAAATCAATGCTATGGACTGAATTGTGTCCTTTAAATTCACATGTTGAAACCCTAATCCCATATGTGACTGTTTTTGGAGATAGGGTCCTTAAGAGTCAATTAAGATTAAATGAGGTCAGGGATGCCTGGGTGGCTCAGTGGTTGAGCATCTGCCTTTGGCTCAGGGTGTGATCCTGAAGTCCCCAGATCGCGTGCTACATCAGGCTCCCCACAAGGAGCCTGCTTCTCCCTCTGCCTATTTTTCTGCCTCTCTCTCTCTCCGTCTCTCATGAATAAATAAATAAAACATTTTTTTAAAAAAGATTAAATAAGGTCGTATGAGTAGAGACCTAGTCTGATAAAACTGGTGTCCTTATAAAAGTAGGAAGAGACCAGAGTGCATTCTTTCCCCCTCCTCTTCCCCAAGCACATGCAACATGGAAAAACCATGTGAAGACCTAGCAAGATGACCATCTGCAAGACAGGAAGAGAGTTCTTATCAGAAACTGAATTGGCTAGAACCTTGATCTTAGACTTCCTAGCCTCTTGAACTGTGAGAAATAAGCTTCTGTTATTTAAATCCTCCTGTTGGTAGTATTTTATTACAGTGGGTCAAGAAGCCTAAAAAACCCCAACAATACAGGTAGATACCTGTAGATTTATCAAATCACTTCAAATGATTACTTATGATTCCATTATACAAAATTTATAATTACAAAACTATATTGACTGACATATAAACCTGTATTAATTAGCTTATGGGCTAAGCTGGTATGACAATTCCAGCCCCTCAAACAATATCAAGTTTATTTTTCTTTTATGTAATATGCCCTAGTGTGCGTCTACAGCTCTGCTTCTCAATCATTCAAGGCAACATTTCCTTCTAGCTTATTATTCTGTCATCCCTTAAATTGTTGTCTTTGTCAACATGGCCCAACCGGGCCCACAAACACTATGTTTTCACTGAGAAGAGAGAGGAACTGACGATTTCCATCAAGTAACACAAAAGTTAGGCATTTGCTTCCACTCACATTATGTTGTCACGGAGCCACACCTAGCTTCAAGGTAAGCTGGGAAATGTCTTCTTCAGTGTTGTAGTCATACATCCTAAAACTTGGCAGAAGTAGACATCCTATTAGTAAAGGGATAAGGGAAAATTGAATCGGGTAGAAGGGGGCAGAAATTTGTAATCTGACATATGACTAGTTTTCAGCATTTCACTTATCTCTGTGAACTTACACTGAATTCCTAGAAGTGAAATTCCTAGAACAAAGGTTGCACAATTAATATTTTTATATTTATTGCCATACAACCTTCAGAGATAATTTATATTACAATCCCACCAATGTTGTATGTGAATACCAATTTCCCCACCTCTTTGCCATTATTCTAATTAATCTTTGCTAACCTGAATGTCTAAAAAAAGGTAACTCAATATTGATTTTATTTTCATTTCTTTAATTAATCCTGAGACAGAACATATCTTCAGATATATGGGGGGCATTTGTATCTTTTTCATTTGTGATTACCTAATCATGGCTTTTGCCTATTTTTTCCTTTGAGTGCTCATCTTTTTTCTTATTGATTTGAAAGGGATTGTTGTTTTTCTTATACCATATCTTTCTAAGAGGTTTTTCCTATGTGTCATTGGTCTTTTAATCTTGCACATTTCTTATTCCGTTAGGCAAAATTGTTAACTTTTTAATGTAGTCAAATTAATCATTTTTTGGTTTTCTGGCTTTTGATATTGTGGCATATTCAGAAATGCCTTCCATACAGAGATTATATAAGTATGATCTTCTAAGCTATATATTTTAATGGATAACACATCTGTATGGTGTAAAAATAAAAATAGAAAACTACACAGTGAAAAATCTTGCTGCTATGCATGGCCTCTTCGATCTCATTAACCTCATGACCCTCCTCCTCCTCTAGAAAATCCACTATAAACTCATGAAAGCAGAAAAGGAAAAAATATATTAGTATTACTTTGACCTCATGGACCCCCTGAGATAGCATTAGAAAACTTGAGGAGTTCCCAGACCACATTTGGAAAACCACTGAGCCAGCCCCTTACTAGCAGGAAGAAGACTTCATGAAAGCTCGCTGAACAGATTCATTTATTAAATAATTATGTACTTATTTAGTGATTTATAATTTTTACAACCCTTTCCATGTGACTGTTCCATAGTATTATTTCTTTTTGAATTAAGCAATTATGGAGGTTTGGAATGAAGACTAATATACTCCCACATATACTCCCACCTGGCTCTAACACTCCTCCTCGTGGTCACCACGGTAGCAGTTTATTGCATGTATATACTTTTTCTGTTCATGTGTATTCACATATACATGTATATTGGGGGTTTCGTGTGTCTTCATATATACATGAATATTGGGGGTTTCATGCATATTCATATATACATGAATATTGGGGACTGGGTTTCTCACTCCCCTCCCTTACACAAACACATTTGAATAAGATTGTGCTGTCTAGATTGTTTCTATAACTTGCTTTTTTTTTACTTTACAGTCTGAATATCATTTCAAATTTTTACACATAAATGTACTTCATTCTTGATAACAACCACGTAATAGAGTAACAGCTCTGTGATGTGAACATTTGTTTTTTAGGGGGAGGAAGGAAAGGAAAACCAAATTTTTTCTTGTTTCCATATGGATGACCAGTGATACCAACAACTTTCATTAAATGGTTCATCTAAAAAAAAAAAAAAAAATGGTTCATCTATTTCTTCCTAATTTGAAATGCTACCTGTAGCTGTTACCAGATTTCCATATATGCATGGATCTGTTTCAGATACTGTTTAATTAATTGATTTGTCTCTTTCTGACATTCTTTTGATTTCTATATCTCTATGTCTTGCTCTCTAAGAGTAAGTCTACTTTCCCTTTTATTTCTCTTTTCAAATTGTTTAGAATATTCTTATATATTTACTAGTCTATATAATTTTTTTCATAAGGAAACAAAATATCTTTATTACCTTCCATAATGTATTTAGAGATTTGCTTCTCAGAAGCAATTTGAATAGGAATACAAGTACTTCTTTTTTTTTTGCATGATCATATATATTCTAGTCAGAATCTATAATGTAAACTTAAAACAAAGAAATACCGCATCACTATCCATGTGTATTTTGTGATCAGTTTGTCAAGTTCTTTAAAAAAATCTAATGGTGACTTTTAAAAATGAAATTAAGTATTTTCTAACAGGAAATACATGGGTCTGATGCAAAATTCAAAGTGTATGTGTGCACGCTGGAAAATAGTCAAAGCAGACAGCACGTAGATGCTAATGGCTAGTAGAAAATGAATTAATGATCCTTATGTTCTTAGTTTAACGATTAATTCTGTCTTTGGTCTGTACCTCTATTTTTCTCTTATTTTTATTATAGTTAATGGTATATATACCATTATGTATCTCTCTCCCCAACTGAAATGTGAACTTCCTGGGGACAGTATTGTGTTCACTTCTCTTTGCAGCTTGGTGTCAAGAATACAGCCCAAAATCTTGGGATACCATTAAGGAGAGAGAAAAAGCTGATTTTGATAAAGAAGAAGGTGACCTATATTGAGACTGGGATCTAGCAGGAGTAGACACTGAAAACTGAAAATAATCATCACTTAAAATATATAAACAAGCATCTGCCTCCTAAAAGGAGAGACTTGATATATTTGGAGGCAAACCATCCCTGAGTTCCAGGTAAACCTAACTTTGCTTTAGTTGTGCAAATGCAAAATAAAGACCTTTTGGAATGGAGCTGTGGTCTAGGAGCTAAAGTACTCTTCGTAGTTCTATGACATTTGTCTTCATGCTAGAAAGAACTGTGTATCTGAATATTATGTTTCCTTTAGATCCTCATTCAGAGAAATGTTTGCTTCCTAGATTCCAACCATCCTGTGTAATTACATCTGCATATTCTTGGGCCATATCTGTAGTTACACCATTTATACTTAGTTGCCTACGGGAAATTAAAAGACCCTGAAGATTGCTGAAATAATATGTAAGCCTGGTCATCTCTTCATGGAACTGTGCTGATCTTGGTGCTGTCTGACACTGATTGGCCTGTTGATAGCACATGGTTTTACTCATGATGGACTATCCTGGACTCTGATGACACTAGTGATATTGGGTGGCTGTATTCTTGTATACCACAATACATAGCATACTGAAAACACATGAAATATTTCTTGAGTAGATTAGATATGGCACACCTGGGTGGCTCAGCAGTTGAGCATCTGTCTTCCGCCAAGGGTGTGATCCTGGAGTCCCGGGATTGAGTCCCACATCAGGCTCCCTGCATGGAGCCTGCTTCTCCCTCTGCCTATGTCTCTCTGCCTCTCTCTCTCTCTCTCTCTGTGTCTCTCATGAATAAATAAATAAGATATTAAAAGAAAATTCTACTACCTTCAGAAGAATCCCAATCCTAATTCCTCCAAACATACTTTATTTAATCTTTTTTTAAAAAAAGATTTTATTTATTTATTCATGAGAGACACAGAGAGAAAGAGGCAGAGACACAGGGAGAGAAGCAGGCTCCATGCAGGGAGCCTGATGTGGGACTCCTCCCTGGAACTCCCGGATCATGTTCTGGGTGTAAAGGCAGGCGCTAAACTGCTGAGCCACCCAGGCATCCCAGTAGTAGAATTTCTAGTCTGCTGGGAAGAATTCTATCCACAGAGAAGAAACAGGAATATAGGATATTGAGGAAGGAAAGCTGAATTCTGAATTCTACTCTGAACTGCAAATAATTAATATCTACACTCCAGGACCGTTGGACTGGAGCTGGTTTGTTGTGTTATGTTGGTTCTTGGCTGGCAAAAACTGATTGCCAAGTTTTCAAGAATCTTGCAAGCTGGTTGTTAGACTATTAGTAGCTTAAAATTGGCCCTGGTGGGAGTATTTTTACTATGGAAATCTATCAGATAGAAGCAAACATCGCAATGGGCTTTTTCTAGCAGGTAGAAGCAAACACTGAAATGGGCCTCTCTCCCCCTAGAGAGCTAGTTGTTAATCATCTACAGGCACATTACTGACTCTAGGTAAAAGAGATGGACTCAAACACATTCCTCATTTGCCTGGGACAGTCTCATTATACTGCAGTTTTCCTGATGTAGGTATTAATAGCTCTGCTTTCACTGCTGAAATATCTACTTTGCACAATATATATTTGGTTATTCTAGCTCAAGGGCACTCTTATGGAGCAGTAAACTGTCCTCTGGTTTGTGGTCAGGCTCAGGGACTCCTTAGTATAAGACCCCAGTTGAGATTTGGACCTACAGAGTTTGAGAAACACCACATTCAACTATCCTCTTGTTTAACATCTTTAATTCATTCTCCTAAATACAGTGCTAATTAAAAATCCATTTTCAAAAAAATAATTTTCACTAATTTTAATGGGAAGAATTATGATGCCTTAAATCCCAGCCCAAGATCTTATATAATTTTTGCAGAAAAATATAACAACTAAATAATACAAATGTGTATAAGTAACAAGTGATAATTTGAAAATAAACAAACATGATTTGCATGTAAAACCTAATGTAATGAAGGTGTTTTTTTTTTTTATAAATTTTTATTTCTTTATGATAGTCACACAGAGAGAGAGAGAGGCAGAGACACAGGCAGAGGGAGAAGCAGGCTCCATGCACCGGGAGCCCGACGTGGGATTCGATCCCGGGTCTCCAGGATCACGCCCTGGGCCAAAGGCAGGCGCCAAACCACTGCGCCACCCAGGGATTCCGATGAAGGTTAATTGTATTTGCCAAAAGATGAATTAAAGACCTGGTGGTGGGTGGAGAAAGAGGAAGGAGGGGAATCTAATGGACTTTCAGCCAGACATTCTGGGTCAGAGTGAGACACACTTGGTAATTTTCTCTTTCTTGAGGCTACAACCAGAAGCAGCTTCTTTGGTGGGCATGATCAATTTCCCAAAATATATGACTGATTCAGAATTTTTCTTTATCTTCTCATAATTTGCAAAACCTTTATATACAATATGATGAACTCTCCTTTTAAAACGTTCAAAGTAGGGATCCCTGGGTGGCGCAGCTGTTTGGCGCCTGCCTTTGGCCCAGGGCGCGATCCTGGAGATCCGGGATCGGATCCCACGTCGGGCTCCCGTTGCTTGGAGCCTGCTTCTCCCTCTGCCTGTGTCTCTGCCTCTTTCTCTGTGACTATCATGAATAAATAAAAAAAACATTCAAAGTATCTTATTTTTTCTCCCTTTTCATTCTGTTTATCACACCCGCCTTTGTTGAATAGCTAGGTTTCTCATTCTTCTCTTCTTTCTGTACCATTTCCTTTCCACCAATATTTGAGCTTTTGTAGGCTCATACTATTTTGTACTTGCAATGCTCTTAAAAATAAAGTCATAATACAAAAAAAACCCCCTTAGGACAAAATGAAGGCTAAACAGAAAATCACTTCAAACACACTGAAGAATTCCTCTCAATGCGTGTGAAAAACAGACACAGTACAAGTTAAACATAGCACACAGGATCTGTTCCACATGATATTCTACCTAGAAATTGTGTCAAGTGAATTGGTGAGTGGGTCTTTGTCTAAAATGAAAATATCAAAATGCTGCTTATAGAATATTTGTTTAATGTTTTTGAGTGAAAATATGCTATACTGGAAAAATGACTTATCAGAAAAGTGACATTATGGCTATCGTGGTGGAAAGTTGTATACTGAATTGACACTACGGGTCAAGAATGATAAATACAAAAAATTTAGCCTGATGTGTTAAATTCCATCCTGAAATCATTAAGCATTTAGAAAAGTCTTATCAAATGTTCCAGCCAAGTCTTAGCTGCCATCATTGGGAATGGAAGGAAGTGTGCATGCCCACACTTGAAATGGAGCAAGAGGAGAGAAGAGGGGGCGGCTATGTAGAATACAAGGGAACAAAAAAAAAAAAAAGGGAATACAAGGGAACTAGCCATCCTTAAAGCCTCTAAAGAGAAGATGAACAAATCAGATATAAAAGACTAAGAGTCAGATGGAATCAAACTTTTCAAAGGCCACATGGAAAGCTGGAAGACAGTGGTGAAAAGACTCCAAAACCCAAAGATACAGATGCAATGAAACACCGGGACACCTGCACCCCAATGTTTCTAGCAGCAATGTCCACAATAGCCAAACTGTGGAAGGAGCTTCGGAGTCCATTGAAAGATGAATGGATAAAGAAGATGTGGTTCATGTATACAATGGAATATTACTCAGCCATTAGAAATGACAAATAACCACCATTTGCTTCGACGTGGATGGAACTGGAGGGTATTATGCTGAGTGAAGTAAGTTAATCGGAGAAGGACAAACATTATATGGTCTCATTCATTTTGGGAATATAAATAATAGTGAAAGGGAATAGAGGGGAAGGGAGAAGAAGTGGGTAGGAAATATCAGAAAGGGAGACAGAACACAAAGACTCCTAACTCTGGGAAATGAACTAGGGGTGGTGGAAGGGGAGGAGGGTGGGGGCTGGGGGTGAATGGGTGACAGGCACTGAGGGGGGCACTTGACGGGATGAGCACTGGGTGTTATTCTGTATGTTGGCAAATTGAACACCAATAAAAAATAAATTTATTATTTAAAAAAAGAATTATAAAGAAAAATTATTACCAATCCTGAAATTGTTTCTAGATTCACTTGATTTTTAAAAAGATAACATCAGGGTGCCTGGGTGGCTCAGCAGTTGAGCATCTGCCTTCAGCACAGGGCATGATCCCAGGGTCCCAGATGGAGTCCTACATCGGGCTCCCTGCATGGAGCCTCCTTCTCCCTCTGCCTCTGTCTCTGCCTCTTCTCTCTCTCTGTGTCTCTCATGAATAAATAAATAAAAAAAAGAGAGAGAACATCAGTCCATAGCTCTGTGGTTATATGTATTCCTAACCCCTCACAAGCCTGAAAACTAATCTCATAGGAAAACTGTCTCTGCCCTGTTTTAACATTAGAATCATAGTAAAATATTGCTTGTTACAGACGTTATGACAGGATGCCCTAAAAGGTTGTGAGGTCTTCCTGGAGTAGCCCGGCCCCTCTCATTCCTGCCTCTCAAGGAGAACTCATTCTCCTTTTCAGAACTTCAATGTCACTTATTTTGTATTATGATTAATTGTCTCCTCATTATATTGTAAGGGTCAGAAGCTCAGCTTAATCATCTTACTACACCCACTTGCCTAGCATAGGACCTTGAACACGGTAGGTGCTCAATAGCCATGAGTTGAATGCTCCTATACCTGGAGTTATTTTTTATCTTTGGAAATCTGTTTAAAAACTTTTACATTATTTCAGACTTCCTCCCCAACACTACTCCTATCTCAAGGTAAAAAGAGAAAAATTTCTCTTAAAACCATGATTTCCTACAATTTGTTGCATAGGAAAAAAAAAATAATGTTGAAATCCTGAGGTCCGATCACACTTCATCCTCAATAATATTTTCCTTCTTTCATGTATGTATCAATCATTAAGAGAAATAACTATTCATTACATTCAATTCATTATTCATTGCTCATAAATATTTGAATGGAATCACTCCAAATGAGATTTGGTAATAAAATATGCAATTTGAAGTCTTGCTTTCTATCAGAATAGTTGATTTCAGAACTTTTCAGAGCTTCAAGTGTACTCTTGTTCTAAACTTTACAATGAACAAATCCAGGTTGACCCTCATACTGGTGAGCATTTGTTCCTTAGAATTGGAAAAGTATATTCATTTAGCTTCTCTAGACTGCATGACCAGAAGGTGCTATCTGCCATTTCTTTTTATAAAAGCGTAGTACTATAAAAGTATGAGTGTGCTGGTGAAAGTATAAATCAGTTCAATTTGAAATATGTAGCAAAAATCCTTTTGTTAAGTTATTCATTTATTTATTCACTTAAGTAATGTCTACACCTGATGTGGGGCTCAAACTCATGGCCCTGAGGTTAAGAGTCACATACTTTTCTGACTGAGCTAGCCAGGCACCCCACAGCAAAAATTTTAATTGCATGTAGACATATGACCTCAAAATTCTACTCTTAAACTTTATTTTATGGAACGGGATGCACAAATTTAAATAATTGCATATGTACAGTTTTTTTTTTTAAATCATAGCAATAGTTATGATAGCCAAACAAGTAGAAATAACCCATAAACCAGTACTAAGTTTGCTTAAATAAAATGTGTTGTGATCATGTAATAAAATGCTATGTAGCCTTTAAATATTCTCTTGTCAATAGGTGAAATACTAAGTTTCAAAAGACAAACAAAAAGAGGAAGAAGGAAAGAAGGAAGGAAGGAAAGACCTGAAAGTCTATATACCAGAAGTTTATATTTCACTGTTTTTTTCCTGAGTGAGAGTGCAGGTGATTTTCATTTTCTTCTAGATGTTTTTCTGCTTTTCTAAGACTCTAGACAATACTAGGCAACAGATTTTCTAAGTAAAAATGCAAAGCAACCCAGAGCATACCCTAATGTCAACTATGGACTTTGAATGATAATGCTGTGTCATTACAGGTTCATCAGTTGTAATAAATGTACCACTCTGGTAGGGAGTGGTGATAGTGGGGGAAGCTATATATGTGTGAGAGTAGGGAGTATATGGGAAATCTCTGTACATTCCACTCAATTTTGCTGTGAACCTAAGACTGCTCTAAAAATGAAAGTTTATTAAAATAAATATAAATAAATAAATAGGGAATAAAAGGGGAGGAAGTCAAAGCATTAGTAATGGTGTTGGGTAAAGTAATAGATCCAGTAACTAATCTCCTGATTTTGTTAATCATCTCTATCCTGCTTGTCTCTTCTTACTCTCTAAATTATATCTTCTTTAAAACATTGGAACTATGCATAACTATAAGTTTATCTTCTATATGATTCTTTAAATAATTTATGAAACATTTTACTGTTTAAGGGAAGTAAAGGTGTCTCAAAAAATTTTTTTTAATTTAGGACCTTTATTAACAGGTGCTTGCCGTTTGTTGGAAGAACATTGCAGGAAGGAGAGAGGGGAGATGCAACTAGCAAAATTCAGAAAAAGGGAAATTTTATACAAATACAAATAACTGGGATACCTGGGTGGCTCAGTGGTTGAGCATCTGCCTTGGGCTCAGGTGGTAATTCCGGGATCCCTTAGGGAGCCTGCTTCTCCCTCTGCCTATGTCTCTGCCTCTCTCTGTGTGTCTCTCATGGATAAATAAAATCCTTAAAAAAATACAAATAACCTGGGTTCTTCAACATCTACAACAACATGACAGAGAGAGAGAGAGAGAGAGAGAAAGGGAGACTATAGTTAAAAGAAACCTAAGAAATATGTCAATCATGTGCAATGGGAAAAACTTTTTTGTATCCTGTAGAACAAAACAATTGTAAAAATCAAACATGATGAGATAAATTGTAACCTGGCTGGATATTATATTATTTAATGATATAAAGAAGTATTGTAAATGTTTCTTAGTGATATTGAAGGGGAGAGAGAGAGAGAAGAGATCTTAGAAATACAAACTCAAGTTCTGTAGGGGTGAATAATTTCCCTCTATGCTCTTAGATTCTCCAGCTGGATCTGCAAAATAAACTGACAACAGAAAGATTAACATGACAAAAGGCACACACATTTATTTGATATTAAGAGATTTGCACAGCATGAGGGGACTTCATAGAAGAGAAGCTTGGAGACATTTATACCATTTTGGCACAAGAGGAAAAATTAAAAGAGTGACAAGATACAGGAAAGAGGCTTTAAGCTTCAAGAGGTGGCAAATTGTAGGAAGGCAAGCATATGGAGGGAACTAGTGGTAAATAAAGGCTAGTTAGCAAAGTTTGTGTAAACTCTTTTTTGGTGCCCTCTCCTCTCATGTCACAGGTTGTTATTCTCTTCCTGGTATGGGAAAGGGGCATGCACCTTCCAAAAGGAAGATTTATGATCATTTCAGGAAGGTAGGGCGATAGCAGAAAGCTCATCCTGTGTCTGCTTTTTCCCCATTGCCTTCAGCTCAAAATAATCCTTATGCCAAGAGTGGCATATTTTGGGTGGCATATTCTGATCTTCTATATATCCATAGATGAAATTTGGAATTTACTTTAAAATGATCCAGTTTGAAAGAAATTAGTAAAATAAATAAATAAATAAATAAATAAGCAACCCAGTTTGGAAGGGGGAGTATACAGGAGTATATATGAAAAAGATTGGTGATATGTTGATACCTTTTGAATCAAGGTGATAGGTACTAGGTCATTATATTATTCTCTCTTATTTTGTATATACTTAAACCACAATAAAATGTTTTAAAATAAAGAGCTCTTATAAACATTAGATTTTCCCACACAGTGTTGTAAAGAGTAACTTGGACATGAGAAGTCTAATAACTTGCGTCCAGATATTTTCCTGGTACTTAGTCTAAAAAGGTTATCTACCCACTTATTCTTGTTAGAAAAAAACTGTCTATGAAAGAAATCTATGAACTGACCTTCTTCAAATTCTCTTGAGCAAGGTTTTTTTTAATTATTTTTTTTTTATTGGAGTTCAGTTTGCCAACGTATAGCATATCACCCAGTGACTTGAGCAAGACTGAAGGTAACTTTGACTATGCTTGCAATAAGCCGTTGCCTTGCCAATTATTTGAACAACCCTGAGAGGTAAAATATTAGCATGCCTATTTTTCAGATAAGGAAACTGAGATTCCGAAAAGTTGACTTCCTGAAGGAGAAAGAGTTCTCCTTGAAAAATTCAAAGAATGTCTAGTCAAACCCAGGTCATGTAGTACTTAGTCAAGTGCTATTTCTTCTGCACCAACTGCTTCTCCCCTACCCTCACTTCTTTGTTTGATGGAGGAAGATGTCAGTGATTTCAGCCCCACAGAAAGCAAAGTCTCTGCATCATCCTGTGTGTCTTTCTTAGCTTGGTGCTGTTCATTTGACTTGAGATATGCACAGTGAAAGAACAATCTTCCTCTTACTCTGTGTAGGTCATTCTATATGTGATCATTATATTATCACACATTGTAATATTCTATTACTAGAACTTTAGTACGGGCAAGATTACTTCATTCATGAGAGGCTGTTATAAGGTAACTCAATTCTGTTCATTTAGGGGAAAATCAATCTTTCAGATGGGAGGCAAAATGAATATGAAACTGTGGCTTGCAAAATATGACATTTCTTCTTTGCCAGCCAGATCTTTGATATCCCTTGTATTCTATGTTTAATCATTTAAAATTTTTTAATCCTTTTCAACTCTATTTGATGGTAACCAGAAAGGGCTTTTGTCCATTCTTGATCCAGAAAGTTAACATGGAAGCAGAGTAGTCCTGACAGGATTGTGGTAGTTGTAACTACAGTCATATGTAAAGTTTTAACCCAAAAGGGGAACCTGGGTGGCTCAGTGGTTGAGCATCTGACATTGGCTCATGTGGTAATCCCAGGGTCCTGGGATCAAGTCCTGCATCAGGCTACCCATAGGGAGCCTGCTTTTCTCTCTGCCTATGTCTCTGCCTCTTTTTCTGTGTCTTTCATGAATAAATTAAAATAAAATAAAATAAAATAAAATAAAATAAACATTTAATTTGATGGCACCAAATTCATTAAGAAGCTAATAGGAAGATAAAATGATATGTGGGGACAGCCCCAGTGGCTTAGCGGTTTAGTGCCACCTTCAGCCCAGGGTGTGATCCTGGAGATCTGGGATTGAGTCCCATGTCAGGCTCCCTGCATGGAGCCCGCTTCTCCCTCTGCCTGTGTCTCTGCCTCTCTCTATGTGTCTCCATGAGTAAATAAATAAAATCTTTTAAAAAAATGATATGTGTCTCCTGAGTAGGTTTTCTCTGAATTCAGTTTTAACTTGGTAAAACTAAAATATGTCATTACAGCACATACATTACAAAACAATAATAGAAGAGCCTTCAACCCATCAACAAATATTTCCTTTTTTTTTTTTAAAGGTTTTAATTTATTTATTTATGATAGTCACACAGAGAGAGAGAGAGTTTCAGGGGTGCATCATAGTGATTCCATATTTTTATACATTTTGGTATGATCCCACAATAAGCCTAGGTACTACCCATCACCATACGAAGTTATTACTGTGTTATTGATTATATTCCCTATGTAACAAATATGTATTATTGACAATATCATCTAGGTCGGTACTCTGTAACTAGATCTTTAGAAGCTGAAGGGGAACAGAATAGAAGCCCAGGAATAGCCTAGTTCAGTTTGTGAAAGAAAAGGCCAAAAAAGAGCAAGCTACAGTAAGAAATTAAAAACCACTTCTCCACAGTCAAGACAACCAGATTCTCTTTCAAATTTTAGGGCAGTAATTCTGACAAGAGCCTGTTAGACACTGGTGAGTTTGAAGCCAAACCAAAGGGAAAATTAGATCAACTTGGAAATCTTCAAACTGAGTTAATCAGTGGTTGAAAAGATTAAGCAATTGAGATGATGAGAGAGAAGAGAGGGGTGATATAAGAGCTCTACATCCTCATTTATCACTGCTGAAGTCAATAAGTAATGTCTAAAATTGATAAATGACAAAACAATGGTATAATGAAAATACTAATAGCCAACCTATATTAAGTATTAATGTGCCACGCAGAGTTCTAAGTTCTTGACATGTAATAATTCACTTGCTCCTCTCAATGATGTTACAAGGTAGAAATTAATCTATCTCCTTTAAGAATGTTATCTAAATAAGCAAAGATAAGTAGTAAGAGAAAGACCTAACAGTGAAAAAGTGGTTTCCTCTGGAAATGGAACTAAGAGGTAGAAATGTTTATTTTTTTATTGAAGTATGAATGGTGTCTTTATAAAGAGGGAAATTTGCACAGACATGGGGAGAATGTCATGTGAAGATGGAGGACAGAAGTCATGCTGCCAGGGCAAAAGAACACCTGGAGCTGCCAAAAGTTAGGAAGAGTATTCTCCTAGGAGGAAGTAGGATTCCCTTATAGTTTTCAGAAGGAGCATGACTTTGCTCACATCTTGATTTTGAACTTCTAGTCCCTAGAACTACAAGACGATAAATTTGTGTCATTTTAGGCCACCCAGTTTGTTGTAAAACCAATCCACTATTCTGTGTCTTTAGGTTTCCTGTTTGGTTTTTTTTCTCCCCCCATCCAAAAAATAGGTTGGAGATCTATCCAATGAGGAAATTTTAGGAGATTCAGTATAAACTGGGGCTATCCTGTGTAAACTGGTATGAATGCTGCCTAATATATATATAAAACTACCTCCTTTTTATTTTTATTTTTAAAGATTTTATTTATTTATTTTAGAAAGAGAGCACAAGTGCAGGGAGGAGCGAAGGAGAGGAATAAGCAGACTCCGGGCTGAGGGTGGGACCTGATGTGAGGCCAATCCCATGACCCTGAGATCATGACATGAACCAAAAATCAAGAGTCAGATGCTCAACCTACTGAGCCACTCAGGTGCTCCAAAACTACCTTCTTTTTAAATTCTGCATAATATTGCATAATACAGCTACAGTTTATTTAGTCATTCCTCTTTCAGATGTTACTTGTTTTTCATGTTTTATTGTAAAAATGATACAACAATTGCTTTTTTTTTTTTCTTTTATAAAGGAGAGGCAGAGGGAGTGGCAGAGAGAATCTTAAGCAGATTCCACACCCGGTGTGCAGCCGAGTGAGGCTCGATTTCACAACCCTGAGATCATGACCTGAGCCTAAATCAGGAGTCGGATGCTTAATCAACTGAGCCACCCAGGCACCCCACAATGATTGGCTTTTTATGAGTTTTCCCACGTGTGTTAGTGCTTTTCTAGCATACATACATAGAAATGGAACTGCTGGGTCATGTGGTATATGAATTTTCAAATTACACTCAAAGTTGACTGACCAATTTCACCTTCACCATCAGTGCAGGAGAACACCCACTTTGCTATAACCTCACCAAAACTAATATGGTCAACTTCGTAATGTTTACCAATATGTTGATAGAAAATGACATTTCATTCTTGTGTTAAGAATACATTTCATATGTTTCCCTGATTACCAGTGAGGTTTAACATCTTCTCATATGTTTATTGACTATTTGTATCTTATCTCCTATGAATTGTTTGTTCATATCATTTGCTTACTTTCTAATTAAGTTGTTTTTCTTTTCCTATTGACATAGGAATATGAATATGTTTATACTCATATAAACATATTCATACATATATACATATATGAATATATATATTCTGGCTTATAAACCTTTACTGGTTATATACAGTACAACATTTTCTATTTCTTTAGCTTTGTTTCTGGTATTTTTTTTTAATCATACAGATATTAAAATTTTTTAGTGTAGTCAGATTTATCAGTATATCACTTTTTTTGTCCTTTGCTTTTGTATCTTATTTAAGAGGAACATCTTATCTTACTTTAGGCTATCAACAAATTATTCCATTTATTTCCTCCATTAATATTATCATTTTCTGGGCAGCCCGGGTGGCTCAGTGGTTTAGTGCCGCCTTCAGTGTAGGGCCTGATCCTGGAGACCCAGGATTGAGTCCCACGTCAGGCTCCCTGCATGGAGCCTGCTTCTCCCCCTGCCTCTGTCTCTGCCTCTTTCTCTCTCTCTCTGTCTCTCATGAATAAATAAATAAAATCTTCAAAAAAAAGAAAACTTAAAAAAAATATCATTTTCTTTTTTATTTGATTTTTCAACTGTGTGCTTGCATTACATTAATACAGATTTATTTATTTATTTATTTATTTATTTATTTATTTATTTATTGGTTTTATTTAAATTCAAGTTAATTAACATAGTGTATTATTAATTTTGGGGTAGAATTTAGTGATTCATCAGATGCATATAACACCCAATGCTCATTACATCAAGTGCACTCTTTAATGTTTATCTCCCACATTAATACAAAATTTAAACTTATACACATACAAATTAAAAAAAAAACAGGATTTTGAACTAGTCAGAAAGACATGGCCTAGAACCCATTCTGCCACTTTCTAGTCACATAACCTTAGGTAGGTGACCAATTATGATTTCATAGGAATTTTGAAATATGAGTGAAATAAGTACATATGGAAGAAGTTCAACAAACGGTATCACTATTATCTTTTTAAAAGTTAATCAGTGATGGTTGTACAGCATTGTGAATGTACTTGTTTTCTCTGAATTGTATGCTTAAAAATGAATGAAATTGTGGGGCACCTGGGTGGTGCAGTTGGTTAAACATCTGACTTGGTTTTAGCTCAGGTTGTGATCTCAGCCCATGCTGGGCTATGCCCTCAACATGGAGTCTGCTTAAGACTCTGTTTCCCTCTCTCTCTCTCTCTGCCCCTCCCCACCTCTCTAAAATAAATAAGTAAATCTTTTAAAAAAGTGAATAAAATGATAAATCTTATGTCTGTTTTACCATGATTGTTTTGGTTATTAACCAAAATTAATGCAAAGTTTTATCAAAGACTCTCTATATATTTGACTTTTTAAAAAAATGTATGATTGGGATCCCTGGGTGGCGCAGCAGTTTAGCGCCTGCCTTTGGCCCAGGGCGTGATCCTGGAGACCCGGGATCTAATCCCACATCGGGCTCCCGGTGCATGGAGCCTGCTTCTCCCTCTGCCTATGTCTCTGCCTCTCTCTCTCTCTCTCTGTGACTATCATAAATAAATAAAAATTTTTTAAAAAATGCATGATTTATAAAATAAAAATAACACCTGATCTTAGCCAATGATAATAAGGAAATATTTGGAAAGAGAAAAGGAGGGTAAATGTATAAATGTTTAATATGAACCAACTGATACAAAAATGTAACTAGCATAAAAAAAATCTGATGAAGAGCAAATGGCTTTGGAGGAAAGATCATCTATAAATAATATCAATATAATATCCCACAGCTTACTTAGGGCCATTATAACAAGAATTTTTAGTTTAAGGACCACAGAGAAAATGCTAATAGAAGACAACTGGACCCTTATCTTACTCTATGCACACAAAAATCAACTCAAATTGGATTAAAGACTTAAACATAAAACCCTAGGAGAAAACACAGAGAAAAGACTTCTTGACAATAGCCATGGCCATGATTTCTGGATATGCCATGAAAACACAGGCAACAAAAGCAAAAATGGATTAAGTGGAATGACATCAAACGAAAACTTTTTTTTTTTTTTTAAGATTTTATTTATTTACTCATGAGGGACACAGAGAGAGAGAGCTCCATGCAGGAGCGCAATGAGGGACTCAGTCCTGGGACCCCAGGATCATGACCTGAGACAATTCCAGATACTCAACCACTGAGCCACCTAGGTGTCACAAACTAAAAAGTTTCTGCATGGCAAAGGAAACAATTAATACAAATAAAATACAAATACAAAATAATTAATACAAACTAAAAATTTTCTGCATGGCAAAGGAAACAATACAAATAAAACAATTAATACAAATAAAAACAATTAATACAAATAAAAATCAATACAAATTAAAACCTACAGAACAGGAGAAAGTACTTCCAAACCATATATGTGATAAAGGATTAATATTCAAAATATAGCAAAAACAAAATCAAATAAATGATTTTAAAAATGGACAAAGGAATTGACTAGATATTTCTTCAAAGAGAGATACAGATGGCCAACAGGTATATGAAAACGTCCTCACATAATCAACGATCAGGGAAACTCAAATCAAAACCATAATGAAATATTACCTCATACATTGGGATGGCTGTTATCAAAACAAAAGCAAAAAAAAAAAAAAAAAACCCAAACAACAAATAATAATAGGAGTTTTTGAGAATGTGGGGAAAAGGGAACACTTTACACTATTGGTAGGAATGTAAACTGGTGCAGCCTCTATGGAAAACAGTATGGAGTTTCCTCAAAACTGAAACAAAAAACCGCTAATGGAAGACAGACACAATTGCACTTTATAATAGCAATATGAGCACAGAGTAGTACTTGAAAATATGTATAGCGGAATCCTTAGGGAAAAGCTCACACATTGAAAGTGGCAGCAAAGTCTGGCTTGGCAACAAAGAAAGCTGTCAATACAGAGGAGCTGAGACTTTCCTCCCGTTAGAATTCCTTCTACATAAAGAAGAGATTTTATTTGCAAAAGATTCCACAAAGGGATTTGTGATCCTAAAAACAACAACAGAACCACAATAAGATATCCAGGGCACTTAATTTAATAAGAATAATAAAAAGAGGAAAATAAGATAAAACATAACCAGATGGACATTTCTAAGTATTTCAGGCTCATGAGCATTCCAGAAACACCCTAAGTGAAGACATTATAAAGATAAGTAATAAGATTCATTTGCTATGGAGGGTTTTTTCACCAACGTCCATGAAGACTTTGAAAAACCATCAGAGATCTTTGGCCACATAACATAGTATGGTAAAATTTAAGTTTTAACTTATGTTCAATTTGGTGCTTCAGCTTCCCACATTTTGACTTGAAAAACAGACTTACCCCAAAGAAAAAAAGCCTATTTCTTACTATAAGAATGATTGAAAGTTAAAATATTCATCTGAAATAGTAATACCAAATAAAATCCTAGAATAACTAAATGTAGTACATACATACAATGGGATATTATTTAATCGTAAGAAAAGAAGGAAATCTTCCCATTTGTGACAACATGGATGGACTTTGAGGGCGTTCTCCTAAGTAAGTCAGACAGAGAAAGACAAATACCATATGATCTCACAAGCATGTAGTACCTAAACAAACAGACCAAAAAACAAAACCGAGGTAATAGATACAGACAATAAATCCATGGCTGCCAGAGGTGGGGAGTTGGGGTGTGAGGGATGAGTGAAACAGGCGAAGGGGATCAAACTTCTAGTTATAGAAAAATAAGTCATGGGGCTGTAATGTATGGCATGGTGACTATAGTTGATAATGTATTATATATTTGAAAGATGCTAATAGAGTAGATCTTAGATGTTCTCATTACAAGAAAAAAATTATAACTATGGTGATGGTTGTTAACTAGAATTATTGTGGTGATCATTTTGCAATGTATACTCATACTGAATAAAAAATTGAGTAAAAAAAAAAAGAATTGAGTAAAAAAGAAATGTCCACTGGTCAGATGATGAGAGATATACAAAAATAAGTTCAGGCACTATTTAACTGAATACATTTAAAACCAACTCCTTATGAGAATCACAGAAAAGTCTGCATGTTGTAGAAAGAGCATGTGCCCTCAAGTGCTTGAATAGGTGGTTTTAATGCACTTCTAGCTGAGTGGATCTTATATATATATATATATATATATATATATATATATATATATATATATATATATATATATATATTTTATTCAGGGACACCTGGATGGCTCAGTGGTTTAGCACCTGCCTTTGGCCCAGGGCATCAACCTGGAATCCCGGGATCGAGTCCCATATCGGGCTCCCTGTATGGAGCCTGCTTCTCCCTCTGCCTGTGTCTCTGCCTCTCTCTCTCTCTCTCTTTCTCTGTGTCTCATGAATAAATAAATAAAATCTTTTTAAAAATTTATTTATTTATTTATTCATGAGAGACATACAGAGAGAGGCAGAGACACGGGCAGAGAGAAGCAGGGTCCCTGTGGGGAGCCTGATACGGGACTCAATCCCAGGGCTCTGGGATCATGCCCTGAGCCAAAGGCAGATGTTCAACCACTGAGCCACCCAGGCATCCCTAGCTGAATGGATCTTTTGGGAATTTAATGCTTGGGCAGTCACAGAGTCTCAGTTTCTTATTTACCCTGAGAAATTTAAATATTGAAATTAAAATTAAATATTTAATATCCAAATATTCCTCAACTTTAAATTTCAATGATTCTAGTTGATATTTAGAGTATGAATGAAAAAAGTGCTCTTTGTTAAGGCAATTAGGTGCATAAACCATTAAAATCAGGGTTAGTTTATGCTCCCAAATACCTCAAGATATTTAGTGGTTATAAAGTTTTTATAGCTGATGAATAATTAGGGCTTTACTTCAATAGAGAATTTATTTTTTTTAATTAATTAATTTATTTATTTATGATAGTCACACAGAGAGAGGCAGAGACACAGGCAGACGGAGAAGCAGGCTCCATGCACCGGGAGCCCGATGTGGGATTTGAGCCGGAGTCTCCAGGATGGCGCCCTGGGCCAAAGGCAGGCGCTAAACCGCTGCACCACCCAGGGATCCCCTTCAATAGGGAATTTAAAAAGTGGCTAAATCTTTTCATTTGTAGTTCTGATGGAATGTGGAGTACAGAGTATATAATTTATTATACATAATAATCTCATGGACAGCTGGGAAACACAAAATTCATCTAAAAGGGATTGCATTTTTATTCACGTACATGCAATTTACTCAAGAGTGGATTATTTTTTAATTGTATGTGTTTGAAGGAATTTAGTTGTATCAAAAGAGATGAAACAATAACATATGCCTCGCTCTGCAAGCTTTTAAAAAATACAGCAGACAATAAGATACTGTGTTGTTGGTTTACCAATTCTCTTTTTTAGTGCCCTGCAACCATCTGTCCCGTATTTTCTAGGACAGACCTGGTTTTAATATCCTTTCCAATCATCTCCATAAATTTGTACGATTCTCTAGGAATTCAAATATTTTAAATATTTTGGCAAGTGGGAAGTGAATAAATCAAGTTAGTACCCATTAAAATAAAAACATACACCAACAAGAAAAGGCAGGAAGTCACAAGTGACAGAGAATTACAGGCTTAAGAAACACCTCGATTGTTTACAGGCATGTCTTCAGTATCTACCCCTAGTATCATCATAGATCCAGGGGCTATGGAAAATGAGCACAAATTCTGCACCCCAAATCTCAGGACACAAAGAAACATGGCTCCACCTCTGTTAGTTGCCCCATTTCCGTCCATCTGTTCTGGTAATTGCTTTTCCTTCCTCATTATAGTTTCCAGTGTCTGGACAGGCTTATCCTGTTTCCTCCGGATGGCGTTTTTGTTTGGAGTCAGTTCCTGATTCTTCTTCCTGTTCCCTTTCATCCGCTCTTGTTTGCACTGTAGACTACTTGCACAGAACATGCTAAGCATGATTCCAACAGCCATCCCGACATTTTGGTATGATGGCTAGAATACTCTGGCACTTGACCTTAATATCATCATTTTTGTGTACCAACACACACATAAACTTTCAGGAAACTGAGAAGAACACGGTGGATTGGGGGAGTGGCTAAGTGCTTTAAACATAGTAAGGTACTTGAGTACAGACAACAATGACTGATAAAAGTCTACTTGAAAAGTTACAAAACAAGAGAGACAATGGAGTTCTGTGTTGGCGTTGGGGCAATAGGATGGGTAAGGTATATTTCTCTGAAATGCCAGCTCTACAGCTGTGAACTAGAAGAGAAGGAATCAAAGCTGGGGGCACTCATAGCAAAGATTCAACTCACTCACAGGAAAAGGGGGACTCATAGCAATGGGGATGGGTGGAAGGAATCACCATAAAAGATCAAGTTCAAAAAAAAAAAAAGATCAAGTCCAAATAGGGGAGATTGAGAGACAGTTCTCCAAGAGTTTCTGGATTTCTACACAACTTGCAACCAGGACACTGATTGTCTTTCGTTCTGAACTGTACTTTCAGTGATGTTTATATAGCAAATTACCTTTGAAGATACAGATAGTGTCCTTTCAGAGCAAAAAGCAAGTTGGCTTACTGTCTAGTGTAGTAAAAATGTTTGCTACTATAGCAAAGGACACATGTGTTTACGATCCTATAATGCATTGTAAAAAAAAAAATTCTTATTTCCAATTCTAGGTAACTTTCCTGTAAAAGAATGCACTGTGTATGTAGGTGTCATTAGTCAGGTGAACTTTGTGTCACCCTATGGGAATTGGGATATGGGGAAATGGTGCAAAAATGCTATTATCCTGACTCCTGGGCTAGCCATGAGTACTAGACTGTCCTTCATTTCCTACCCAGGAGTTTCATATCTTCTACCAGTATCCATGACACTATGGCAGGCTAACTAGATATCATGTACAGCAAAATCTCAGATCCTCTAAAGTTCTTGATAGGGACCCAAGCCCAAGTATTAAGATTATGTGGGCACCTAATGCTGGAGAACTGAGAGGTGTGGGGTGGAAATGCCAGATATGGAGCCAAAGGATTTCAGAGTTTTCATTTCAAGCCAAAGAAGAGCAGCAGTTCTTAAGTCCAATCCTTCATGCAAGGGAAGCACAAGACTCTTGGCAAGTGCCAGTTTCCTAACTGGAATTTGGCAGTGGTATGTAGTCTTGGGGTTACTATGTTGAAAACTCCTATGTACCCAAGAAACCTGAGTAGAAGAGAGCAGGTAGTTTTGCAGGCTTCCCTCATGAAAGAAGGGGGTGTTGCTGTCCTACAGTGCCATATAAATTCTTAGCACTTCAGTTTGTAGATCCTTCTGATTTATAGCTGCAGGCTCTACATGGGCCCTACATGGTTTCTTAGGAGAGTGGATCAAACTGTAGATTGCTGAGTGCTCAGTTTGAATAGCAAATACGAAACAGGAGTTTATCACCAGATACTAGAGCAGGAATTGGCAAACTTTTTCTTAAAGAGCCAGATAGTGAATATTTTAGTCTTTGTGGGCCATATAATCTCTGTAGCGAGTATAGAACTATGCTATTCGAATGAATGAATGAATGAATGAATGAATGAATAAATAAATAAATAAATAAATAAATAAACTCTGCTATTATAGAGCAAAAACAACCACAGACAATACCAATGGGCATGGTTACATTCTTTTTTTTTTTTTAAGATTTTATTTATTTATTCATGAGAGATAGAAGCAGAGAAACAGGCAGAGGGAGAAGCAGGTCCCATGCAGGGAGCCTGATGCAGGACTCAATCCCAAGACCATAGGATCATGACCTGAGCCAAAGGCAGATGCTCAACTGCTGAGCCACCCAAGGCATCCTGGCATAGTTACATTCTAACACAACTTTACTTACAGAAATTGGGAGCAGCTGGATTTCATTGTTTATGACTCTTGTATCTGAGCATTCTTGTATGTAGGTTGACTTCATTGGTGTGTGACCTCAGCAGTGGCTCAGGACCCTGAGCTCAGAAGGGCCCTGCCCTGGTGTGATGCTCTGCTGTCACTGTCTTGAAATTAATAATTTTTAAACAAGGGTCTCCATATTTTCATTTTGCAGTGAGCCCAATTAGTACATAGCCGGTACTAATTATATACAATCTTTTTGCTATCTATCATATCATATCATATCATATTATATCATATCATATCATATCATATCATATATTTGTAGCCTGAACAAAACCAAATGAATCTGAGATTGGGAATGTAAAATGATGAAATGAGGTCAGATATAAGATATGAGAGGCGTGCCAGAGATGTCTTAGAGATAAAATTTTTCCTAGTGCAGAAGCAAGTAAAGTAAGAATATGTCTCTTATCTTATCAATAATATTGGCATATATAAAGAAAGAATGGGTCTGTTTGAAGTATGGCTACTGAGTGATCCATTAGGCAGTATAAGAATTGCAGTATGAGTCTGTTACTGAATTATTGAGCCTACTGCCAACAGGTATCAAAAACATACCACTTCTTGCCCTGATTCTAAGTGTCATAATTTCAATTATAATAGTTTCTCACACATTTCTCTCTAAGAATTCAGGACTGGACTGGTCAGAATAGCCCATCCTCTTGCCTGTACAATTTCTCATTGTAGTTAAATACATTGATAATGTTGCTTACATACTTTCTGTTACTTTAGTGAACCTGGACTTTGGGCAAATGGACAAAATTAATTCATATGAAGATCCATCATGAGAGTGATGACAGTAGCAAGGCAAATAGCACCTTGACAAGCCAGCTGCCAGTCCATATCCTCTTCTTCACTACATACTACATCCTCTTCTTTCATTTTTACAGTGGACTTTGTCCAGCAACTGATAATCCATTAAAAACATTTGTACAGAGAAGTTCTGATTGACTCTTGATCTGGTGATAGTTTGAAAGAAGAGAAGAGGTGAATGGAGACAGACTGGTGGATGGAGCGAGAAAGGAAAGCAAGGAGAAGGAAGTGGGAAAAGGATGATAGAAATATTCCACTATATCTTGATCTGATAGTTCACAAGAAATCTGTGAGAGTTGACCTTTCTGTTAGCCAAGTGATAGAGTGTAGGATTACCTCTCATGGACCCTCATCTCATCAAATAATCAGTGTGAAGACAGAATGAAAGATAATCTTTTTCATATGCGGGGGGCAGGGGTTTGCCCAAGGACAGTTAGGAGCTAGAACAGCACATTTTAATTATTGGGCATGTTTGCTTAAAGATATTTGATTACTATTAAATACATACCTAACAAGTCATTGTTAAGTTAAAATCCTTTTGATTTTAATAGCTGTAAAATTCTGCTAAAAACACTAGAAAAATCTACTCAAATCCAAGCTTGGATAAATGAGATATGGAAAGATAAGATATAAGAAAGATGTACCATAAATGAAAACACATTTGCCCTTTAAGTGTGTCATTTTTTTTGTAGAATATAGGATGACTTTTATAAAAAAACAAAACTTCAAAAGCAATTTTAAAATAAGCTATAAAAACAAAACAATTATTTATTAACAGTGATATACCACAGGAAAAATGAACTATAGAACCAAATAATTGGTAAAGATATTTATGTAAAAAAACTTTCAATGCATGCTTTTTTGCTACTAAAAAATGTTTTATAATAGAAGGGTCTAAAAATTGCTTATTGATTACCTGCACTGTGTAAAGGACTATTTTAGGGGAATTAGAGCATCCATATTATTTTATGACATAATCTTTCCCTCAAGCTTGGAATCTAGTTGATGGAGAAACAGCACACATAAAAATGCAATGAATTGTATGCAATACTAGACAAATAAAGGTCATAAAAACCAGTGTCGATGAAATTTTAGTTCTTAAAATATTTTTATGCAAATAAAACTAAATATATACAAATTTTTAAAAACCCAAGGGAGGGATCCCTGGGTGGCGCAGCGGTTTGGCGCCTGCCTTTGGCCCAGGGCGTGATCCTGGAGACCCAGGATCGAATCCCACATCGGGCTCCCGGTGCATGGAGCCTGCTTCTCCCTCTGCCTGTGTCTCTGCCTCCCTCTCTCTCTCTGTAACTATCATAAATAAATAAAAATTAAAAAAAAAAAACCCAAGGGACTTCCTGAAAGGAAAAACTTTTCCTCTACCTTTTAAATTTATTTCTGGAACCTTGCAAATTGAACTAACAAAAGACAGATTAATAGGCATAAAGGTGCACAATTTTTATTAATATTTACATGCACAGATGTTCACAGGAAAGATATGAAACTCAGAGAAGTGGTTAGACTCATCAACTCCTATACCCCTTTAACAAAGGAAAAACGTTGTGGGCTTCAAGTGATGATAAATGGTAGGAAAATTACTAGGAAATATATGGTGGAACTAATGGAACATAAGCTCTATTTTAGGGCTGTTTATGCAAACTCATTGTGCTGTTGACTTCCTGTCTTCAATAGTAAGAACCTCCTTGGTGAAGGTTGGAGCCACCTTCCTCAAAAGGAAATTTGTGTACTGCATTCAGGCAGATAAAGGGGGTAGAGAACTCTTCCCATACCTGTTGATTCTCGTTCTCAAAATAATCCTCAGGGCAAAGTAGCTTTTATTTTGAGGTGACTGCTTCAGGTCAAGACAGCCCATGCAGATGGCCAGGTTCAATATTTGTGATAGGAACATTGAAAGATTGCTCTCTTGGCTTCACAGATACAGAAAACTTCCTCAGGAAATGATGACAAATTCTGCTGTCTCCTATTATGAAATTTTGAAATAACTTTATATGTTTTTACTGGTTATGAAAAAAATACGTGCTGCTAAAAATGGATAATCAGGAAAATTTAGAAAGAATGACTCCATTATCCAGAGTTACCATCACTGTGAACATTCTTCTACATTACTTTCTAGCCTTTTTTGTTGTTGTTGTTGATATATTTAACAATATGTAGCTGGGACAGCAAAAAATTATACACCAAGTCAAATTAGTAGGAATGGAGAAGGCTACCAAAGCTCATTCCAGTCTTTGTTCCTTTATGACCATTTACCCCACCAGATCTATGCAGTAATTAATCTATTTTTTTTTGTCTCTATGGGTTTGCTTATTTTGGACCTTTCATATAAATGGAATTATATATAACATGGTCTCTTTGTGACTGACTTCTTTCATTTAGCATATTTTTGAAGTTCATTTACATTGTAGCTATACTTCATTTCTTCTCATTGACAAACAATATTCCATTGTACGGACATACCATATTTTATTTATCCACTCATTGACTGACACATTTAGGTTTCCATTTTTTGGCTGTTAAGAATAATGCTGATATGAATATTTGTGGGTAAGTTTTTGTGTGGACGTATATTTTCGTTTATCTTGATAGACATCTAAGAGTAAAATTGCTGGGTCATGTGGTAACTGTGTTTAACAATTTGAAGAACTAACAGATCATCATCCAAAGGAATTCAACCATTTTACATTTACACCAACAATGTATGAGGGATTCAGTTTCTCCACATCCTTGCCAAAACTTCTTACGATCTCTCACTTTGTTATAGCCATCTTAGTGGGGGTGTATGGTTTTGATTTACATTTCCCTAGAAATAATGATGCTGAGAATCTTTTCAGGTGCTTATTGGCCATTTGTATATATCCTTTGGAAAAAATGTCTCTCAGATACTTTGCCCATTTTTAACTGGATTATTTGTCTTTTTATTGTTGAGTTATAGCAGTTTCTTTTTATATATTCTGGATACAAGGCTTTATATGATGTATGATTTACAAATATTTTTTCTCATTCTGTGACTTATCTTTTCCCTTTCTTGAGGTGTCCATTGCATCAGAAATGTTTTCAGTTTTGAAGAATTTACATATTTTTTGTTGTTGTTGCTGGTAATTTTAGTGTCATATCTGAAAAGGATTTGCCTAATCCAAGAGCACAAAAACGTGTCCGTAGGTTTTCTTCTAACAGTTTTATAGTTTTAGTTCTTATATTTAGACTGACAATCAAGACAGTGTGGTACTGCCATAAGGATAGACATGTAGATAAATGTACTAGAACTGAGAGTCCAGAAATAAATTTATACAATGATGATCAATTAATTTTCAAAAAGGGTACCAAATAATCTATTGTAGAAAACAGGTTTTTCAAAATGGTGCTGGGATAATTGGACATTCACATACAATCAAATGAATTTGAACTCCCTTATACCATATAAAAAATTAACACAAAATGAATTATACACCATTAAAAAAATCTATTTTTGTTTAGGGAAGTATCACATAATCCCCTATCATAGGCACATTTTTACACCAATAACTAAAACGCATAAGATTTTACAAGTAAAGATTTTTTAATATAAATATTTGTATTCATTTCTGATTGTTTCTTTGAGATATATTTTTCAAAACAGAATTCTTGGGGGGGCACCTGGCTGGCTTTGTTGGAAGAGCATGTGACTCTTGATTTCAAGGTAGTATGTTGGAGCCCCATGTTGGGTGCAGAGATTACTTAAGTAAATAACATTTCTAAAAAAATAATAGAATTGTTGAGTAAAGCAAAATATTCATTTTTAGTATATATTGATTAGTAAATCAATTTTAATGATTGGATAATAGGCTCAATCATTTACCATAATGCATTTACTTGACAATTTCCACACCTAGCATTTTCCAATACACAATAAATATTAAAAATATTTATTTGTGTATTTATGTATTTATTTATTTTTAAAGATTTTATTTATTTACCCATGAAAGACACAGAGAGAGAGAGGCAGAGACACAGGCAGAGGGAGAAGCAGGCTCCATGCAGGGAGCCCAATGTGGGACTCGATCCTGGGACTCTGGGATCATGCTCTGAGCCAAAAGCAGGCGCTAAACTGCTGAGCCACCCAGGGATCCCCTAAAAATATTTATTGATAAAAAATGAATCACACTCTTGTGGAACATTTTATTTTCTTCCAATTTTTCACTATTTTTTATAAATAATATTGAAATGTATATTCTTGTACATCAATCTTTTTGACACCTCTCATTTTTTTAAAAGGGTATATTCCTAGCACTAGAATTTCATGGAAAAGAGAACATGAGTCTCTTCCTACGTACTCCTTTCTGAGTGAATTCTATTTTAACTAAAGAATTCTGGAACTATCAGGTTTAGTACTTTTCTCTTTTTCTCCAAATTATAAGCTTTTGGATTTATCAACTTTATTATTACCTTATTTTTTAAAATCTTTAACAAATTAAAATCTGTTTTATCTTTATTTGCTTCTTTTGACCTAATTTAGGTTTGCTTTTATTAATTTTTTCCGGATAATTTAGTATATGTAGCTGCTAAGTTTTTATTTACATTTGTCATAAAAGAAGTAACCTCAGTATACCAAAGATTTACTCTTAGCAGTGAGATTCTACAAGAGAAGAATTAAACAAACCATTCTGAACATCCTTAGATTAGACAAGAGAAAAAAATAATGCTTAGGTAAAGTTCATCAGAATATTAATTGATAGTCAACTGATTAGATGAATACGTTTCTCAGAAGATGTTTTATTTCCACTGGGTTTATTAGACTTACTTAAACCTAATTTTTCCCTAGAAGGAGATTGATGGAGTAGAAAGAAAGTCTGGCCTGGAGCCTGGATAAATATTGGGAAATGGTTTCTTCATCTCTTTACACTTATAACAAGGTGGCAGAAAGAGAAATTAAGAAAACAATCCCATTAGCAGTTGCATCAAAAAGATATCTAGATATAAACTTAACAAGGAGGTCAAAGACCTCTATTCGAAAACTGTAAGACATTGATGAAAGGGACTGAAGATGACACAAACAAATGGAAAGATGTGCCATGTTCATGGGTTGAAAGAATTAATATTGTCAAAATGTCCACACTCCCCAAAGTAATCTACAGACTTAATGCAATCCCTATTAAAATATCAATAGTATTTTTCATGGAACTAGGATAAACAATCCTACAATTTGTATAGAACCACAAAAGACCCTGAATAGCCAAAGAAATCTTGAGAAAAAAGAACAAAGCTGAAGTTATTGTTGTTTTCTTTTTTTTTCATTTTTTAATGAATATTTTATTTATTTATGCATGAGACACAGAGAGAGAGAGAGGCAGACATAGGGAGAAGAAGCAGCAGGCTCCCTGCAAAGGACCTGATGTGGGACTTGATCCCAGGCCCTGCAGGATGGTGTCCTGAGCTGAAGGCAGAGACTCAACCACTGAGCCACCCAGGCATCCCTTTTTTTTTCATTTTTTAAATTTAAATTCAATTAACCAGCATATAGTACATCATTAGTTTCAGATGTAGTGTTCAATAATTTATCAGTTGCGTATATCAACCAGTGCTCATCACATCATGTGCCCTCTTTAATGCCCATCCCCCAATTACCCTACTCCCCCACCCATCTCCCCTCCAGTGACCCTCAGTTTGTTTCCTATAGTTAAGGGTCTCTCATGCTTTTTCTCCCTCTCTGATGACTTCTTATTCATTTTTACCCTCCCTTCTCCTGTGATCCTCTGTGCTCTTTCTAATATTCCACATATGAGTGAAACCATATAATTGTTTTTCTCTGACTGACTTCATTCACTCAGCATAGTACTGCCAGTTCCATCCAGGTTGATATAAATGGTAGATATTCATCTTTCTGGTGGCTGAGTAATACTGCATTGTATATATACAACACATCTTTATCCACTCATCTGTCAATGAACATCTTGGCTCTTTCCACACTTTGGCTATTGTGGACATTGCTGTTATGAACATTGGGGTGCAGGTGCCCCTTTGGATCACTACAGTTTTATCTTTGGAGTAAATACCTAGTAGTGTAATTGCTGGGTGGTAGGGTAGTTATATTTTTAATTTTTGAAGAACTTCCAACCTGTTTTCCAGAGTGGCTGTACCAGCTTGCATTCCCACCAGCAGTCTAAAGAGGGTTCCCCCTTTTCCACATCCTCATCAACATTTGCTTCCCAACTTGTTAATTTTAGTCATTCTGACTTGTGTGAGGAGGTTTCTCATTGTGGTTTTAATTTGTATATCCCTCATGCTAATATGTATATCCCTCATGCTAAGGGATATTGAGCATTTTTTCATGCCTGTTGGCCATGTCTGTTCATATCTTCTGCCCATTTCTTGACTGGATTCTTAATTTTTTTTTTTTTATCTTTGATAGTCACACAGAGAGAGAGAGAGGCAGAGACACTGGCAGAGGGAGAAGCAGGCTCCATGCACCGGGAGCCCGACGTGGGATTCGATCCCGGGTCTCCAGGATCGCGCCCTGGGTCAAAGGCAGGCGCCAAACCACTGCGCCACCCAGGGATCCCCAGATTCTTCATTTTTTAGGCGTTGAGTTAGGTAAGTTCTTTTTAGATCTTGGGGACTCGGCCTTATCTAACATGCCATTTTTAAATATCTTCTCCCATTCTGTAGGCTGCCTTTTAGTTTTGTTGACTATTTCCTTTGCTGTGTAGAAGTTTTTTATCTTGAAGTCCCAATATTTCATTTTTGCTTTTGTTTCCCTTGCCTTTGGAGATGTGTCTACCAAGAAGATGCTGTAGCCAAGGTCACAGAAGTTGCTGCCTATACTCTCCTGTGGGATTTTGATGGATTCCTGTCTCACATTTAGGTATTTCATCCATTTAAAAAATATATTTTATTTATTCATTCATGAGAGACACAGAGAGAGAGGCAGAGACACAGGCAGAGGGAGAAGCAGGCTCCCTGTAGGGAACCCGATGTGGGACCCCGGGATCATGATCTGAACCAAAGGCAGATGCTCAACCACCGAGCAACGCAGGCATCCCTCTTTCATCCATTTTGAGTTTATCTTTGTGTATGGTACAAGAGAATGGTCTAGCTTCATTCCTTTGCATGTGGCTGTCCAATTTTTCCAGCACCATTTATTGAAGAGACTGTCCTTTTCCTTTGGATATTCTTTCTTGCTTTGTCAGAGATTAGTTGACCATAGAGTTGAGGGTCCATTTCTGGGTTCTCTATTCTGTTCCATTGATCTATGTGTCTGCTTTTGCACTAGTACCATACTGTCTTGATGATCACAGCTTTGTAAGAGAGCTTCAAGTCAGACATTGTGATGCCTCAAGCTTTTATTTCCTTTTTCAACATTTTTCTGGCTATTTGGGGTCTTTTCTGATTCTATACACATTTTAGGATTATTTGTTCCAGCTTTGTGAAAAATGTCAAAGGTATTTTGATAGGGATTGCATTGAATGTGCAGATTGCTCTGGGTAGCATAGACATTTTCACAATATTTCCAATCCATGAGCATGGAATGTTTTTCCATTTTTGTGTGTCTTCAATTTTGTTCTTAAGTATTCTGTAGTTTTTAGAGTACAGATCCTTTACTAACTCTTTGGTTAGGTTTCTTCCTAGGTATCTTATGGTTTTTGGTGCATTGTAAATGGGATCAATTCCTTAATTTCTCTTTCTTCTGTCTCATTGTTAGTGTATAGAAATGCAACAGAATTCTGTACATTGATTGTGTATCCTGCCACGTTGCTGAATTCCTGTATGAGTTCCAGCAATTTTGAAGTGGAGTCTTTCGGGCTTTTCACATAAAGTATCACGTCATCTGGAAAGAGTGACAGTTTGACTTCTTCTTTGCCTATTTGAATGCCTTTTATTTCTTTTTGTTTTCTGACTGCTGAGCCTAGGATTTCTAGTGAAATCCTAGAACAATAGTGGTGAGAGTGGGCATCCCTGTTCTGTTCCTGACATTAGGGAAAACTCTTACTTTTTCCCCACTGAGAATGGTATTCACTGTGGGCTTTCTGTAGATGGCGTTTATGATGTGAGGTATGTTCCCTCTATCCCTATATGTTGAAGAATTTTAATCAAGGAAAGATGCTGTATTTTGTCAAAGGCTTTTTCTGCATCAATTGAGAAGATCATATGGTTCTTGTCCTTTCATTTATTAATGTGATGTATCACGTTGATTGATTTGTGAATGTTTGACCCACCCTTGCAGCCCAGGAATAAATTCCACTTGGTTGTGGTGAATAAAACTTTTAAAGTGCTAGTGGATCCTATTGGCTAGTATCTTGGTGGGAATTTTGGCATCCATGTTCATCAGGGATATTGGTCTGTGATTCTCCTTTTTGATGGGGTCTTTGTCTGGTTTTGGGATCAAGGTAATACTGACCTCACAGAATGAGTTTTGAAGTTGTCTTTCCCTTTCCATTTTTTGAAATAGCTTCAGAAAAATAGGTATTATTTCTTCTTTGAATGTTTGGTAGAATTCCCCCTGGAAACCATCTGGTCCTGGACTCTTGTTTGTTGGGAGATTTTTGATTGCTGCTTCAGTTTCCTTGCTTGTCATGGGTCTGTTCAGGTTTTCTATTTCTTCCTGTTTCAGTTTTGGAAACTTTTATAAGTTTCCAGGCATGCATCCATTTCTTCCAGATTGCCTAATTTGTTGGCATATGGTTGCTCATAATATATTCTGAAAATTATTTGTCTTTCCTTAGTGTTGGTCATGATCTCTCCTCTTTTATTCATGATTTTATTAATTTGGGTCCTTTCTCTTTTCTTTTTGATAAGTCTGGCTAGGGGTTTACCGGTATTATTAATTCTGTCAAAGAACCAGCTTCTAGTTTCATTGATCTATTCTACTGTTCTTTTGGTTTCTATTTCATTGATTTCTGCCCTAACCTTTATTATTTCTCTTCTTTTGCTTGGTTTAGGCTTTATCCCATTTTCTCCAACTCCTTTAGATATAAAGTTAGCTTGTATATTTGAGACTTTTCTAATTTTTTGAGAAAGGCTTGTATTGCTATGTATGTTCCTCTTAGGACCACCTTTGCTGTATCCTAAAGGTTTTGAAAAGTTGTTTTCGTTTTCATTTGTCTCCATGATTTTTAAAAATTCTTCTTTAATTTCCTGGTTGACCCATTCGTTTTTTAGTAAGATGCTCTTTAACCTCCAAGTGTTTGTGTTCCTTCCAAATTTCCTCTTGTGACCGAGTTCAAGTTTCAAAGCATTGTGGTCTGAAAGTATACAGGGAATAATCCCAGTCTTCTGGTACCTGTTGAGACCTGATTTGTGACCCAGTATATGATCTTATCTGGAGAATGTTCCATGTACACTCAAGAAGAATGTGCATTCTGTTGCTTTAGGATGGAATGCTCTGTATATATATCAGTGATGTCCATCTGTTCCAGTGTGTCATTCAAAGCTCTTGTTTTCTTGTTGATCTTCTGCTTAGATCATCTGTCCATTGCTGTGAATGAGGTGTTGATGCCTCCTACTATTATTGTATTATTATCAATGTGTTTCTTTAATTTGGTTATTAATTGCTTTATATATTTGGGTGCTCCCAAGTTAGGAGCATAAATATTTAGTATCCCTCATCTACCCTTATGATATAGTCTTTGGTTTAAAATTGAATTTGTAAAAAAAAAAAAAAAAAGAAAGAAAAAAAATAAATAAATAAAATTGAATTTGTCTGATATGAGGATTGCTATCCCAGCTTTCTTTTCATGTCCATTGCATGATAAATGGTTCTCCATCCCCTCTCTTTCAATCTGGATGTGTCTTTAGGTCTAAAATGAGTTTCGTGTAGACAGTATATGGATAGTTCTTGCTTTTTCATCCAATCTGATACCTGTGGGTTTTATTTTTAATATTTTATTTATTTATTTGAGAGAGAGAGAGAGAGAAAACATGAGCAGGGTGAAGAGGCAGAGGGTGAAGCAGTCTCCCTGCTGAGTAAGGAGCTCAATGTAGGACTCAATCCCAGGACCCTGGGATCATGACTTGAGCTGAAGACAGATGTTTGATTAAGTAACCCAGGCGCCCACCCTATGTCTTTTGATTGGAACATTTAGCCCATTTACATTCAGAGTAACTATGGAAAGATATGAGTTTAGCCCCATTGTATTACTTGTGGAGTTCTTATTTCTGTATATTATTGCTGTTTCTTTCTGGTCTGTGTTACTTTTGGGCTCTCTCTTTGCTTACAGGATCCCCTTTAATATTTCTTGCAGGGCTGGTTTAGTGGTCACAAATTCTTTGAGTTTCTGTTTGTTTTGCAGCTCTTTTCATTCTGTCCATTCTGAATGGCAGCCTTGCTGGATAAAGTATTCTTGCCTGCATGTTTTACTCATTTAGTGCCCAGAATATCTCATGCCAGCCTTTTCTGGCCTGCCAGGTCTATGTGGATAGGTCTGTTGCCAACCTAATGTTTCTACTCCCTTAAGGGAGTTCTTGTCCCAAGATGCTTTCAGGATTTTCTCTTTATCTCTGAAATTTGCAAGCTCCACTATTACATGTTGGGATGTTGATCTACTTTCATTGATTTTTAGGGGGATTCTCTCTATATCTTGGACTTGAATGCCTGTTTCCTTCCCCAGATTAAGGAAGTTCTTAGTTATGATTTGCTCAACTATACCTTCTGTCCCTATCTCTTTCTTTTTCTTCTGGGACCCCAATAATCCTAATACTGGTTTGTTTTACAGCATCAATGATTTCTTGGATCCTCTTCTCATGGTCCATTAGTTGTTTTTCTCTCTTTTCCTCAGCTTCCTTCCTTTCCATCAATTTGTCTTCTATGTCACTTACTGCCTCTTCTGTTCAGTTACCCTAGCTGTTACAGCATGCAATTTAGCCTGCATCTCAGTTAGAGCATTTTTAATTTGGCCTGATTAGATTTTATGTCTGCACTAAGAGATTCTCTAGTATTGTTAATGCTTTTTTCAAGTCCAGCTAGTATTTTTATAATCATTATCCTGAATTCCAGCTGTGACATTTTACTCATATCCATATTGATTAGATCTGTGGCAGAGAGTGTTACCTCTGGTCCTTTCTTTTTTTTGAATTCCTCTTTCTGGTCATTTTGCCCAGAGAAGAGTAGATGAACAAGAAAACAAAAGAAAAAAATATCAACTGTCACCCAAGTGAAATACACACTAGACAAATCCAAAGAGGTCAGAAAATAAAAAATAAGGAAAAAAGGAAAATAAAGGGAGTGGGGAGAGAGAATATAATCCCCCTGGTGGAGGTAACAGGGTGGTCCACTTGGTCCTGGGTGTATTTTGGTCTGTTTGTTAGAAGACACTAAATCCCAAAATTGTAAAGAAAGTAAAACTTGTATATAAACATATACAAAATGAAATTGAACATAGTGAAAGGAAGCCAAAAATAAAGAATAAATCTATAAAATATAAATGTAACAAATGAAAGTTTAAAAAAGACATAAAAACAGAGTTGATAAAAATAAGAAACTAGTTGAAAAGGAAAAAAGAAAAAAGGAGAAGGAAAAATTTAAACTGAAAGATAAATGAATAATGAGAAAAACCCCTCAAAATTTGCATACTCTTTTCCCCTAAGGCTGGAGTTTTGCTGTACATGCGCTCTGTAAACTTAGTATTCACCTGTGTTTCCAACTGGTTTTCTGGGTGAGGGACCTGCTATGTTGATTCTCAGGTGTCTTTGCACAGGTAGAGTTGCCCCTCCCCTTGCCAAAGGGGCCGGGCTCAGTGTAAGCTGGTTGCAGAGTATGGCTTTTGTTCCCTGAGGGCCTTCTGCCTCTTTGGAGGATGAAAATAAAAATGGCCAGAAGGATCTCCAGCCCCAGGGCTGAAAGTTGGAGGCCCCATCTCTTCGGTAAACCTTCAGGGATAAACAGTCTTTGCTTTTGTGTGTGTCAAACTCTACAGACTCCTGCCCTGCGCACCCAAACCGATCTTTCCAGGGGAACGTGAAGGGTCACCCCATTTTTGCCCTTTGCAGGGCCCAGTATGGAGAGTGGTTGCCTCATCCAACTGTGGTTCAAGGTTTATGCCCAGTGGAGCTAAAAGCCCCCTCCTGGGCTCACTGACTGCACTCAGTTCCCACACTCCAGTGCTTGGAAACTCTGCAGGGTCAGGCACCCTGTTCTTTCTGTGACCCTGGAGATCCTGATACCACACTGTCCTACCTCAGATTCCACCCTGCTTTACCACCTGAGCACCTTTCAGGCAGGGACCTCTCTCACTGGAGCAGACCCCTAAAAATTCCATTTTGCACTTGCTGGCTCTATCCCCCTTCTAGTAGCCAGCTTAGGGAGGCTCCCTACCCCTGCCATTTATCTTCCAGTATATTCTCTCAGTTTCACTTCTCTGCACCTCCTACTTTACAAAAAAGTGGTCCCTTCTCTATTTGTAGACTCCCAGCAATTCTTTTCCACTTCTCAGGTTGAATTCATAGGTGTTCAGGATGGTTTGATAATTATCTAGCTAAATTCAAGGAACCAGATGAAAGGAGGACCCCTACTCTTCCATTTAGCCTCCATCGACCTATTGTTTTTTCTATCTTGTCAATTAAATTACTCAAAGGAAGAAAAAAAATTCTACCTGCAGCCAAATGGAAGTCATCTCATGTGGAAATCCTTCAGACTGGACTGAGGTTTCTCAAGTAACATCTGAAGACATTAAAAATTCCAAGAAAAAATTTTTTCTGCTCAGTAGTTATTAATCTGTAAAAGCAAAAGGAAGACATTCTCTTATTTATTTATTTTTTTTAGAAAGACATTCTCTTATGTGAAAATCCTCTGGAAAGTTCCCCAGAACCTTTCCTAAGGAAACAATAAAAACTCAAGCATGTTGTAGGGAAATAAAATTAAATAACTTATTTAAATTATTTATGTAGTATAAATTATACATTTATATATTATATATAAATTAATAACATGTATACCTTATATACATATTATTGATACCCAGGAAAACTGAATTACTCCCCAAGATGGCCTCAGGGTACCACCTTAAATACCATTTCAGCTAAAAACAGAAAGAAGTTGGGGAAGGGGAGAGGACAGTTGTAGGAGCTTACAAGGAAAAGTACGGTAAAGAAGGATAAAATTGATATGGAGATTTAATAGGTGCCTTCTCTATTCATCATATTATTTGGAGATTTAGAGTAGACCTTCTCTTCCTAGTAGAGTGGGAAACACTTACAAATGGATATTTCCTATATAAATACATACCTCCTTTACAAATGGGTAACTTCTACTCTCTCTTTAAAACTTCTTCTGTGTCTTTAGTTTCTCAGAATAATCAACTCAAAATAATCCTTATGCCAAAGAGGCACATTTTTGAGTGAATAAATGATGTAACCCAACAACAGGGTGAAAAATCAAAAAGAAAATAACACGAGTGAGGAAACAGTTACAAGAAATGAGGAGATGTATGTAATGAAGGCACTTACCTATGGAATTTGTCTAATTAAGTATAAAACAGGAGCGTCTGGGTGGTTCAGTGGTTGAGCATCTTCCTTCAGCCCAGGGCATGATCCTGGAGTCCCGGGATCGAGTCTCATATCGGGCTCCCTGCATGGAGTCTGCTTCTCTCTCTGCCGATGTCTCTCTCTGTGTGTCTTTCATGAATAAATAAGTAAAATCTTTTTAAAAATGAATAAATACATAAAAACCAGAAAGTGTTATGATTTTGAAAATATATAAGATGGATGAGAGCAGAGATTTTCATAGATCTGGTTTACTGTTGATGCTAAAAGACATAGTAAATGCTCAATAAATATTTGTTGAGTCAATGAAAAAACTACTCTGCATGGTATAATAGTATATTATAATGAACTGGAACAAAAATGTCAGAGTAAACTAGCCAAGAAAGCTGGAGTGATAAGAATAGGTATATTATTTTTATTATAAGGAATTGATAAATATAGTATTTTTCTGTAATGGGTTCATTGAAAGTAACACTGAAATGCTTTTCTGCAGAAATGGGTTTGTTCCTTCAACAGTGGGATAGAGTTGTCTCTCGTGATAAGAGATTAGAATTCTGATACTAAAAAATTTCCAGCCTCCTCTGTATTTGCTAAAATGCCCCAATATCTTGTCTCAGAATCTCCCCCATTCCCCAGCAATGCCATTGATTAGTATAATAGTCCTTGGTGTAACCATCATAGTTAGAACCTGGCCTTGGTTGTTGGCAGTGACTTGTGAAGGAAAAAAAAATCCTCAAAGCTGTCATGAAGGCTTTTTAATTCTCTATATGTGTTCTTTGTTGCCTATGCATAACTTTTCATTTCTCTCTTTTCTGGCATCAAAAGATGCCAAGTAACTCCACCATCTTTATGATCATTATTGTCATCATAACTAGAGTTCCCAATACCTTTCCCTTCACCCGGATTCATATTTTTAAAAGATAAACTGAGGCATATTAAGATTTTTTTTTAATTTCCTTAAGCAAAAATTGGTTGGAAGCAGGCAGTGCCAAAGCAGAGAGGATTAAAAGCTCTCCACCCAAAGGCACCAGTGGAAAGACTCATGTAGAGAAAATGCAGAAGCAAAGAAAGGAAATTATTTGATTTGCCATAGCTTAAAGTCTACTTGGCTGTTTGTGATTGGTTGTCATTAGTGTTTTGATTTCACAACATTGAGGTATTTATGAGATAGATTTTGGTTTGCTTACATAGGCTGGTATGGCATGAGAGCCACCTCTAATAATGGCTTCTTAATTAATCCCAATCTACCACTGGTGGTAATTTGAGTCATTTTGATACCATAGAATGCAATGACTTACATGGGTTCCACACCTGCCATCCCCCATTCTTCTCTACATTAAGGATGGGACTAGGGGTAAGCATGCAAGACATTTAGGGTGCATTCTCAATTAGCCTAACCTTGAGAGTGAATGTCTCCTTAAGTTTTGTGCTCCAGGTGCTTCATTCAAGTTCTGTTCCTGCCTCCCACACCGCAGCAAGGACGTTATCCTTAAATACATGAGTGATTCTAATCTAGAAGTCTATTTTGAGGATATGTTTTCTGGGGTCACTCTTGGCACCAATTAATTCTGTCACTCAGAGTCCCAGGAGGAAACAGATGTCACACTCAAATTAGAAAAATTTGAGAAGGATTTATAAATGGACTTTTTTGCAAATGTGATGACAAAGTAGAGTGAAACCACACACCCTGGGATTAATAAGTGCAGGAACCTACCCTGGCAGAGGGATGAGTGGCTACCAGGATGTCAAGACAGAGAGGGAGAGTAGAGTGGAGAAGACACTTGACAGGATCCTGTGCTCTGATCACATTTTTAGTGACCTTGCAGGGAGGGAGCCAGGGCAATAAATGCTCTGACCACTTGTTCTACATACTGACTTATGGTCAGTTTCCCCACTGACTGATTGGTATTGCTCAGCATCCTGAAGTAGATGTAGAAAGGGGAAGAGTAGAGGACCCCCAATGGCTAACAATGTATCAGGTAAAAAAAAATATCAAAGTAACATGAGGAATAGAGGGGTTGTCATATTCGTATCAAATAAAGTTGAATGCAAGGCAAAAAGGAACAAATAAAATAGGGTCATTTATGTTTATAGCTCACAAAGTACCTCACATAACCTTCATGACCACTTTTTTTTTTACATCTAATAACATAGCTAGAAAAGTATGAAATGTCATCTAAAAATATAGTTGCAAGAAATCTAAGGAGAAATTTACAGGTGGCCTACAATGAGAAGCTTTAATATTTTGCTGAGAAAGATAAGCTTGGGAGAGGTGGATACAGTATTAACAAGAAAAAGATGAGAAACTTTCTGTGATTAACCTGTATAACTAGAAAACATAGCATAGAAAGGGAGCTAAAGATCTCCATAGAAGAGATGCAATAAAAATGTGATAAGAATTGGAAGCTGAAATTGAGGTATTCGTCTGGAAAACTTATAATATTACAGCTTTATTTTTTTTTAAGATTTTATTTAAGGGGATTCCTGGGTGGCTCAGCGGTTTAGCACCTGCCTTTGGCCCAAGGTATGATCCTGGAGTCCCGGGATCTGAATCCTGCATCGGGCTCCCTGCATGGAGCCTACTTCTCCCTCTGCCTGTGTCTCTGCATCCCTGTGTGTGTGTGTGTGTGTGTGTCTCATGAATAAATAAATAAAATCTTTAAAATCTATTTATTCATGAGAGACAGAGAGGCAGAGACATAGGCAGAGGGAAAAGCAGGCTCAGGGAGCCTGATGTGGGACTCCATCCTGGGACTCCAGGATCACGCCCTGGGCCGAAGGCAGACGCTCAATCTCTGAGCCACCCAGGCGTCCCAGTATTACAGCTTTAAATTGAGTTATTTATTAATTAGAATCCATGTCAGCTCCACATAACAGAAAAATCCCAAAACAACATTGACTTAATTCTTTCTTTCTTTCTTTCTTTCTTTCTGGGAGGGCGGGCACGGGGGGCTTTGGCTTCGGGAGGGTTCTGGGGTTCTTCTTCTTCGGCTTTCTTCTTCTGGGGCGGATCTCTTTCTTTCTTCTCTTTGCGGGGAGTCTTTTCTCTTTCTTTTTTTCTTTCTTCTTTCTTCCTTTCCTTCTTCCTTCCTCCATGCCTTCCTTCCTTCCTTTCTTCTTTCTTTCTTTCTTTCCTCCTTCGTTCTTTTCTTTCTTTCTTTCTTTCTTTCTTTTCTTTCTTTCTTTCTCTCTCCCTTCCTTCCTTCCTTCCTTCCTTTTTTTTTTTTGGAGTATAGATGACACATAATGTTCCATAAATTTCATGTATACAACATCCTGATTCTACATCCGTACATATTATGCTTTGCTCACCACAGGTGTAACTACTATCTGTCACTATACAATGGTATTACAATATCATTGACTATATTCCCTATTCCCTTTTATTTCCATGACTTAATCATTCCACACCTGGAAGTCTGTATTTTCCACTCCCCTTCACCTATTTTTGCTCATCCCATCACCCACTTCCCTCTGGCAACCATCAATTTGTTCTCTATATTTATAAGCTTCATTTTACTTTTGTTTATTAGTTTGTTTTTTAGATTCCACATGGGGAAGAGTACGGGTCCTCAACTCACCTGGTCCCACCAACTTACCTGGATAACTTTCAAATCATCCTGAACACCTACAAGTTTGACCTGAGATTTAAAGAGAGAACAGCTGGAACGCTAGAGAGAAGGGTTTTTGTTTCTAGCAAGGTAGGAAGACGGGGAAAAAAATAGATTCCACATGAGTGAAATCATATGCCATTTGTATCAGTCTGATTTATTTCACTTAGCATGATACCCTCAAGATCCATCCATGTCATCACAAATGAAAAGTCTCATCCTTTTACAGCTGTGTAATATTCCACTGTATATACACAGTGGAATCTTTATGTGTATGTGTGGTTTTAATTTAAATTCCAGTTAGCTAACATACAAGGTAAAGTTGTTTTCAGGTGTACAATTTAGTGTTTCAACACTTATATACAATACCGAATGTTCATCACAATAATTTCACTCCTTAATCCCCATCACCTTTTAACCCACCCCCCAAACCATCTCTCCTCTGGTAACCAACAGTATGTTTTCTTTTTTCTTTTTCTTAAAGATTTTATTTATTTATTTATTTTTGAGAGAGAGAGAGAGTGCAAGCACAGGAGGTGGATGAGAGGGAGAGGTGCAAGCAGACTCTGCACTGAGCACGGACCCCAGTACAGGGCTCAATCCCATGACTCTGAGATCATGACCTGAGCTGAAAGCAGGAGTTGGATGCTCAACTGAGATACCCAGGCGCCCCTCAGTTTGTTCTGTTTCTTCGTTTGCCTCTCTTTTTTCCCCTACATTCTTAAATTTTGTTTTATTTCTTAAATTCCATATATGAGTGAAATCATGTGGTATCTGCCTTTCTCTGTCTTATTTTACTTAGCATAATCTCTAATTCCATCCACATCATTGCAAATGGCAAGATTTCATTCTCTTTTATGGCTGAGTAATATCCCATTATATACATGTATTGACCACATCTTCTTATCCATTCTTCAGTTGATGACCACAGGGGTTCTTTCTCTAATTTGGCTACTGGGATGCTTGTATCTCTTGAAATCAGTATTTTTGTATCCTTTGGGTAAATACCTAGTAGTGTAATTGCTAGATCATAAGGTAGTTCTATCTTTAACTTTTGGAGGAAACTCTGTACTCTTTTTGAGAGTGGCTGCACCAGTTTGCATTCCCACCAACAGTGTAAGGTTTCCCTTTCTCTGCATTCTTGACATCTGTTATTTCTTGTGTTCTTAATTTTAGCCATTCTGACTGTTGTGAACTGATATCTCATTGTAGATTTGATTTGTATCTCCCTGATGATGAGTGATGTTGAGCATTTTGTCATGTGTCTGTTGGCCATTTGTATGTCTTTTTTTTTTTTTTTCATTGTATGTCTTTTTTGGAGAAATATCTGTTCATCTCTTCTGACCATTTCTTAATTGGATTATTTGTTTTTTGGGTGTTTAGTTTGATAGGTTCTTTATAGATTTTGGATACTAACCCTTTATCTGATGTGTCATTTGCAAATATTTTCTTCCATTCCATAGGTTGCCTTTTAGTTTGGTTGACTGTTTCCTTTGCTGTGTAGAAGCTTTTTAGTTTGATGATGTTTATTTTGGTTCTGTTTCCCTTGCCTCAGGAGACATACCTAGTAAGAAGTTGCTAGGGCCAATCACATTTAGGTCTTTCATCCATTTTGCGTCTATTTTTGTATGTGGTGTAAGAAAGTGGTCCAGCTTCGTTCTTTTGCATGTGATGTTCAGTTTTCGCAGCACCATTTGTTGAAAAGACTATACTTTTCCCATTGAATATTCTTTCCTGCTTTATTAAAAATTAATTAACCATATAGCAGAGGGTCCATTTCTGGGTTCTCTATTCCGTTCCATTGATCTTTATGTCTGTTTTTGTGCCAATATCATACTGTCTTGATCACTACAGACTTGTAATATAATTTGAAGTCCTAAATTGTGATGATTCCACCTTTGCTTTTCTTTTTCAAGGTTGCTTTGGTTATTCAGGGTCTTCTGTAATTCTATGCACATTTTAAGATTTTTCTAGCTCTGTGAAAAATGCTGATGATATTTCAATAGAGATTGTGTTAAATGTATACATAACTTTTGGTTGTACAGATATTTTTACAATGTTTGTTCTTCTAATCCATGAACATGCAATGTTTCTCTTTGTGTCACCTTAAAGTTCATTCGTCAGTATTTTATCGTTTTCAGAGTACAGATCTTTTACTCCTTTGGTTAGGTTTATTCCTAGGTATCTCATGCTTTTTGGTGCAATTGTAAATGGGATTGATTCCTTGATTTCTCTTTTTCTTGCTTCACTATTGGTATATAGAAAAACAACAGATTTCCATATAATGATTTTGTTTCCTGCCACTTTACTGAATTTGTATATCAATTCTAGCAATTTTTTGATGGAGTCTTCTGGGTTTTCTATAACAAGTATCACGTCATCTGCAAATAGTGAAAGTTTGACTTCTTTCTTGCAGATTTGGATGCCTTTTATTTCTTTTTGTTGTCTGATTGCTAAGGCTAGGACTTCCAGTATTATGTTAAATAACAGTGATGAGAGTGGACATCCCTGTCTTGTTCCTGACCATACAGGAAAAGCTCTCAATTTTTCCTCATTGAGGATGATATGAACTCTGTGTTTTTCACCTATGATCTTTATTATGTTGAGGCGTGTTCCCTCTAACCCCACTTTGTTGAGGGTTTTAATCATGAATGGGTGTTGTCAAGTGCTTTTTTTGCATCTATTGAAAGGATCAGATGGTTTTTATCCTTTCTTTTATTAATGTGATGTGTGTATCATGTTGATTGATTTGTAAATATTGAACCACACTTGCAACTCAGGAAGAGATCCCACTCAATTGTGGTAGATGATTTTAATGTACTGTTGGATTCCATTTGCTAGTATTTTTTGAGAATTTTTGCATTCATTCTCATCAGGGATATTGGCCTGTAGTTCTCTTTTTTAGTGGAGTTTTAATGTGGTTTTGTTATTAGGGTAATAATGGCCTCATAGAATGAAATTGAAAGTTTTCCTTCCATTTCATTTTTTTTTTTTTTTTTTTTTTTTTGGAATTGTGTGAGAAGAACGAGTATTAATTCTTCTTTAGATGTCTGGTGGAATTCCCCTGGAAGCCATCTGGCCCTGGGCTTTTGTGTGTTGGGAGATTTTTGATTACTGGTTCCATTTCCTTGCCCGTTATTGGTCTGCTCAAGTTTCTATTTCTTCCTGTTTCACTTTTGGTAGTTTATATGGTCCTAGGAATTTATCCATTTCCTCCAGTTTGTCTAATTTGTTGGCATATAGTTTTTCATAATATTTTCTCAAAGTTGTTTGCACTTCTGTGGTGTTAGTTGTTATTTCTTGTCCCTCACTTGTGATTTTACTTATTTGGGTCCTTTCTCTTTTCTTTTGATTGGTCTGGCTAGGAGTTTATCAATTTTATTAATTTTTTCAAAGAACTAGCTGCTGGTTTCATCGATTTGTTCTATTGGTTTTTCTTTTTGTTTGTTTGTTTCTATATAATTTAATTCTGCTCTAATCTTTATTATTTTCACCCTTCTGTGGGCTTAGGTTTCATTTGTTGTTCTTTTTCTAGCTCCTTTAGTTGTAAGGTTAGGTTGTTTGTTTGAGATTTTTCTTGCTTCTTGAAGTAGGCTTGTATTGCCCTAAACTTCCCTCCAATGACCGCTTTTGCTACATTGCAAAGGTTTTGGACCATTATGCGTGTGTGTGTTTTAATGATTTTATTTGTTTATTCATGAGAGACAAAGAGAGAGAGGCAGAGACATAGGCAGAGGGAGAAGCAGGCTCCCTATGGGAAGCCTAATGTGGGACTCAATCCCAGGACCCCGGGATCACAACCTGAGCCAAAGGCAGATGCTCAACCACTGAGCAACCACCCAGGTGCCCCTTGGACCATTGTGTTTTCATTTTCATTTGTTTCCATGTATTTTTAAATTTCTTCTTTGATTTCCTGGCCAACCCATTCATTGTTTACTAGTGTGTTGTTTAACCTCAATGTACTTGTGGTCTTTCTAAATTTTTTCCTGTAGTTGACTTCACGTTGCATAGTGTTGTGGTCAGAAAATATGCATGGTATGATGTCAATCTTTTTGTACTTGTTGAGACCTGATTTGTGACCTAGTATGTGATCTATTCTGGAGAATGTCCCATGTACACTTGAAAAGAATGTGTATTCTGCTAGTTTAGGATGGAATGTTCTCAATATATCTGTTAAGTCCATCTGGCCCAGTGTGTCATTCAAAGCCCTGTTTCCCTGTTGATTGCTTGGACGATCTGTCCAATGACATAAGTGGACTGTTAAAGTTCCCTGCTGCTATGGTATTGCCAATGATTTTCTTAATGTTTGTTATTAATTGCTTTATATATTTGGGTGCTCCCATGTTGGATGTATAAATATTTACAATTGTTATATCTTCTTGTTGGATTGTTCCTTTATTATGATATAGTGCCCTTCTTCATCTCATATTACAGTCTTTGGTTTAAAATCTAATTTGTTCAATAGAAGTATTGCTACTCTGGCTTTCCTTTGACATCCATGTGCATGATAAATGTTTCTTCATCCCCTCACTTTCATCTGCAGGTGTCTTTGGGTCTAAAATGAGTCTTGGAGGTGCTTAAGTGGCTTAGTTGGTTAAACATCTAACTCTTGGTCTCAGCTCAGGTCTTAATTTAGGGTCATGAGTTCAAATCCTGTATTGGACTCCACACTGGGCACAGAGCCTACTTTAAAAATAACTAATCAATTGGGATGCTTGGGTGGCTCAGTGGTTGAGCATCTGCCTTCAGCTCAGCACATGACCCTGGCTGGAGTCCCAAGATCAAGTCCCACATTAGGGTCCCCACAGGGAGCCTGCTTCTCCTCTGCCTATGTCTCTGCCTCTCTCTCTGTATCTCTCATGAATAAATAAATAAAATATTTTTTAAAAAGAAAAGAATTAATCAATTAATTAATTAACTAATTAAATAAAATTAGTATCTTGTAGACAGCATACAGATGGGTCTTATTTTTCTTTATCCATTGTGACACTCTATATGTTATGATTGGACCATTTAGTCCACTTACCTTCTAAACAACACTTAATGGATATGTATTTAGTGGCATTTTATTACTTGATTTTTCATGGTTTCTGGAGATTTTCTCTGTTCCTTTCTTATCTTTGTTACTTTTGTCTTTTCTTTCCACTGAAAGAGACCCCTTCAATATTTCTTGCGTTGCTAGTTTAGTGGTCATGAACTTCTTTAGTTTTTGTTTGTCTGGGAAATTCTCTATTTCTCCTATTCTGAAGGATAGCCTTGCTGGATAGGTAGTATTCTTGGCTACAGATTTTTCCCATTCAACACTTTAAATATATCATGCCACTCCCTTTTGGCTTGCCAAATTTCTTTTGAGAAATCTTCTGCTAGCATTTTGAGTCTTCCCTTATAGATTAAGGACTTCTTTTTTCTTACTGCTTTTAAGATTTTTTTCTTTGTCCTTATGTTTTGCAAATTCAATTACAATTTGTCTTGGTGTTGGACTGCTATTGTTGATTTTGATGGGAATTCTCTGTGACTCGTGTATCTGGAGGTTATTTCCTTCCCCAGATTAGAAATTTTTTTAGCTATTATTTCTTCAAATAAGTTTTCTGTCCTCTTTCCTCTCTCTTCTGGGACTCCTATGATATGAATGTTATTATGTTTGATGGAGTCACCAAGTTCGCTAAATTTATCCTAGTGCCCCATAGTTCTTTCTCCCTTTTAACTTCATTATTTACCATTATTTTGTCCTCTGTATTAATTACTCATTCTTCTGCTTTTTCCTGCCTTGTGTTCAGTATATCAATTCCATTTTCTTTTTTTTTTTTTTTTAATTTTTTTTTTATTTATTTACTTATGATAGTCACAGAGAGAGAGAGGCAGAGACACAGGCAGAGGGAGAAGCAGGCTCCATGCACCGGGAGCCTGATATGGGATTCGATCCCGGGTCTCCAGGATCGCGCCCTGGGCCAAAGGCAGGTGCCAAACCGCTGCGCCACCCAGGGATCCCATCAATTCCATTTTCAATTTCAGTTACTGTATTTTTCATTTCTGACTGATTCTTTTTTTTTTTTTGACTGATTCTTTTTTAACTCTTTAATCTCTTTGATAAGGGCCTCCCTGAGGTCCTCCATTATTTTCTCAAGCACAATAAGTATCCACAGTAAGATTGTCCCTTTAAATTCTCCATCATAGGGCAGCCTGTGTGGCTCAGTGGTTTAGTGCTGCCTTCATCTCAGGGCGTGATCCTGGAGACCTGGGATCGAGTCCCACGTCAGGCTCCCTGCATGGAGCCTGCTTCTCCCTGTGCCTCGGCCTCTCTGTCTCTCATGAATAAATAAATAAAATATTTTTAAAAAATAAATTCTCCATCATACATGTGACTTACATATGTTTCACTTAGATCCCTGCCATGACCTTAACTTGTTCTTTCATTTTGGTGGAATTTCTCCAACTTGGCATTTTATCTAGTCTCTGTCTTCTTCTGTGTATTAGAAAAGTCTGTTATGTTTCCTGTTCCTGAAAGTAATGGCTTTATGAAGAAGAGATCATGTAGTGTCCAGGGCCTGGCACTTCAGGGAGTATCTCTGGTGTGTGCTATGTGCACTCTACTGTTGTGTCTTGGCTGCTCTATCCCTTAGGCCAGTTGTCTACAGAGGTTTTCCTGCCCATGGTGTTTGGTCCTTGGCCAGAAAGAGCATATATACCACAACTTCTTTATCAATTCATCTATCAGTGGACACTTAGGTTGCTTCCAAATCTTGGCTATTCTAAATAACACTGCAATAAATGTAGGGATACACATATCTTTTTGAATTACCATTTTCATTTTATCTGAGTGAATACCAAGTAGTGGCATTATTGGATAATATTGTATTTCTATTTTTAATTTTTTGAGGAACTGCCATATTGTTTTTTATAGTAGCTGTACCAAGTTTATATATATAAATAAATATATATAAATATATTTATATATAAATATATATAAATATATTTATATATAAATATATATAACTGTATAAATATATAGTAGCTGTACCAAGTTTATATATATAAATAAATATATAAATATATAAAAATATATAAATAAATATATAAATATATAAAATATATATATATAAATATCAAACTATATCTATCTATCTATCTATCATCTATCTATCTATCTATCTATCTATCTATCTATCTATCTATATAATATCATTATCCAAAGGAAGGCAGTCTAATGCTGGTATGGTGGCTCTACACAAAACCCTCTGGAACCCAAGCTACTTCCACCTTTCTGCACCACTGAATCTAAATGGTAGCCTTGACCTCATGGTCAAAGATGGATCCATTCATTTTCTAGGCAGCAGGACAGAAGAAGAGAAGAATGGAGAAAGAAGAAGTGCTAACTATCTTTTAAGGGAAGCTCTTGTGAGTTGCCATGCAATACTTTTGCTTATATACCAGTAGCTAGAATTTGCTCACATTGCCAACATCTAGTTGAAAAAAGATATAAAAAGTGCAGAATTCTTTTTCATACTCTGGTTGGCTATTTGGCAGAAGAACATTTGTGACTAAGAAAGATGAGAGCAGATATTGAAAGGCAACCATCAGTCTCAGCCATAGCTGGCACTTTGCATACTTCCTGGGACCCAGTAGAATCTCAGTATTTGTGGAACAAATGTTGATGGTGTTTACTGAGTGCATTGACACAGAAAGTTCAAAATGAGAAGTTTGGGGGTGCCTGGGTGACGCAGACAGTTAAGTGTCTGATTCTTGATTTCAGCTCAGGTCATGATCTCAGGGTCATGAGATTGAGTCCTGTGATGGGCTCTGTGCTGAGCCATGGAGCTTGCTTGGTATTTTCTTTCTGCCTCTCCTTCTGTCCCCCTCCCCTCCAAAAAAAAAAAAAAAAAAAGAGAGAGAGAGAGAGAGAGAGAGAGAAATTTGGAGTTATATCTTCAAGTTTTATATTCAATTTGACCCATCAAGTTGGAAAAACAGATGGCTAAGACTGTCCTTATATTGCCTGGAGACCAAGCTTACATTTTCTTTTTCTCTCATTAACGTACCTGCCCCTTGCATAATAATGTCAGCTAATGTATGTGAGAGTGATTATGCAGTTGCCCAGCTAAAGAGTGCTTTGTTTTTGTTCTTCTTCTTTATTGGGATCATTCCAAAAACCACTTTGGACTCAATGGAGAGAACCTCTCTTAACTATCAGTCATTTGCCTTATCTGCTTAAACAATGAAAATAATTTTATTTAAGATAGGAATAATTCATGGCTCCTGGTTTATTGTCAAGAGACCAGTGATTCTTAAGCTTATGTGTGCATAAGAATCACTTAGAACATTTGTTGAAAATTCTTTTTCCTGGACTCCACTACCCAGACATTATGATTCTATAGATATGGATGGGACCTGGAATCTATATTTTAACAAGTTTTTCAAATAATTTTGATGAATATGTTTAGAATAGCACTATCCAAAAGAAATGTGTTGTGAGCCATATGTAATTTTAAGTTTTCTAGTAGTCACTTCAAAAAAAAGTGAAAAGAAATTGGTAAAATTAACTCTGATGATATGTATTATTTAACCCAGCATATATAAAACATCATTTCAATGTGCAATCAACATAAAAATTGTTATCAGGTATTTTACATTTTTTGAAGTCCAGTGTGTATTTTATGCTTATGGTACACAATTTGGGCATACCACATTTCAAATGCTCAATTACCATGTCTGGCCATGGTATTATATTGGATAGTACAGGTTTAGAGGATTGGACAACACTAGATTGAAGGTATGGAGTCAGAGGCTTTGTTTCACTCTTATATTTGTAGAGCCTACCATAATGTCCAGAAAATAGGAAATGTTCAAGAAATTCTGGTTGGTTGGTTAGTCATGTTAGAGATTAGGCTGTAATTACATAAAGCCATGTTCCAATGACTGTGACTGTGGCTTGGGAAGGAGTCCCAGGCTTTTCCAGGGTGTTCAGAAATCTGCTAGGGCAGTTAATAGATAATCTTTAGTTTTCTATTCAGAATAACTTCAAAGGCTGGAAGGGAGGAGAAATTATCTTCAAAGGCTTTAAGAAAGAAAAATAGAGCAAGTCAGTAAAGCTGGTTGCTAGGACAACCTTCTCAGGATTGAAAGAGGACAATCATACATTGTCGACCTAAGCTTGGTATAGCTGTGATCTCTTCTTTTGTAATATACTCTTCATCTGCTTGGCTCTAAAAAGGACAGTTTTAAAATGGCTATTTAAGATTATAATTTGGAACCAGAGGGCCAAACTCTAAAAGTGTTTAAGTGCAAACTCAATGGGCCAAAGTTGACTGGAAAAGTCCACCTGAAGTGAGGCACAATTACTTATAAGACTCCTGTTAAACTATTGGAATGTATAGTTTAAGAACTTTTAACTTCTAGCTACAGTTAGACTTCACTTATGGGAATCAAGAATGGAAATCAAAGTAAGTTTTTTTTCATTAGGCTTAGACTATCATTAGATCAAGCAGTTTAAGATTAAGAAAGTAATTGTTAGTACCTAGGTAATTTTATTTTATATTTGTACAGATATTAGCTGATAATTAATATTTAACTTTTTAAATAAATTCTAAATGAAGAACTTTTGTTGGGTAATTACTATATGTGTGGCACTCTGCTAAAGGTTTTCCATATTTTTAATTCCCAGGGGTGAAGGGAACCCATTTCTGTCTACAAGTTACAGATTTTTTTTTTAATTTGAAATTTAGAGATTAAGTGACTTGTTCATGAATTTCTTCTATAGGAACAATATAACTAGGGATCACTTTTATATTGTACTTTGCTCTTTTTTTAAAGTATTGTGAATATTTCCTCATAGTAGCCTTAACCAAGCTGTAAAATTCAAATTTATAACACGATGGTGAATGCACAGAGCTTTTAAAGATACTACTGGCTTAGTTAGTAGAGCATGAGACTCTTGATCTTGGAGTTGTAAATTTGAGCCTCACATTGGGTATTGGAGATTACTTAAAAGTAAAATCTTTAAAAAAAATCAATTAACAGTAGATTATTAGGGTTACTTCATGTGATGAAAATGACATTTGAGGCATTCATTGCACTAATAAATTAGGAGAGATCAAAATATGCAGGGATTGAAGGCAAATTGAAGGCAAATTCAGTTATTTCTGGCAGTTGACCAGAAATAACTTGTTAGAATTCCAGAAGAAGAGGAAGGGGGCCTGGAATAGAAAAAGGGCCTACCTGAAGAAAGTAGGCAGTTTTTGGTAGTAGTTCTTACTCATAGTAGTTTTTGGTAACTGTTCTTACTCATCAAACATCTCTTTTACTTCCTACAGGTCTTTTCTAGGCAGACCCATATGACTATGACTTCTACTGCATAACCTTGGTGTTAAATACTGATTCTTTTCCAGCCAAATATGCCATCCTTGCACGCTCTTTTGTGAAGGAATAATTTGGCAAAAAACAGATCAATTCCATTTCCTTTTCATACACATGAAAGTAATGGACCCATTTTATAAGACAGTACAGAAAGCATTCAGAATTCAAGGAGGTAGACATGAGTTACAAGGATTTTTTGGAAGAATACTTTTTAGCCTAATGTTAAGCCATAAATAGAAGTTACCTGTACTTGTCCCACAATACTCTTTGGTGAGGTTTGTTTGTTTGTTTGTTTTAATTAAAAAATTCTAACAGTAAAGACAACTCTCACTACCTCTCCTGCCCCCATAGCCCTGCTCTCTTCTTAGGAAAGACAGATAAATAGTCAAATTATATATTCAAGCCACTGCTTGCTCTGACTCCCTTTCCTGGACTAAATGATAGTGATACCCTTTGTGGTATTCAAATGTTCCTGCCAAAATGAAAGGGAATGGAAAGTCCAGAAATTTGAGAATTTGCAGGGTTAGACGAAGGGACTACTTTTCAAGCCCAGCCTACAATATAAAATTCAGAGAACTTTTGGGTTAGGGGCCAATAAGAATTTATTCTCTTGGCAAGGATTAAATCAAGAGTGTGACCATCACATGCCTTCATAAAACCTTTTAATGGATTAAGACAAAGGCAAATAAATCCTTTTAGTTAGACTGAATGGCCTGGAGTTGTGGTGGGAGGTGGTAGGGGAGGGATATTAAGGTGGTATTCTTGTACTGGAGCTTGATACACTTATGAATGCTCATTTAAGCCCAGGAGAATCATGGGGCAAGAAAGCCAAAAAATATAGACCTCCCCCCCAAAATATAGCTAGAAGTAGGGGATGGGATTATTGGTGTTTTCATTCAACTAAACTAAATAAATAAGAGGTTGACTAGAGTAGGTGCCAAAAGAACCACCATCTTAGTTAGACTAAAAGATAAGATTGCTAAAGATATGAAATCATACTTAGTCTCCAATCTTCTGTCAGCAGGAAACAGGTTAAGAAAGCTACTCAGCCCCCAAGGGAGGCATAATCTCCAAAGAATTTTCAAAAGTAGTTGAAAAGCAAAATAGAAAAGGTAGGAAATTTGAAAGGGTAGAACCAAAGGTCACAGTAAATCATAGACTATAGAACCTTGTCAAAGAGCCACTTGATGCTAAAATGGACAAGTGTCTGCAGTGTATCACCTAATCATTCCCTTTGAAATGGGAATATATTGTGTGTATTCTGTACCTGCTCACCATTGTATAAGGGATATATAAGGGATAGGCATTCTATGCTTTTAACTCACAGGTATGATGAATCAGATTATTGTTCCTCAAATAATTGTTCCTCTCCACTTTTCCCTCAGGTGTATATTTCCCTGTCCTAATGACTTTGAACATGCATGTCCTTGCTTTGTGACTCGTGAACATGTGAACATGTGACTTGCTTTGGCCAATGGCATGTAAATGTCTATGATATATACATAAAGTCTTCAAATGTTGTGCATTTGGCTTGCACTCCTCTGCTCCTATAAACTGTCACAGAATGAGCACGTCTCTTGAACCAAGAATGTGTGGAGACACCTGGAAAAGCACTGAATCAAACCCGAGAAGACAAAAATGTCTATTTCATCAAGCTACTGAGATTAGGAGTTATTTGTTACACATCATTATTGCATTCATAGCTGACTAATGCACTAATTCTTTTTTTTTTTTTTTTTTTTTTTTGCACTAATTCTTTAGATGAAGAAATGCTACATCTGGGTATGATATAGTGAACACAGATATCATTCCAGATGTAGTCTGTCATGATTTGATCTAGATAATATAATTAGATGAGACTTTTGGGTTGTTAATTTGAGGATGTGGTTAATGTGCCTGAGGAAGAGTACATTAAGTATTTAATGGCTATAAAGTACACAATGGTAGTCATTAATGCTATTCACTGTATGTTGTTTCCCGCCTTCCAAGCATATAGTAAGCATATAGTAGAATTGCATTTGCTGGCCCTTTGTGATTGTGTCAAGAAACTACTTTTTTTTTTTTTTTTTAAGAAACTACTATTTAAGTAACTAGTACTGACAGATGAATTGTGAACCTCAAAAGCTTTTTTTTTTTTTTTTTTTTCATTTTTGTGCAGTGATTGGTATTTCAGATAATGGCTGCTCTATTAGCCTGGGTTCTGGGTGTGGAGATTGTTGACATAAAGCAGAACCTACAAACACTCAATGGAAATATAGCATTACTGATAAATAACACAGTTGTGTTATGTTCCCTAAGATTCTGTAGTGGGATGTAAAATCATCTTTCCCATTTATTTTTGGATTTGGTGTCTGGATGTAGATAGATGGGTTGATATTTTCCTAATATGCTCCAACTGGTTTTATTTTTTTTTAAGATTTTATTTATTCATGAGAAACACACACAGAGAGAGACAGAGAGAGAATAGCATAGACACAGGCAGAGAGAGAAGCAGGCTCCATGCAGGGAGCAGGACATGAGACTCGATCCCGGGACTCCAGAATCACATCCTGGGCTGAAGGCAGGTGCTTAACCTCTGAGCCATCCAGGGATCCCTTCCAACTGGTTTTATTACAGCCTATTCACACTCTGCTTATTCAATGCCCATACCCTGATTGTTATTAAATTTTGAATATCATCTCGGTGGCTGGCCAAAAATAATGGAAACTGCACAGTGCATAGTGCACTATTGCAATGTACATTTTGAATGTGGAGAATATTAATTTCTTCATTAAAACTATTTAATTCTTTTTTTTTTAACTTTTTAAAATATTTTATTTATTTATTCCTGAGAGAGAGAGAGGCAGAGACACAGGCAGAGGGAGAAGCAGGCTCCATGCAGGGAGCCTGATGTGGGATTCGATCCGGGGTCCCCGCAGGATCAGGCCCTGGGCTGAAGGCAGGGCTAAACCGCTGAGCCACCGGGACTGCCCAAAACAATTTAATTCTTGAATTACATTGTTGATATAGAATCCTAGAAGAATACACATTGTCTCACATTACCATAGTATTAAGTAGTGTAGATAAAACCTGGGCTGAGATTATGTAAACTCTACCCTAAGAGTCTACCAAATCAGGTTTATTTGATGTGAAGATTGAAATCCAAGTGTTTCCTTGTCCCTTTGTCAAACAGTACTGGAATAGGCATATTTTCCACTCCACAAGTTAAACAGTTCTGAAAATCAACATACTTCCTGTCCCTGAACTAAACAATTCTAGGATGAGGAATACGCTCACCTTCTTGCTAAATGATACCGGAAACAAGTAAAAATAACTTAGCTGTTTGCTCTAGAACATACTTTCTGAATCAACAATCGTTTCTTAAGACTAAAATACTCAAATCAGGGGGACTTGGCTGGCTCAATTGCTAGAGCACATGACTCTTGATCTCAAGGTTGTGAGTTCAAGTCCCACATTGGGTGTAGAGATTATGTAAAAATAAAATCTTAAAAAAAAATACAAATCGGGCAGCCTGGGTGGCTCAGCGGTTTAGCACCGCCTTCAGCCTAGGCCTGATCCTAGAGGCCCAGGATCGAGTCCCACGTCAGGCTCCCTGCATGGAGCCTGCTTCTCGCTCTGCCTGTGTCTCTGCCTCTCTCTCCTTCTCTCTCATGAATAAATAAATAAATAATCTTTAAAAAATAATTTAAAAAATACAAATCAAGATTCCTTTGCCTCACTCTACCCACCAGTTCAAAGTTATGCAATAATCTGTGCCCAATCCTGAACAGTTCCCCAGTCTGCAAGGCCTACTTTTTTTTTTTAAGATTTTATTTATTTATTCATGAGAGACAGAGAGAGAGAGAGAGAGAGGCAGAGGGAGAAGCAGGCTCCAGGTAAGGAGCCTGACAGAGGACTCGATCCCAGGTCTCAAGGATCAGGCCCTGGGCAGAAGGCAGCGCTAAACTGCTGAGCCACCAGGGCTGCCCTTTGCAGTGCTTACTTTAAATATCTCCCAGTCCAGGCACTAAAATCCTGAATACATCCTGTCTTAATCTCCCATTCTGAGCAGCTGCTGAGACTCTGGCAAGGTCATGTTCTGACTTATTGTAGGAAGTATAATAAAATTATCTCCCCCCTTGACCTAATAGGATTTTCTGACAGTTCCCTCCCCCCCGCCCCGCCAAAAGATTTTATTTATTTGAGAGAGAGACAGAGAGAGCATGAGAGGGAGGGGAGATATGAGTGTGAGGGGGGTCAGGGAGAGGCAAAGGCAGAAGGACAAGTGGACTCCCTCGAGTGCAGAGCCTGACCCAGGGTGGTGGTGCTGGGGAGTGTGGTGGGGGCAGTGGGTATGGTAGGAGGGTTGGGGGGGTTGCATCCCAGCACCCTGAGATCATGACCTGGGCCAAAGCCAGAGCTTAGCCAACTGAGCCACCTAGACACTTCCAATTTTCTGACAGTTTTTATTTTATTTTATTTTATTTTATTTTATTTTATTTTATTTTATTTATTTATTCATGAGAAACACACACACACAGAGGCAGAGACACAGGCAGAGGGAGAAGCAGGCCCCATACAGGGAGCCCGACGTGAAACTCAATCCTGGGACTCCAGGATCATGCCCTGAGCCAAAGGCAGGCGCTTAGCTGCTGAGCCACCCAGGAGTCCCTCTGACAGTTTTTAAGGAGTCGACTAAGTTTCTTTCATAAGTGTGAAGTTTCTAGCATGCATGGGTGTGATGAGATCCTTTTATTGAAGGTAACATTAAATATTATTATATTGGGAAAACTTTGCTTATTTGAGTAAAAAAAATAGTATTTTATTGTTTTATTTATTAGTATTTTATTGTTTTAAGAGGGGAAAAAGCAGTATTTTATTGTTTTATTTATTTATTTTTTAGTATTTTATTGTTTTAATTTTAAACTCAGATTACGCTTAAGTTTAAGCACATTTCCCCTTTTAAATATTCCATCTATCAAATGTGGACCTAAAGTTAAGGTCCAGCATCATGTGGTGCCTTGAAATCTGGTGAAATCAGGATGGCTTTCCATGGACTAAGCTTAACTTCTCCAACTCCATTCTGCTCACAGGATAGGGTCCTCTAGCCAAACAATCCTTATCAGAGGGAGTAGGTGCAGTTCCCACACATCCTTGAGTAGTGGGCTTCAATTCCCAGCCAATGAGTGGAATCATTCAGAGAAGCCAATTACATCCTCCCACAGGAGCCAAGAGGCATGCCATCCTCTTTGCATGATACTGCAAAGCCTGCCTTCCTTGGCGTCTGTTTATTCACTCTTCCCAAGAACAAGCTCCATGTGGCCCTTGCCTGGTATGTCTTCCTTCTCTGGGCTGCTGTGACACTAGTGAACTGCTTTCAGTGTCACCTGTTCAGGTGAAAGAGGGTATCCAGGGTCAGGAGTTGCGTTCCCAGCCACCTTCATGACCCTAGGGGTAGGACTCCCTCCCTCACCAACTGGATGAAGGGGACCTGATTTATACAGTACATCAGTATTTATTGTGTTGTTGCGATGTGTCAAATAGTGTGCCAGTTGTGAGATCACTATAGTGAACGAAACAGACCTACTCTACCCTCAGAGATCTTATAGGTCTGTAAGACAGACACTAAACAAATAGTCATACAATAATATAATTAAAATTGTGCTAAGTGCTATGAAGGAAAGTGTAAGGGTGCTTTTGTGAATTGTTTATACCTTTTGAGTATTTACCTATTGGGTTCTCAGTGTTTGTCACATTAATTTATTTGAGCTAATAACATAGTTAAGATATAAACTTTTGTCAAATTTCCTGTGTGTATTTTTCTTTCTATTTTTTGTAGTTTATATTATAGATGGTTTTAATTTTGTGTTGTCAAAATGATAGATCTTTTTCCTCTTAATTGTTTTTGTTGCTTTTATTCTTAGAGGTCTTCTCCTTCAGAAGTTTGGTCACTATTTATTTATTTAATTATGTAATCAAATTTTTTTTTTGAAAAGAAGTACATGTTTATATATTACATTCCTATTTTTAAAAAGTCAAATTGTACAAAAGAATATAGAATGAAAAGAAGATTCCTTTTCAACTCAGATCTCCAGATACACCAATGGGTCTCAAGTATTCTTTTACAATTTTCTATGCACATATAGGTGTATACCCTTTAAGCAAGGTTAGCCTGTTACAAACTGTCTTCTGCCCCTTGTTTCTTTTTTTTTAATTTTTTAAAAATTTTTATTTATTTATGATAGTCACAGAGAGAGAGAGAGAGAGGCAGAGACACAGGCAGAGGGAGAAGCAGGCTCCATGCACCAGGAGCCCGATGTGGGATTCGATCCTGGGTCTCCGGGATCACGCCCTGGGCCAAAGGCAGGCGCCAAACCGCTGTGCCACCCAGGGATCCCTGCCCCTTGTTTCTTTTACTTAATGATATACCTAGGCCCCTTCTAGATTAGTCTGTGGATTTGTAGCCCATCTTAAAAATAGCCATATAGTTTTCCACTGAACATTTCAGAATGAAAAGCTATGAATCTAGTCTACTGGGTTACATAGAAGGCTATAATAAACAGTCTTGTAAATATGTTTTTTACATGTATGCAAGAACATCAGTGGTTAAATTTTCAAAACTTGAATTGCTACGTCAAAGCAGTTGTTTATTAAGAACCCTGTCTATATTAAGAAAATTAGTACTTTGTCACATAATGTCCTAATTATTTTTTCCTGGTTTGTCATTAAAGTTCATTTGTGGTACTTTTGGCCGTAGTGAAAATTTAAGTGTTTATGGAGTCCAATTTTTTAATCTCTTTCTTTCTAGTTTCTGGGGGTTGTTTCTTGTTTAGATATATACCAAGATTAATTTATGTTTTTTTCTACTACTTTTAAGATTTCATTTTTACATTTAAAATTTTGATTCATGTAAAGCTTATTTTGGCGGAAAGAATGAGATAGGGAGCCAAGTTAATTTTTTTCCAGATGGCTTCTCAGCGTCTCAACACCATTTATTACAAATCAATTTTCCCTACTATTTGATGTGTTGCCTTTATCCTATACTAAATTCCCATATACGTTTAGATCTATTTCTATAGTTTATATTTTATTCTCTTGATCTGTTTGTTTATTTGTGTATTAGGACCAAACCTTTTAAATTACTTTTCTTTATAAGAATTCCATACGTCAGTTTTTATTCCATCTGGAATCAATTTTGGTAATGATGTCATGTGAGGATCTAAATGCCAAATAAAGTCACACTGTAGACAGAAAGTAAGTTAAATAAAATGGAGGTAGTAGGTACAGATCTCTCATAGCTTGTTTGTAAAGTTCATTCATGAAAAGTGGGAAAAGAGAAAGAATAGTTTTTAACTACAGCATTTTTGTCACTATTACTAAAAATACATTATGGCATTTATTATTATTAACAATAAAATAAATGGATATTGGTGTTACTATATGACCATTATGATCACTTTTTCTGTTCCTGTAGTTCTTTGAAATTGTTAATATTAAATTTTACTATCTGGATGGAGCTCCTGGGTGGCTCATTTGGGTGAGCATCTCACTCTTGATTTCAGCTCAGGTCATTCATGATTTCATGTGTCATGAAATCAAGCTCTGCATCAGGCACTGCACTCAGTGGGGAGTCTGCTTGGGATTCTCTCTCTCTCTCTCTCTCTCTCTCTCTCTCTCCCTCTGTGCTTCCCTCCAGTTGTGCACACATGTGTACTCTCTCTCTAAAATAAATAAATAAATCTTTAAAAAAATTAAATTTTGCTATCTGGATAAATCATAGAAGAGTCTATCTTGTTATTGCTCTACACCACCCTTCTCCCTGTATAGTTTTATCTTTCCTGTTTTTATAATTTTTGTTAAAAAAAAAGATTGAAATACAAGACAAAGTGTTTGAATTTTGCCACAGGGCTCCAAGAAGGAGCAGTACCATGATGTAACAGAAGTATGTGGAGCTGTGTCCAAAATCTTTGACCAACAGATTCAACTTGGCCATAATTATAAGTATTAACTTTCTTTTAGTGAAGTACAAAATGAACTATCGCTCTAAAGAAAACAGAAGATTTGAGCATCTGTAGAGTTTCAACATAAGACTACAAAAGAAAATGACACTAGGTTGCCTCTTCCTGTAGGGTCAGAGGTTAATTTTCTACAGTTTAGGGTTGATTTCAGGGGCAATTTTGTTGCAGACAGTCCAAGGCAATTTATACTACTGAGACTGGGAATGCCAAATACTGACTTTCTTAATCTTTCTTAATCTTGTAGTCAGTTGTGACTGATGTAACACAGAGACTGTTATTTTCTGATGAAAGAAAATGCTACAGACTGAATGTATCCTCTCCAAATTCATTTGTTGAAATCAAACCTCAATATGATGGTGTTCCATGAGGTAATTAGATCATAAGGGTGGAGCTCCAGTGAATGAGATTAGTGCCCTTATAAAAGAGACCACAGAGAGCAATATTTTCCTTTTGCCATGTGAAGACACAATAAGGAGACAGCCATCTGCAATAGGCTCTCACCAGATACCATATCTGCCAATGCCATGATGTTGGATTTCCCAGGCTCCACAACTGTTAAGAAATAAATGTTAAAACCACCCACTCTGTGGTATTTTTGTTATAGCAGCCCAAGCCACCTAAGATAGGGATAGATGTGCTTGAAACCACATCTTGAAACCGAGGCACAGGAGTGCAAGAGCATCTGGCTCCCAGGATCCCAAGCACACTAGGTTCAGCCACTCACCATCCTTAGAATCCAAAGGCAGAGAAAGGACTGGTGGTGAAACAAAAAAGAAATTTCTTTCATTGAGGCTACCACCAGAAGACAGTAGACTAGCATTTCAAAGACTGTTTCCAAAGTGCTGAAAATATTTCTAGGTTTATAAAAGGAAAATGTGGGACAAAGGTCAGTGAGTAAGTGCAGGTGGGCAGTGAAGATCAAGTTGATAATTGCTTTGGGATCAATCATGGGCACAGTCTAGCTAGCTTAGGGCAGTCCTTTTTGCTTGAGGGGGTAGTTTCGGTTGCCATCCCAGGATGCTTTGCCTGCAGGTTCTTTTGCCAGAGTTCAGACCAGCTGGAAAGAAGAACCCAACTGGAAAGTTTGAGGTCAAAATGGAGGCAGCTGAACTCTTTCATGAAGATTTCAATATGAAGACCCTACTTGCATGATGTAGGTGATAAATTCTGTTTAAATTATCTGAGGAAAAGTGTTAAGATTCACAGAGCTAAAAAGCAATCTCAAGAAATGCTCTATTCTTGCCACTCATTTTCTGTCAGATGGAGAATGAAACAAAATTTCTTTGAGTGTTTTTTTGAACTGGTTTCAAGTTTAAAAAGCTCTTCATCCCAAGATTGTGACAGACATTTGCCTGAATTTTTTTCATTTTATAGTTTTACTGTGTATATCTTATGTTTAACTTTTTAATCTGACCAGAATTAATTTTTGATCATACTGTTATGGTGTGAGAGGGAGATCAAACTTTGTTATTCCAAAAGAAAGACATTGTCTCCAACTGTAGATTAAATAATTGATCCTTTCTCTATTTATTTGGGATGCCACCATTTGTCACTCAATTATCATATACATGAGTGTTTATATATACATGGATATGTATCTATTCATTTATATACTCAATTATCATATACATGAGTATTTCTGGATTTTCATTGTGTTGCCACAATGTAATTACAGATTTTCATGCCTGTGTGATACTCTGTTAGCTTCAGTACCTTCGACTTCAGTTTTCAGAAGTTATTGTCCTGTGCCTTAGTATGGATTTCTTTCACTTGGGATTTGCCCGGCTTCTTTAAATCTGTAGGTTTATGTCTTTTGGCAAACTTGGCAAGTTTTTGGCCACTATTCTTTTGGCTATTTTTTTTTTTTTAGCCCTCCATTACTCTCTTTTTCTGGGCATCCAGCAGTTAGATCTTTTGTTATCATCCCATGAGTCCCTCAAGCTCTGTTTAGTACCCTTCTCTTCTCTCTCTGTCTGTTGCTCAGTAAGTAAATTCTATTAGCTGATCTTCTGATTTTGCCTTCTGTCATTTGCCCTCTACTACTGAGTCCACCCAGTAAGTTTTTATTTCAGTTATTATAGTTTTTAGTTTTATAATTTCCTTTTTTTTGAGAGAGAGAGAGAGAGAGAGAGCCTGTGAGCAGAGATGGGAGGGGTGGGGCAGAGGGAGAGAATCTCAAGCAGGCTCCATGCCCAGTGTGAAGCCCATCATGGGGCTTGATTTCATGGCCCTGAGATCATGACCTGAGCAAAAATCAAAAATCAGATGCTTAACTGACTGAGCCACCCAGGTGCCTCTATAATTTCTATCTTTAAAGCTTATATTTCTTTGCTGATATTTTCTATTGTCTTATTTGTTCCACGAAAACTTGTAATTACTTCTAAGTACATTCTTTTTTTGTGATGGCTGCTTTAAAATCTTTGTCAGATCATTCCAGTATTTGATTCATCTCGGTATTGGCAGTTGATTGTCTTTTCTCATCCAGTTTGGGATTTTCCTGGTTCTTGGTATGAAGAATGTTGTCTATTGTATCCTAGGCATTTGGGATATTGTTAGGAGACTGAATCCTATTTAAATCTTATATTTTAGCAGGCAATTAGGATGTAGGTCTTGGCTTACTTTTGTGGGCTGTGGTTCCAGTGACAATTTAATTTTTAGAGCGTTCACAGTGCTATTCTAGTCTACTTAGTTCACCTGAGGCTGCTGGGCTCCAGTTGTCCCTACTGGTACTTTCTGCTGGGGCCTACCCAATACCCTTCTCTGGTCCTGGTGCTGCTAGGTAGACAGGAGAGACACCCACTGGCCCCCAGGAGGAGAGCAGTAGCTGGGCTGGCTGGTGTTGGCAAGATTCCACTCAGTCCCTGCTGGTACCATGCACGGGGATGAAAGGTACTTCCCTGGGCCTACCATGGCTTCTAGCCAGGGGATGGAGGATGCTGGGGGCCCAGGAGAGGGAGAGTGTTTTCCTACTTCTGCTCTCTGTGCTGCCAGCTGTTGGTGGGCTTCTCACCTGATCTCTGTTGGTGCCTGGGACAGGGAAGAGCCTACCTGATTTACCTACAGGGATACAGGGGAGGCAAAACCACTTCTACCCATCTTAGTTTTAACTGGGACCCTAATAAAAAGACCAATTAACAAGAGACAAATGGTTTATTAACATGTGCATTGCACATCAGAGGGGGAAAAAACCTAAATCAAAAGTAAGTTAAACTGGCAGTTTAGAATTTCAGCATATAGCATCTTCAACATAGAATGCATTTGTAGATAAAGGACAAAGAGGAACAGTTTTAATCTTCTCAGAGTGGCAAATTGTGGGAAGTTAAATATGTGGGAGGAAACCAATGGAGTGGGTCTATTTGCAGATTCTTCTGGTTCGTTTCTGGGCTGAGAAGACTCTGTCTTCAGTGAGAGAATCAAATCTCCTTTAGGGGGAAGAGGAGGATCTTTCACTGCCTTTCCTGCTTCTTAATAGCCTTCAGCTCAAAGTAATTTTTAGGTCAAAAAGGCATATTTTTGGGGTACCATACTATGGTTTCCTTCTGGGGAAAGGAGGCTGTGAAATGGCACACTTGGGTTGCCTTCTGCCCAAAGTGGAGGGCCAGGGAGTCCTGGCAGCTGGCCTGTGGCTGGTTGGTTTGGAGCGATGGACAAGGTCTCTGCCAGGTGTCTGCTGGGCTGCCCCTTCCCAGGTCCCTGTGCCAGATGACTGAGACAGGGAAACTGAAGGGACCTCATGAAAAAAAAGTGCTGTTTTTTCCTTTGCTCCTTTTTCTGCCTCTAGTCTTGCTGGGACCTGCACCCCCACCTTACATATGGCTTGATATATGTCCCTTTGTAAAGGTCAAGGAGTTAATGATTTCTTTGGAGTCTTCTAGCACAATAGATGATATCTAAGGAGTATCTGGGTGTAGTTGCTATTAGTGTTTTTCAAGACCCCTGACTCCAAGTAAGTACCTTGATGCCAAGACCCCTGGCTCCAGGGCATGAGTGACTTATAGGGGGCACCTGAGCACTCATCCCTTGTGCAACCAGTTCTTGGATGCCTAAGAAGACACATGCACCAGACCACAATCACTAATAAAAATTCAAGACCCCAAACAAGGGTGAATCTCTTTCCTTTCCTTTCCTTTCCTTTCCTTTCCTTTCCTTTCCTTTCCTTTCCTTTCCTTTCCTACCTTTCCTTTCTTTTCCTTGTCTCCTGGATGCTCCATTTGTATCTCTCTATATCTTCAATAAAATTCTGCTTTCACCTTCTGCTTGCTCACAATTGCTTTCCATCCTGCGTGAAGCCAATGACCCTCTCAACTTGTCCTGTGGGACCCCCTCTAGTTCCTTGGACGTGTCTACCTGCATCAGGAGAATGGTGTTCTTGGAGCTTCTTTTTGGTCAATGCCTATTGGCATTCCAGCCTGTAGTTCTCTCCAATGCTCAGTTTGAGACATATGGGAGACAAATTGAAAACCCAGGGAACTTACTGACTTGTTGTTCTTCCAGTCCTCAGGTCCCTAGGCAGTTTGCCTTCTTTTATTCATCTTTCAGACTCCCCACTAACAGTTTTGATCATGCTCTGCACGGGTTCAAGCTGACTAAAGCCTTGTCCTTGGGACAACCCAGCCCCACTCCCCAAGTCAGCTTAGAAAATCTCAAGGCTGCCAAAAGAATGAACTGTTTCTTCCAGCCAAAACCTGATGATAGGAACATGTTTTTCCTCTCCTTTGAGCATTTGCTTTAGAAAACTTGTAATTATAAATCTTTTTTCTGTCTCTTTGTGATGTATATGTACCTTCTACAACCCAGCAAATTGTTTCTCAAGGACTTGGGAGACATTTTTAAAAGATGTAATCACTGAGATGGCTGGGACCAGTTAGCAGAGTTAGATGGCCTAGTCCCACCCCTTGGCATCCTTCAATACTGCTCCTTTAGCAAACACATGATTTTGTGAGTGAGGAATACAGAAGGGCTCAACAACTGGGTCTGACTTAGGGTCCCTCATGAGGTTACTGTCAGATAGTGGCTGGAGCTGGGACAGCGGAGGGCTAGAGCTGCTGGAGGCTGAGGGCTGGCTGGGCAACTTCCTCTCTTCCTGTTGTCTTGGGGTCTCACTCTGTGATCTCTCACTGGGGCTGGTCCGGGCCCCAGGATGGTTGGACTCCTTACATGGCAGCTGCAGGCTTCAGGGACAAGTATTCCAGTGAGCAGGGCAGAAGCCACAGTGCCTTTTCAGATCTAGCCTTGAAAGTCGAGTGGCATCTCTTCCACTGAATTCTAAATAGAATGTTACAAATGTTCCAAGTGAGTCACACATCCACCCAGAGTAAGGGGGGGTGGCGGGGGGTAGGGAAGCAGACCCATTTCATGATGGGGAAGAATGTCAAGGTCACATTATAGATGAGCTTGAGGAATGGGAGATAATGTTGTGACCATTTTGGGGAAATGCAATTTGCTACAATTATCCACTTTTCAGGCATCCTGATTTAATATGCTGTAGTCTTTTCTGTCCACAAATAGAAATGCTTCTTTGCCCCTGTATTTTCTGTGGGAACTGTAGATTCTCTCCCTTGTTTCTGAGAGTTTACAAAATTGCAGGCATTTGTCCAGGGCCTACAAAACTAGGAGAAATAAGCCTTATGAACACTGTTAGAAATCTGTGTGCTGGAGAACTTTTTTTTTTTTTACTCAATTCATATTCTGGGCATTAGCAATTGCCAAACCACCTTTATTATTAGTTCTGCATTCAAACCCAGGGACTCCAGCCTCCTGAATTCTTTTTTCTCCATTTTAAAAATAAAGCAATAAAAATTGGTTATGAGATATAAAAATTAATGACATTTATTTTTCTGTCATTGAAAGTAATTACATAATCACTGAAGAAAGTTGAGAAAATAGAGATAAGGTAAAAAAAAAGGAAAAAGAAAAAAAGAAAATCAGCAATGTTGAGTATGAACTTCAAAAACTTTAATTAAGAATCACAACTTCTTGATAACAGACAACATCCTCCCCTCAACGCCCCCTTAAGACTACTTAGGGAAAGACAATGATAAGCAAAGTAATTTTTTTTTTCCTAAATCCACACCTTCTCCCACCTTTAATTACTCAGAGAATCTTAACAAAGGAAGATAAAGATATTTCCCCCCAGGGAGATAAATCCCAGATCTAAGTCTTGGATGACTTATGGGGACTCTTGAGCAGACGAGCATACCTGGAAGGGTGTTCTCATGGAATCCTGAAGAGGAAAAAGTAGTTTGTGAAGCAGCTCCTCTTTACAGGGACCTGAACGTTGAGATGCTTGATTTTCTTTTTTTCTTCTTAACTGGGTTTGATTTGTGTATGATGTGATGGGCAGAAGCCTAGGCTATCAGATGCAGCTGTTGGATCTTCATGTAGGTGGAAGTCCTGTCTTTGCCCATCTTCCTCTGCTTGTGCCCCAGCCTGGACTCCTTGTATTTGGCTTTTAAGTTGGCACTACAAGTAGTTTTTTCTTTCGGTACTTTCTTAGTTCTAGACTCAGGTTTAAATTTTTGGCAAGCATATTTTTTTCTAATCATTTTAGTGTAGTCTGTTACAGAGCTAAATTTATACTGTATATAATCTCTATATTTTGACCGGTACAGTTTTCTTTTTTGATTTTAACACCCAATATCCCAAATTTACGAGTCTCTGTACAGTATTTCTGACCCAGGGATGCAGTCATGGTTGAATAAGGACGATACAAGATTTGAGGCCTTTGGGGATTAAAGAACTTTGCCCCAAATAATTTTCTATTAAAATACTCAACTCAGGGATCCCTGGGTGGCTCAGCGGTTTAGCACCTGCCTTTGGCCCAGGGCGTGATCCTGGGGTCCTGGGAGCAAGTCCCACATCGGGCTCCCTTCATGGAGCTTGCTTCTCCCTCTGCCTATGTCTCTGCCTCTCTCTCTCCGTGTCTCATGAATAAATAAATAAAATCTTTAAAAAAATAAATAAATAAAATAAAATACTCAACTCCACCTACAAATATAACCAATATTAACATTAGGCTCTATATTTTTTCAGTCACTTATTTGTCTACATTTTTCTTTCTAGATAATTGGGATTATATCAAATATACTACTTTGTAACCTGCCCTTTTCCATGCTTTCTAAGTCCATATATTTAGACTTCTACAATAATTTTTAATGGCTCAATAGTAATCCATTATGAGATACTGCAATTTATTTCATTAATCAATTTACCATTAGACATTTTGGTTATGTACAGTTTTTCAGTATTATCAAAAATAGTGAGATGAACCAGTAAAAAAAAAGATTTTTGCATGGCCATTATGCTTTCTTAAAATAATGTGGAATTTCTGGGTCAAAAGGCTTACAAAAATTTAAGTCCTTTGATTTGTATAGACAAATGGCCCTCTAAAATGCTTGTGTTATTTAGAGTTTCTCCCACTGATTTCCCTCATGTATCAACAGTATTTAATACTTTAATATTAAAGCAGCAACAACAACAAAAAACCCTTTGAGTCTGATAGAAAAAAAGGTACCCAAAATAAAATCCAGTTCTTGTAGGGTTACAAAGTTTTGCATGTTCTACGTCTTGCATGTTCCAACAATCTTGCATGTCTGTGTCAACCTTTCCTTCCACCTCATCCTCTTCACCACCCTGCTCTCTGTGCTCCAACACTTTCCTGATTTAGGGCCTCTCACATTTTTGCTTCTTCCACGTTGACTGCTCATGTCCCATCTTTGAATTCTCTGTCCACATTCTTTGGATCTCTTCAAGTTCAATGGGAAGGATGGGTTGGATAGGAGTTAATCTTCATCTATTATTGCAGGAAATCAATAAATTATAATTAAAAGTAAATCAAAAAATTTCATTCCTATTTCACATGGGCTCCATTTACCAAAAGTCTAGTCTGGGTTACTTCACATGGTAGACTCAGGATTCCAAAGAATTGCAAGAGAGGGGGCAGCCCGGGTGGCTCAGAGGCTTAGCGTTGCCTTCAGCCCAGGCCATGATCCCAGAGCCCCGGAATCGAGTCCCAGGTCAGGGCTTCCTGCATGGAGCCTGCTTCTCCCTCTGCCGGTGTCTCTGCCCCCCACCCCCTGTGCTTCTCATTAATAAATAAATAAAATCATTTAAAAAAATAAATAAAACAGAGGGCAAGCTCCAAAGTACAAGCACTTCTCAAATATCTGCTTGCATCACATTCATAATGGCCCATTGACCAAAACAAACGACATGGCCAAACCTATATTCAGGGATGGAAATATAGCCTCTACCTCTTGATGGGACGACCTCCAACGTCTTAGTGAAAAGAGTGGAAACAGGGATCTGAGAACTTACTGTGGCTCTGTTGCAAAACATTTTGCAAACAATCTGACACTACTTTCCTTCCTCTCCTCCTCTCCCTTTTTTTCTCCTTGCCTTTCTCTTCTTCCTTTCCCTCCTTTCATTTGCCTCTGGGTATTTTTAAAATTAAGAGTTAAAAGGTTGACATATTTGCCTTAATTTGACATAGTCAGAAGTGGTCGGTCAATACTCTGCCAGTAGGAATTATGGGGAAAACTGTTTAGTGATAAAATTAAACTTAGAGTAGGGATAAAGTTGAAGTGGTCATTTTTTTTGAAGACCTCAGATTATGAGAGTAAAGAGTAGCCATCAAGCAACACTGGTCTTTAGTTTAAAAACATAAAGTTTTTCATAGATTTGTTCTGAAGTCATCATTCACAACATTCGTAAGTTCTGGTGGGTTATGTTATGGATAAATTTTGCCTAGGGATTTTTCCATTTTGATTTATTCAGCAATTTCTAAATTAGCATTTCTCAAAACATATTCACAACAAAACTAAATATACAATCAGTAAGTCTTAGAAAGGCTATGTAGAACACTCCTCGTTTGAAGATTTATGAGTCTTCTTTAATATGCCACATTAAAGTTTTGAGAAGTTTTGGTGAAAATACACCTGTTTAACTGCTTAACTCAGTGTTTCTAAACTTATCTGCATGGAAATCTTTATTTTTCAAGTCACACTTGACAATATTTTTCAGAATACAATTTAGCATTTACTTATGTAGAAGATTTGCCCTTGGACATGCAGTATTCCTTCTGTAGTGATTAAGAATAGAGACTTAGTAATCTCATTGCTTATCTAAGGATTGAGATCTCTAAAAATATTAGTTATCAGAATTTGGAACACCTACAAATGAAGAAAAAAATCATAATCAGTGCACAGCTTGGTAAGAAATACTCATTTAATAAGATACCATATTCTTGGGATCCCTGGGTGGCGCAGCGGTTTGGCGCCTGCCTTTGGCCCAGGGCGCGATCCTGGAGACCCGGGATCGAATCCCACGTCGGGCTCCCGGTGCATGGAGCCTGCTTCTCCCTCTGCCTGTGTCTCTGCCTCTCTCTCTCTCTCTGTGACTATCATAAATAAATAAAAATTTTTTTTTAAAAAAGATACCATATTCTTTACTAATAAAGATGCAAAGAACCAGATCTTCTTGATGAAACATGGAAAAATTTAAAAAAAAATCAATCCTCTGAATTAAAAGAGACAAACATATCTGGTTCCTGCTTTCTTCTAACAATATTTTTTTCTCCATACAGTTGGAAAAGAAATGAATTAAAGATTTAGAAATAAGTAAATTGGTAGTCTAAAAAACCTATGTTCTTTAAGGCAGATATTCTTATGGCTCATGAAGGTGAGATCTTTTCATTTAGAACCCCATTCTGTCGCATTCCAGAAAAGGAATTCTAGTCTGGAAAAATGTTAACTGTACACATTATGTCATTTATTGCCATATGTTACTTGGATGATATCAACATGAATGAATAGGGCTGGTTCATCAGAGTTGGACAGTCTGCAGTATAACAGCAGCTTCTGAAATGTTCTTTGGGGATGAAATTGAGAGAGGAAGATGAGACAGTCATGGGAGAACTTAGCTCATCCAAAGTAGTTCTCTCCAAGGGAGAAGGAGAAGAGGGGGGCCAGGGTAGCAGGTAATAGATAGCTCTCATAAAATAGGATTTTTTAAAAAGGAACAATTTCTATCCATTTAAGGAGAGATTTAAAGATTTATTTTCTAGTGGTGCAGGTAATGAATTAATTCTTGGCCTGGTGTTCTTCTTGCAGTCTCTAGATATTTATTGTCTTTCAAATCTTTCCTTTTGTTTACTCTATTATGACATTTAGATGCATGACTTCAGTTGTTATATTCTGAAATACTTATTGTAGCAGCAAGAGCTATTGGCTTATTTCTTCTCCAGTGTATGAATGATGTCAAAACAAACATCAATTTTTAATTTCCTTAGTATATTTAATACCCATTGATTGCAAAGTATAGGACCCATAAATTCTAGATGATGTGTTCTTCATAGGGGGACTGAACGGTTCATGATGAGAACAACATTCTACAGTAAAGTGACACAGTCACTGCAGATATCTTATTGTTGTAATAGATGTTTCCTTTGGCCATTACTCTGTGTGCATGTGTGCACGCATGTGTGAAATGAGGTCCTGATGATAATAAAAGGGTATTGTTTCTCTGAGTTCTTCTTTATTTGCAGAATATTAAGAACTATTTCAAATTCTCTACAACTATTCAGGAGTTCTCCAGGGGGTGCCTCGTGTGTACTTTGAGTGCAGTCCTACATGGTGCCATTTCCTGCAATATGTCCTCAGAGACATATTCTCTTAATTCTAATATGGTATCCTCCATTTGGTATCTTTTTTCCTTGCTTTCTAGCTGCCATGGTGATATGCCCTGTTGGTACTTCTTAATTCAGAACTTAGACTCTTCTGGATCATTGTTCATATAGAAGTTATATTCTATACTCCAATATGCTTACAGTACTAAGTGGGAGTGTGGTCAACTGAACAAGGTCTCACACTTTTTTGCTTCTCCTTCCATTGAGTGGTAAAGCCTAATTCCCCTTGAATCTGAGCCAGCTCTAATGACCTTCTTGACCAATAAAATGTGGCAGAAAGGACATTCTGGGATTTCTGGGCATAGGTCATAAGCTTTGCAGTTTCCAAGTGGACATCTTGAAATGATTACTCTGAGGTAAGTCAGCTACAGCAGAAGTCCATCCTAACTGTAACTACCATGCTGTGTGACAGCCCAAGCCAGTCATATGGAGAGGCTGCATGGAAAGACATATTTCTATGACCCACTGTTCCATCCATACCAACCTAGTCACTAGACATGAATAAGGAAGTCACCTGGCCATTCAGCTACAGCAGATTTAACATGGAGAGGAACTGAGGAATCAGCTGACAGTAGAAACTGAAGCCGCAGTTGTGTGACCACATCTCAACTCTCCTTGGTCATTTGAGCCACCTATGGATTCAATTATTGTGGAACAGAGGTGAGCTATTCCCAGTTGCTCTGTTTAAGTCATGAGCTACAAAATCAGGAACATGATGAAATGATTGTTGCTGTATGTCACTAAGTTTTAGGTGGCTTATTTCAATCTTAGTTTATTGAAACTACTCTAACAAAATGTCATAAAATGGGTGGATGGGTGGATTATTAGCAATAGAAATTTCTTCCTCACAATTCTGGAGACTGGGAAATCAAGATCATGGTGCTAGCAGATTCCATGACTGGTGAGAGCATTCTTCTTGGCTCATAGGCAGCATCTTTTCACTGTAACTTCACGGTAGAAGGGGACAGGGGAGCTTTCTCTAACCTCTTTTATAAAGACACTAGTCTCATGCATGAGGGCACTAAACCCTCATAATTTAAGTATCTCTCAAAGGCCCTGTTTTCTGATATCATCACCTTGGGAGTTAGAATTTCAACATGTGAATTTTGAGGGAGACACAACCATTCAATCTATAGTGGCTACAGAGCAGAAGATTACTGGTACTGGGAGAACTTTCTCTTGCCTCCATTTATGCCATCCAATGTTACCCAAGCTAATGAGGAGGTTCCCTGCACTCTTTTATTGCTGTTCAAAGATTTTAGGGGAAACAGCTGTCCTCTGACCTCTGCCATGAGTCCCTGGGCTGAGGGTGAAGAGAAATTCAAGAAGGCATGAGCAGCATACATCCTGTTATATTCAAAACTGTTCAACTAGAAAATTACCCCAAATGATAAAGAGAACAAGAAATAAAGTCTAGGAGGGGGGAGGGACAAAATAAAATCACTTACAAGGAAATGGGAATTAAAAAGTCATCAGGCTTTTCAATATCACCAATGAAAACTATTTTTTAAGATTTTTTTTTTCATGAGAGACACACAGAGAGAGGCAGAGACACAGGCAGAGGGAGAAGCAGGCTCCCTGTGGGGAACCCGATGTGGGACTCCATCCCCAGATCATGACCTGAGTCAAAGGACATCTTGGCATCCTGCCACCAATGAAAACTTAAAGATAATAATAGAAAGCCACAAAATTCTGAGTGAAAATAATTTTCTTTTTAAAAAATTTTTTTTTATTTATTTATGATAGTTACACAGAGAGAGAGAGGCAGAGACACAGGCAGAGGGAGAAGCAGGCTCCATGCACCGGGAGCCCGATGTGGGATTCGATCCTGGGTTTCCAGGATCCCACCCTGGGCCAAAGGCAGGCGCCAAAACGCTGTGCCACCCAGGGATCCCTGAGTGAAAATAATTTTCAACTTAGAATTTCACATATCCTCCAAACTACCAGTCATGTATGAAGGTAGAATAAAAATATTTTCAAAATAGAAAAATTTGAAAAAGATGTATCTCCTATGTAAACTTTTCCAACAAAGTACTGAAAGATGCTCTATAAAAACCAAGAAAAAAACAAGAGGCAAGAAACGCAGGAGTCTATGCAGAAGATGCAAGGAGGGGTTCCTGGGTGGCTCAGTGGTTGAGCATCTGCCTTTGACTCAGGTCGTGATCCTGGGGTCCTGGGATCAAGTCCCACATCAGGCTCCCTGCATGGAGCCTGTTTCTCCTCCCTCTTCCTGTATCTCTGCCTCCCTCTCTCTGTGTGTCTCTCATGAATAAATAAATAAAATCTTAAAAAAAAAAAAAAAAAAGAAGATGCAAGGAGAAGACTTAAGCTATCAGCTGTGCTGCATACCCAAAGAACAACCAGTCTAGATTTGAGCTCCATCTCTGGGTTTAAAAAAAAGAGGGGCTAGTTAACCACATAAAAAATGTACTGAAGGTGTTTCACAGAACTATTGGAAATTGTAAGATGATTTAGACATTCAAAGAAATTCAGCAAATTCCAGATGAAATAGAAAACTGCAGAAGTGGGCAGCCCAGGTGGCTCAGCGGTTTAGTGCCTGGCTTCAGCCCAGGGCATGATCCTGGAGACCCGCCATCGAGTCCCACATCATGCTCCCCGCATGGAGACTGCTTCTCCCTTCCTGTGTTTCTGCCTCTCTCTCTGTGTGTCTCTCATGAATAAATAAATAAAATCTTAAAAAAAAATAAAACTGTAGAAGAAAGAAAATTTACTTTAAAAAAATATTTATTTATTTATTTTAGAGAGAGAGCACGGGGCTAAGGGAGGGACAAAAGAAGAGGGAAAGAGAGCCTCAAGCAGATTCCCTGCTGAGCATGGAGCCTGACTCCAGGCTCCATCTCATGATCCTGAGATCATGACCTAAGCCTCAGACTCTTAACTGACTGAGCCACCCACGCTCCCCCAAAATACACTTTTAATTTAACTCTGACTCACCAGGGAGCAATATGTACATAGTCAGAGTCATAAGAAGGAAAAAATGAAAATGGGGATAAAAATTATAAAGGAATGAGTTGGGGGAGGAAAGGGAAATTGAGAATGGGTTAAATCTTTATTATAATATGAGGTCATGGATCTTACTGAAAATGGAGAACACAGAGGTTATATGTCTTTATTTAGAAATATGGATGTAACTACCAGAAGAAACAGTCAATTACATTGAAAGTACTTTGTTTTGTGGAGTGGGATGAAGGGAGAAAGGCAGAGAGGAACAAGGAGATGCTGGATTATACACTAGCCTGTTAGTATGATTTGAGTTTTTGAATTACTTACATGTAGTACTTTTATAAATATAAAAAATTGCCCTCGACTTCTGTGTATAGATAGTAAGAATAAGATTGAGATTCTTTTTTTTTTTAAGATTATTTAAAAAGATTTATTTATTTATTTATTTATTTATTTATTTATTTATTTATTCGTGATGGACATAGAGAGAGAGAGAGAGAGAGGCAGAGACACTGGCAGAGGGAGAAGCAGGCTCCATGCCAGGAGCCCAACGTGGGACTCGATCCCGGGACTCGATCCCGGGACTCCAGGGTCGCACCCTAGGCCAAAGGCAGGTGCTAAACCACTGAGCCACCCAGGGATCCCCAAGATTAGAGATTCTTAGGAATGAAAATACGTAAATACTTCTTTTTCTCTCATTAGAAAAATAGTATGTTTGTTAACGAAATAAAAAAATATAGAGGCACCTGGGTGGATCAGTCAGTTAAGTGTCTGATCTTGATTTTGGTTCAGATCATAATCTCAGTATTGTAAGATCGAGCCCCAGGTGAGGCTCTGTATTCAGTGGGAAGTTTTCTTGAAATTCTCTCCCTCTGCCTCTTCCCCCACTCCCATGCAAGAGTGCTCTCTCTCTAAAATAAATACATACAGGGATGCCTGGGTGGCTCAGCAGTTGAGCATCTGCCTTTGGCTCAGGTATGATCCCAGAGTCCCGGGATTGAGTCCCACATCAGGCTCCTTGCATGCAGCCTGCTTCTCCCTCTGTCTGTGTCTCTGCCTCACTTTCTGTGTCTCTCATGAATAAATAAATAAAATTTTTAAAAAATAATAAAATAAATAAATACATACTATCTTAAATATATATATATATGCCCAATGAAGAAAATTATCATACATAGATGATTACTATTAATGTCTCAGTGTGCTCTTTTATCTTTTCTGTGTGGATAAATATTTGGGGAGCCAATTTATTCAACAGTATGAGTCTGGTGGAGTCAAAATCCTGCCCATACTATGTTGAGACCTTTTTTTCCTGTCCCTTAAAAAGATCATGAAAGGCCCTATAATTTTCTTTCCAATTTCAGTTATTAAATCAATTCTAGCACAGGTAAAAACTTCCATTTCATCTTTCAACTAAAGCAGTATCTCCTTCAACCTGGTTTTGGTTTCAGGGATCTGGAGAGTGGTGGCAGTGGGATCTTCTTTTTCACTCTTTCTCTCCTTCCTTCATTCTCTGTTTCAATTCTTTCTCCTCCACCATTGGGGGTGGGAGACATTCAAGGAAAAGGGGGAAGGGCAGGGTGTCAAACTGGGTGTGTGATGCAGTAACTTCTCTCTTAACTTCACTGTACCCTAGTCAACAGCTGATGCATGACAGCTACCAGAACACTTGGCTCTCCTGTGGCAAAAAAAAAAAAAAAAAATCCAGCATGCTTTATGTGTTTTGAAATAGAACATTTATATTACCTTTTTAAAAACTGCATATCCAATAAAATATAAACATCTTTTATAATTTGATGTACCATATCATTCATTTTAAAAATACAGGACCTTGGGATGCTGGGTTGGCTCAGTGGTTGAGCATCTGCCTTCCCTGGAGTCCTGGGATTGAGTCCCACATTGGGCTCCCTGCATGGAGCCTGCTTCTCCTTCTGTCTCTCCCTTTCTCTCTCTGTGTCTCTCATGAATAAATAAAATCATTAAAAATAAATTAAAAATACAGGACCAAACATTTCTTTAACAGTCAAAATATTAAATCATTCCCTTTTTCTCCATGTATTCTTGTCATTCTATGTCTGCATAGAAACAGAACTATCCATAGAATTTAGACTAATGTAATATATTTTACCTTTAAAACCTTTTATTGATCACTTTATTATACATACATACATTTTTTTCCCCAAAACTTCCCGACAATTTGGCTCTGAATGCTAAAAAATTTCTTCTTGATTGGGTTATTACAACAACCATAAATTCACATTAATCAAAGCAACATAAATATTTTATATTTTGATGAATAATAATGAAATATAAAAAATAAAACATTAATGGGAAGGCATCTCTTAATAAGATGGATGGTGCTTCTTCCCCAATTACTTCATTTATAAATTGCCACTTATTGCTAGAATGAGAGAAGGTTCAGCATGCATCCTATTTCTATTTTTCATCTTTCTAGAAATAAACACTGAGAAAACGTGATTACATAAATATGTAGATGAAAATGGAAGGAATTTTGTTACAGCAATGCCAATCAACTCTTTGGATGCTTTCTGAGTTGTTTTTGAAAAATCATATAGTTATCTTTGCTGAAAATTATTTTTGATAAGGTATCAGCTGGCAACTCAATTAAACCCTCCAATTTTGTTAATGAATAATTGGAAATCATCTGACTTGCAAAAAGATTGACTTACTTGTTGAAAGCATTCATCTACTGGATGACTAGACAGCTTATCAAAAAAACCTTCCCTTTTTTTTTTTTTTTTTTTTTGCCTACCCACTGTTACTGACTTAGAAGTGCCTTGCTTTGCTGAGCTAAAAGGAAGAGAAACTATGGTTAAAATAAGCCATAACTGAAAAATGTTCATTTTAGGATTTTTTTTCTCATAGGCTATTAATAAGTCTAGGTAAAACTAATAATTTTTTGGTTGTCTAAAGTGGTTTAGTTCTATTTAAAAAAAAAGATTTTATTTATTCATGAGAGACAGAGAGAGAGAGAGAGAGGCAGACATAGGCAGAGGGTGAAGCAGGCTCCCTGCAGGGATCCCGATGTGGACTTGATTCCAGGATCCGGGATCACGACCTGAGTCGAAGGTAGACGCTCAACCACTGAGCCACCCAAGTGCCTCTAAAATGGTTTAGTTCTACAAAATGATACTACTGCATGACATTTGAACATCATATTACTATCTATAATAAACATTTATATGTCCATCGTGGGTTTAATAATTAATTTTTTGAAGTATTTTATGGCATAATAAAGACATCAAATCATTTCTCCTCTATGTATTTCATTAGATGTCTCTAAGAAAACAGACATTTCCTACATAACCACAATAATATTGTCACTCCTAAACACTAATAAAAAGTTCTTAATATCTAATAGATAGTGCACAGAGTCCAGCCATGAATTGATGCCTGGATTAAATAATGCACCATTGCATTTGCATTTCTTATTGTCTTTGTTCTTTATGTCTTCTCCCTGGAAAGTGACCTATTTGACAAAATCATAGTTGGAGGAAGGAAAAGACAAGGTAATTAAACAAATATCAGAGTTATTTCTAGCATTCTATTTTGCAATGTCTGATTTCAGAGTATAAAGGAGGAAGAATCTCTTCCTGTACCCATCGTGGGTCCTCCAGCTGCCCCATACATCGGACTGACAGAGAAGAGAAAAACAAAAAGTCTATAAACATGTGTGTCATGTACATAAGACCTGGGAGTCCATGGAGATGAGTAACTCAAAGGTTTGGTTAGAACTTGAGTTTATATTGCTTCTCAGCAAAGGAACAATCAATTTCTAGAGGAGTGATGAGACAAAGGAAAAGAGCCTTGAATTTCTGAGGGCCAACTGTGAAGGCAAACGTAGGGGAGGCTAACAGTAGATTAAGGCTAGTTAGTCAAGTTTGTCATATAGATTCCTCTGGTGCCACCTCCAGACAGATTAGAGTCTAAAGTTGTCTCCTGGGATTTACTTTGATCTTTCCTGCTAGAGAGGGGTGCGGGGACACCTTTGTAAATTTATGTCCTGCTTTTATTCAAATAGAGGAGGGCAGAGAGCTTTGCTTTCATTTGCTACTTAAATCAAAAAGACGTATTTTCGGGAGACATATTTAGGTTTTCTTCAAAAGTATCCCAACATGGCCTGAGATACCCTCTTTTTTATGCGATTTTTCTGCCTTACCAGATAAATTTATAAGACAAGACGGGACACAATGCCCTATTATGGATTCATCGTGCCTTTACTTAAGGAGGTTTACAAATTGTGCCCTTGCTAAGTGTTCCATAGGTTTCTACACTACAGCGTATTATACCAGAGTCAGATCCAAGTGAGCCTTTCTTTTGTAAAGTTGGAGAAGGAAGACAGTGAAAAAGAAAGTATACTGACCTTGCCTGTGGGAGCTTTCTCAGGTTTATATCAGTTTTAGGAAGTAGTACCCATGGGAACTGAGGATTTGGAAGCCAGTTTACTGTATCCTCAATAATATACATCCTTCCTCTAAAGATGGGCTCTGGAGAAGGTAACTCGGGATGCCTGATGAGACTGCTAAATATCTGCCTGCTGTAGGTGGATGTTTTTCCTTTATGATGTGTGTAAATCACCATTCCTAAAGCAGATAGCCACCTATGGGTGCTTCTCCTTCATAATTCTGGTGAGTGGTTTCTATGTGCTATCACATCTTTTCAGGTATATTTTTTTGTACAAATATACCTGATAGAAAAAAAAAAACATCATTTCATCTAAGTGGTTTCTTCATAGATCAATAACCCTGTCAATATGTTGAATGCATGCTTCCATCTACAATGTTTATTTTCTAAAACCCAGTTGTTTCATTCACTTTAACACATATGTTTTTCATGATAAAATTAATTATAGCAACATTTCATTTGAACTCTTTTTACTTTATTTTTTTTTTATTTTTATTTATTTATGATAGTCACAGAGAGAGAGAGAGAGGCAGAGACACAGGCAGAGGGAGAAGCAGGCTCCATGCACCGGGAGCCCGACGTGGGATTCGATCCGGGGTCTCCAGGATCGCGCCCTGGGCCAAAGGCAGGCGCCAAACCGCTGCGCCACCCAGGGATCCCGAACTCTTTTTACTTTAAAATACTTGATTCAGGGGTGCCCCAGTGGCTGAGTTGGTTTATTTCACGATTTCTTTTCCTTTGATGCCTGGTTCTTGATCACACCACTTCGAAGAATGAAGAGGTAGTCCAGATGAAGGGTGGTGGACAGCAAAGCAAAGTTTATTGAATGATAGTACAAAGTTCCCAAAGAGGGAGGGGACCTGAGGGGGTTGTTATTAGGGCTTCAAGTCTAGGAGTTTTTATGAGAATGTTGGTAGGCTGTTTTAATCTGATTAATCCTCCATGTACCTGTCACCCAATCAGGGTTTTGTCTATGCACTCATCTAACTAGCTAGTTGTTCACATGGGAAAGGGTGAAGGGCTCCTTCCAGGGTGATGTAAAATAACAGGATGGGGTCTTTTTCCTTTTAAAATTCCTTCCAAATTTTTTTTCAGGGGGAGAGGCTGGTTTATTGGGGGCTGTGTCTCCCCATTAGGAGCCACGTGTGCCAGCCCCTCCAAGGGTGGCAAGGTGGGTGGGGAGGCCCCACCCCCTGGCAAATTTTTATTTACATTCTAGTTAGTTAACATATATACCTTGCAGACTTTTGTTCTATTCTACGTCACTAATAAAATGATAAAGAACAGGTCATTTCATAACATTCTTGGATCTCTTTTTACTCTTTGATTCCAGTCATAGGAGCTTCGTGTTCAATGAGGTTGTACAGCACAAGTAAAATTAAATCTGTTAATATCAGAATACTTTTGCTGAAATAAAAATGTGTTCTAATGGAGTTTCAATCGATGACACTCACATTCTTACCAATGATTACAGAGCCAGTTCTAGAACCTGATTCTCTTCATCTCTGGTACTTTTTTTTTTTTTTTAGATTTTATTTATTTATTCATGAGAGACAGAGAGAGAGAGACAGAGACATAGGCAGAGGGAGAAGCAGGCTTCCCACAGGAGAGCCTAATGTGGGACTCGACCCCAGGATCTCAGGATCATGACCTCAGCCAAAAACAGACACTCAACCACTGAGCCACCCAGGCACCCCTCTTCATCTCTGTTTCAATGCTCATTCCACTACACCACAGAATGGAACAATAAGACAAAATACTTACCACAAGGGATGCCTGGGCGGCTCAGTGGTTAAGCACCTGCCTTTGGCCCAGGGAGTGATCCTGGAGACCTGGGATCGAGTCCCATGTTGAGCTCCCTGCATGGAGCCTGCTTCTCTCTCTGCCTCTCTCTCTCTGTGTCTCTCATGAATGAATAAATAAAATCTTAAAAAAAAAATACCACAAGGGCAATGCATTAAAAAATATATAGTTGTAAAGACCCAAAGAGAAAAGTAGGGTAAATTGTCCTTCTTGCCTGTGACTAACCATTCCATCCTTAGTTCTGTTGCCACAGATATTTATCTTAAATACAAATTTGACCACTTTCCTATTTAGAAGCCTCTGATGACCCTTCCCTTCTGTGCCTTCAGGAGAAAGTCAACTCCCTGGGAAGTTTCCAAGGCCTCTCACATCCCAGCCTTTTCTTTCAGACTATGCAATCTGAATCACTGCTTTCAAGAATTCCAGATTTCATGAAAGAATACATATTCCAAATCTGGGGAATGGCACCAGGCTTATTTAATGTGCCCAACCTTCCTGCTTTTCAGGCATCAGATCCCCTTTCTGGCTTTTCTGAGTTCTCTCAGCCTTTAGATCATTTGATATACGACTGTATAGGCTATGCAGGAGACATACCTGGTTCAGAATCTGGCCTGAGCATGAAAAGTTTGTCCTGATTTAGATTTATCATTGCTTCCCTTACTAAATCTGGAGATGCTGACACAGTTTTCTTGCAATTAATCCTTTATTATCTCTATATCTAGTAAAAGGGAAATGACGAAAGTGAACAGGATAGATATGTACAGTTTGTTAGTTTCGCATTGTGACTAAATAAAAATTTAAAGCTTACAGATTTAGGAAACACACCCTTAAAAGTCTTTGCCCTCTCACAGAGCCTGTGCATTTGTTTTTTTTTGTTTGTTTGTTTGTTTGTTTTTAATTTTTTTTTTAATTTTTATTTATTTATGATAGCCACAGAAAGAGAGAGAGAGGCAGAGACACAGGCAGAGGGAGAAGCAGGCTCCATGCACCGGGAACCCGACGTGGGATTCGATCCCGGGTCTCCAGGATCACGCCCCGGGCCAAAGGCAGGCGCCAAACCGCTGCGCCACTCAGGGATCCCATGCATTTGTTTACGTAGTAGAAATTCTGACAACCTTTCAAATGCTATTCAAATATAATATCCTCCACAATAATTTCTTGATAATGATCATCTCCTATCTGTATGCAACTAGTCACTTCTTCTGTTTTCTTATAGTACTCTGATGTTACCTCTATTATAGCACATACCTTATGGTATTAGCTATTCAGGTCTGTTTTCATCCACTGCACACTAGGAGCTTCTTGAGGGCAAAGACAATGTTTTCTTTCACCTCTATTCCCAAGAGAATTGTTTTTCAGTGCATCCCAATAGGCAGCAATGGAGGTTGTGAAGAGATTATTTATAGGAGCTATGGAAGAAAACTGCACACTTAGGTCACCTTGCACTGTCTGTCACTTACAGGGAATATGTCAGGAAAGTACACAAAGCCATATTGCACATGTGCCAAAGCTGTTTATTGGATGAATTGATAATTCAGGAAAGCCAGGTTTTCCAAATATGAGCTATAATCTATACAATAAAATCAGCTATGGAACAAATAATCTCAGGTCATCTGCAACCATGGGGACAGTCTGGCCCATCTGTATCCCTCTCCAAGAGTGTACTAATTCCCAGAAGAGAATTCACTGTCCGGGCAAATGACTGTGTGAGGCAGAGAGACAGTGAAGACTTTGCAGAGGGAGTGGATCCCTTTTATCCTGCACTCTGCCAACATTTACATCTGTGAGATCGTGTGTGTGTGTGTGTGTGTGTCTGTGTGTCTGTGTGTCTGTGTGGTCACTCTTTTGCTCAGGGAACTGGGACAGTTTGCAGTGCTTGGCAGAATAATTGGTTAAGTCTCAGGCATTACCATGAAGGGTATAATTTTGTGATTGGTTCCATTTTGTGGGTCTGAACATATGGAAATTTAAATATCAGTCTTCTCAACTCTGGGACCAGCGGGCAATAGGAAACAGTCCTGCCCTTATAGAGACAGCACAACGAACAACATTGTTGAGATACAGCATAGAGGCAGCAGTTTAAAAAACACCTGAAGTATACAGGAGGGAGATTTGTTTGCAAATCTTAGCAAGTGCTGGGGGGGCAGGGATCATTGGGAGATTTCTTTAGGAACAAAGGAATGGAACTGGTGGGCATCATTTCCCTCCCCTGCCTTCCAGCCTAGACAACTATGAGAACCAGCACAGTGCTAATACTCACTACCTAACTTGCTCACAGCAGGCCCCACCCACACATTCTTCTTTGGACACATGCCTTCCAGCCAGAAGGTCCAGGTCCCCTCCCACAGCAGTGTAAGCCTTACTAATACCATGAAATCTGCCTCCATGTTCTTCTGCAGATCTACCTGTCCAACCTGTATTCTTGGCAGGAGTGTTGGGTGGCTCTAGGTCCCCTTCTGCAGCATACTGGCTCAGATCTTGCTGGCACCATGCACTCTACCGCATGTTCTCCTGTGGACCCAGCTCCTCCAATATGTCCCTGGACAGATCCCATCCAAAGTGGTGCCACAAGCCTGGCCAGGTCCAGCACCACTCCAAAGTCACTCTTTCCTTGGAGGCAGGAGAAGATAATGACACACACCAGTTTGTCTCCCAGCAGGAGGCCGGGAGCAGACATCTCATCTGACTGCAGGTACCACCCACCAATGCAAGATTGTCAGAGGACAACACGGGGAAAGCGTTATGCAATTTGGTGCCACTGCATCTCTGGCAAATGCCTGGTCCGGCTCACCTCAAGTCCAAGATAGCCCCAGACTGGCTCACTAACAACAGAGGGACCGGACTCTGCCCACAACAGGCAAAGAGAGCCATTGTAGGTGATTGGACTAAAGGCAAAAATGGCTTAGCTACAATAGTAGGACATGTACAACACACATAGCAGACACCTTGGAAGTGCCAGGTTCTGATGAACAGAGAACATTGTACCACACGATACTACAGGACATCTTCTTCATAAGGCCATTATTTTCAAGAGCACAGGAGGTAGCTGACATTCCTAACATGTAGAAACACACACCGAGAGTTAGATGAAATGAGGAGACAGACGAATATGTCCCAAATGAAATTATAGGACAAAATCACATCAAGGGAGCTAAACAAAATGGATAAGTAATATCTGATAGAGAACTTAAAATGATCATAAAGGCACTCACTGGATTTGAGAAATGAGTGGAAAATCTCAGTAAGACCCTCAACAAAGTGATAAAAAACACAAAAAAAACAATCAGAGATGAAGAACTCAATCACTGGAATTAAGAATATACTAGAAGTAATAAAGAGCAGTCATTTACCTGGAGGAGAGAGTAATGGAAAGCAATCAAGCTGAAGAGGAGAGAGAAAAAATAAAAACAAATGAAAATAGACTCAATGACACCATCAAGCATAATATAGGGATCTTGGAGGAAGAGAGAAAAGGGACAGAAAGACAGAAGACAGAAGAAATAAAAGCTGAATACTTCCTGAATTGGGGGAAGAAAATAGAAATCCAGAGCCAGGAGGCAGAGAGCTCCCAACAAAATCAGCCCATACCAAGATTCACAGTAATTAAAATGGGAAAAAGTAGTGATAAAGAGAGAATTTTAAAAGCAGCAAGAGAAAAGAAAACAGTTATATACAAAGGAGACCCCATAAGGCTACCAGTAGATTTTTCAGTAGATTTTCTTTTAATTTGACTATTTTCTTCTTCTTCATACAATTCTCATTGTCAACCATTGCCTTATAGTCATATTTAATTCATGTCCTTAGAATATTGTTAGATTTGTAAAAACAAAGTCATGCAGAGACATAAGAAATTTGCACAATCATTCCAATGTCGTTTAACTATCTAAAAATGTTGTCTTACCAGGTAGAAAGGACATGGAAAATCATTCAGAATGAAATAAAATATTAGACTAGATTAGTTGAATCCAAAAAAAAATGTTATTTTTATTTTTTTTAATTTATTTATGAGAGACATAGAGAGAGAGACAGAGACACAGGCAGAGGGAGAAGCTGGCTCCCTGCAGGGAACCTGATGCAGGACTTGATCCCAGGACCCTGAACCAGGGGAGATGCTCAACCACTGAGCCACCCAGATGTCCTGAATCCAAACAAGTTTAAATTAGTAACCTTGATGGAAGCTAGATCTGGTGATTAGGTAATGTAGGTATATGAATGTTGGAGCCAGGGCTGTAGGTTACCCCATCCAAAGGACATATGTTTAAGTTCTCTGCTGACTTAGAGACTGTAGGAAAGGATTCAAAATGGCAGTTATTAGGGCAAAATTTGCCCCAATATTTGTAACTTTGCATCTTATGTTCCAATTAAATGTCTGGTTGATATACAATCTCAGCCAGCAATGAAGGTAACACCAAATGTATCTCATTAGTGTGTACAGAATACCCATGAATATTTAGAATTAAATGGGATAGGATAAAGTAAATTGAACCAATACAATTAATATTTTTGGTTTTGGAAATTATCTATGCATATGCAGTGTTTTAATAACTTATTTGGCATTTTATTTTTTATTTTTTTTCAATTTTTACTTATTTATGATAGTCACAGAGAGAGAGAGAGAGGCAGAGACACAGGCAGAGGGAGAAGCAGGCTCCATGCACCAGGAGCCCGACGTGGGATTCAATCCGGGTCTCCAGGATCGCGCCCTGGGCCAAAGGCAAGCGCTAAACTGCTGCGCCACCCAGGGATCCCTTATTTGGCATTTTAGAGAGTAATTTGGCATATCAGCCTTGGGGTTACAATTTAAAATGTGTAATTAAGCAATTTATTACTATATTTAATAGAACTTAAAGATTCATATTCCAAATACATAAAAATTTACACTATTGGGTTTATAGATTATAGAAGTACTTGGGAAAGCTTGTTTTTATTAGACAAATTAAAACACTTAAAAATTAAAATGGAATATATTGAATGTATGAAGAAAGTTAAAATGATTACAATATTAAGTACTTAAAAATTTTAATTGTTGAAATGTATGGATTTATAAATAACATAATAAGATGTAAAAATTTAATTCTAAGAAAGAACTACATCTTTAATTTGCAAATTCAATAAAATAAACACTGAAGTGAAAGCCAAAGTGGCCCCTGGAATAATCTTTTTACAAAACGTTAAATTCAGGGGATCCCTGAGTGGCTCAGCAGTTTAGCGCTGCCTTCAGCCCAGGGTGTGATCCTGGAGACCTGGAAGCCAGCCCCACATTGAGCTCCCTGCATGGAGCCTGCTTCTCCCTCTGCCTGTGTCTCTGCCCCTCTCTCTTTCTGTCTCTCATGAGTAAATAAATAAAATCTTTAAAAAAATAAAAAATAATAATAATAATAAAAAAAGAGCTATGTAAGTATGAGCTCTTAAAAAAAAAAGTTAACTTAAGGACACCAAAAAACTCACATTGACTTTTTATTCGTGATATTAATCTTGTCTTTTCATAGGACACATTGTTAGGTTCCCTAACATATTGTTAAGAAGATGAAGGTTAAGATTCTCTTTCTCTCATTTCTTTATTTTGAAACCTGACCTTCAGTTTCCTTCAAAATCTCTATTTCTGGGCTTTCAGTGTGAACATGGCTATTTAAGTCACATACTTGCTGTTTTAATCCTAAAAATAATACAAAAGCAATAGGAGAATAAAACCAACCCTGCAAATTCCATTTTCAGTGACACTATGAGATAAAAAATCTGCATACTCCAAAATACATGTAAAGCCTTCAAAATCAATTGAGTTTGGCAGTATCCTCAGGAAAGAAAATGAAGAAGTGGAATGAATTTCAAAAGAGCCCAGTGGGGGCAGATCTTAGAATGTTCCAGCAATAACACCATCCTGATGCTGAGAGGCTCACTCTGAAGTACAAATACTGTATCCCTCATCTTTAACAATGAATGAAGCAGCTGGGATGAATAGGTGGTAGAAGCCTAACTGGAGCCAGGCTGATTAGGGAGCAGAATAGTTCAGAGTATAAAAAGAATCAATAGCCACTGTATTTATATGGAGAAAGTGTCTCTGAGGTTACAGTGGAAGAGTGAAGAGGGTTATCAGTATTCAACACAGGAAGTTATTGGGGTAGAACATTCAAAGTAACATGGCAAGAAAGCATGTAAACCAAATATTTTAATCCAATCATGTCGTCTTTCAAACCTAAAAGCAGAAGATGGTTTAACATGGAATAATTCAAGAAATGTTATGGCTATCAAACTTTCTTAAAGAAACTTCCAGAAGATAAATTTTAACCACCCAACATGTGATTGAGGGAACTATTACAAATGGACTAGCAAGGAACATTGAATATATTCAACTCTAAAACTGAAACTAAAAGAAATACGTAGGTTAGAATTGTAGATAAGGATAAAAATAGTAAATACTCTGAAAATGATAGAACTCTAAAAAAAATTAAGAGGAGGAGGGGGGAGATAAATTCTGGAGTAAGTTCAGTGATTATCTTATCTATGTTCACTAGGAGTCGACACATTATTTAAGGCTAACAGATCAAACAATGAAATTATAAGCATTTAAATAGCAAGTATCCTAAAAACACTGACTAGTATCAGAAGTAGAGAAGGGATGGGAAAGGAAAAAAAAAAAGAAATTCATTATTCCTCATTTTAGTATAATTATCAAACAAGAAAAAGTAACTATGATGTGTACTTAAAAGGGATGAGATGAGTATCTGAAATGAGATAATAGAAATAGGTGGTCAACTTCATTAGTTATGAGAGAAATGCAAATTTAAATAAGTATGCACTGGGGCTACATATACCCACAATAATGGTTAAAATGAAAAAGGGAGGCAATACCTAATATCAGATCTGGAGTAACTGGAACTTTCATCACTGTTGATGGGAATGTAAACAGGTTACAGCCACTCTGGTAAAACTAGCAGTATATACTAATGTTCACATAAGCACATCTACGATTCAGCAGTGGCACTCCTGGATGCATATACCCAGAGAGATGCATACTCTGTTCACCAGGTGAAACGTAGAAGAATGTTTACAGTAGCACTGTTCAAGACCAAATCTGGAAACTACTCAAACATTCATGACCCATGGAATGAATGGATAAATGGTATATTCCTGCAACACTATACTTTACAGCAAGTAGAATGAACAAGTTCCAAATAGATACAAAATGACAAGTCTTACAGATATAAGGTTGGGCCAAGAAAAACCCAGATAAAAAAGTACAAACTGTATTTTTCTATGTATATAAAATACAAAATAGGCAAATCTAATTTACAGCCTTAGAAGGATAACCTTGACAGAGTGGTGACTGCAATGGGACATACCAGGGGCTCCTGGGGTGTCATTTATATTGTGATTCTTTTTTTTTCTTTTTTTTAGATTTTATTTATTTATTCATTAGAGACACAAAAAGAGAGAGGCAGAGACACAGGCAGAGGGAGAAGGAGGCTCCCAGTGGGGAGCCTGATGAGAAACTTGATCCCAGAACCCCAGGATCACAGCATGAGCAAAAGACAGATGCTCAGCCACCCAAGTGTCCCTCATATTGTGATGCTCGATTGAATGATAATTATATGGGAGTGTGTTCACTTAAAAATTCATCAGGCTTAGGATTTTGTACTTTTCTGTGTGTACGTTATACTTCACTAACAAGTATAACAACAACAAAAATAGAAGGAATTTGATGCAGCAAATTGATTACCCAGGTGATAGAGGAATTAAAATCCAAACAAAGGTTGGCAACTCAGAGATCAGCAACAACATAAAGCAACTACCTCTCTAAGACTAGAGGGGTAAAGATGATCTTATCAGAGTCCAGCTAAGAATTACAGTCAGGCTCCTTTGAGCTCTCTTTGCCCCTTTACTCTGCTCGTGTCTGGCTAGCTGAGCCAAGAATCCTATCAAGTCAGTTCACTGAGACCCCCACCCCCCCTTTGATATCTGATCAAATACCTCATTCTTCACCTTTGATATCTAAATCTTTGGTCTGACTTTAGCAAAATCCTGTCAGGCCAGTTGAGCAAGAATTACCCCTACTCTTGATTCTAATCAAGTTCCTTTTAGTACTTTTCCATTCACTGACCCCTTCACCCTGCTTGTTGTCCAAAAATTCCCAGCTATCTTTGCTGTGCTTGGAGTTGAGCTCAGTTCTACATCGAAGTCTCTCTCCCCTACTGCAGTAGCTTGAATAAAATGTGCCTTGCTATTTTAAATAAGTGTTTGACATATAATTTTTCTTTTACTCTATGGCCTAGTGTCATCCTATAGAAGTAGAAACTGTAGCAGCAATGTTTGAAGACCCCAAAATAAAGCCACTACCAGAGCTGCTGCAGTGGTTAGAGTAAGAGGGGAAAAAAGTCTTTCTTGTATCCATCTTAGGTCTTCTAGCTGGGCTTCCTCCATTAAAAAAAAAAAAAATTATTTTTAATATTTTAAAAATTATTTTACTTTTTAAAAGGTTTTATTTATTTATTTGTGAGAGAGAGTGCACATAAGTGAGAGGCAGAGTAGAGGTAGAGGGAGAGTCAGAGAGAGAAGCAGACTCCCCTCTGCACAGGGATCCTGACTCAGGGCTTGATCCCAGGACCCTGAGATCATGACCTGAGTGGAAGGCAGACACTTAACTGACTGAACCACAAGGGCACCCTTTAAAGATTTTATTTTTAAGTAATCTCTACACCCAACATGGGGCTCAAATTTACAACTTTGAGATCAAGAGTCACATGATCTATGAACTAACCAAGCCAGGCACCCCCAGCTGGGGCCCTTTAAACCAGACTGGCCAAAGAGCAATACAAGAAAAACAAAAGTTTATTAGCATGTGCAATGGTGCTTACACATGGGAGTATCTAAAGATGATTAACTCAACAGGGTGGCTAGAACTTGGGTTTAAGTACCAATAAAAAAAAGGAGATTTGGGGTTCTGGGCAGGAGAGACAATTTATGGAAAGGTAAGCAGGGAAAGTCTGGTAACAAGAGTCCTTTAGTAAAATTTGTTATGCAGATTTAAGTCCATGCCTTCATCATTGACCAGACTTGTGAGTTTTCCTCTTCTTGGTATGGAAGACGAGAGAGCCTTACAAATGAAAAATGACTTTATAATTGTAAATTTCCTTTACAAAAGAAAAACTTGTGCCTTGTTTTTAGAGCTTTTCTTGTGCCTGTTCATTTCCAATGGCCTTTAGCTTTACATAACTCATAAGCCAAAGAGGCATATTTTGGGGAAGGATATTCTGGTACCCCGAACAAGACAGGAAACACACTCAAGGTTCCTCCCTTTTTTGTTCATTTTCTGACCTCCAGTTTCCTGCCAGTATCTTCTATTGGCTGAATCCAGAAGGAAAGTAGCTCACACGGGTCTAATAACACATTAATTTCATTTTAGCTTTCTTATCTATTCTTTCAGCCTATTGTTCATCTCTTTTCCTTCTCTGTTACCAATTCTACCCAGGTACATGCCACTTCCTTGCCTGAAAAACCAAATTCTTTCTTCTCAGAAAGTTAAAGAGTGGAGATATCAGAAGATTTGTCCAAAATGTTGAAGAAAATTTTCACTATTAAGAAAAAAGAAAGCCTGTTTTTGAAGGTCAATAGCATCAAGTAGGAAGACGACAGGAAGAAATTTGAATTCAAATTCTGTTTTACTTGTGTTTTCTATGAAGAATGTTTATAGATGTAAAATGGAGGAGAAAAGTGAAATTGAAAATGGGTAAAGATATTATAAGAGAGAATCTTTACTGATCTAAAATGAGTTTTTAAACCTCACTCAACTCTTTTCTGAGTGCTTAAAAAACGTGTAAGTTGACAAGAAGATCTAAGATGGGAAATGTTTAAATGTTCACAGTAAGAAGATGTGTTCTGTGTGTTGTGTATTACTTAGCAGCATTTCAATTAACCCCAAACAAGATATGAGAACAGTTTATTTAAAAAGTTATTAAACAAGAAAGTACTAGTCATTAAGATCAAATATGAGATGCCTAAAAACATAGATTTGCTTCATATAATGCTTTATTTTGTTTTTGACCAATTTATAGGCATGGTTATAGAGAAATGAGGATTTGCTTGTGGGCTTCACCTTGATTTTAGCAAGGAATTCCTTCTTTTCTTGTGAATAACTTACAGTAATATTTGAATGCTGATACATTTAACCAGGTTAGTAATTGATTAATCAACTGTACCCCAGAATTTACTAATTAGTGGTGGATATCAACTTAGAGATTTTTATTAGCATAAAGCCAGATTACTTCCTGGGACTTATAATTGGAATTTCCTTTTAAAATCAACTCTTAGATTGGGGCACCTGGGTGGCTCAGTGATTGTCTGCCTTTGGCTCAGGTGGTGATCCCAGGATCCCAGGATTGAGTCCCACATTGGGCTCTCCAGAGGGAGCCTGCTTCTCCCTCTGCCTATGCCTCTGTCTCTCTCTGTGTCTCTCATGAATGAATAAATAAAATCTTTAAAAAAAAAAATCAATGTCGGGATCCCTGGGTGGCGCAGCGGTTTGGCGCCTGCCTTTGGCCCAGGGCGCGATCCTGGAGACCCGGGATCGAATCCCACATCGGGCTCCCGGTGCATGGAGCCTGCTTCTCCCTCTGCCTGTGTCTCTGCCTCTCTCTCTCTCTCTGTGACTATCATAAATAAAAAAAAAAAAAAAAAATCAATGTCTGGATAAATAGTTGATACTATCTATTTGGATGATACCCAGTAGTTGGGTCTAGATCTCTTTATGCTGTGGGATAGAGAGCTTGTGGGGGCTTTTGGGAATAGTGCTTGGCTGATACTGACCCTACAGGTGAAGGTAGGAGTGCTGACAACACAGACTCCATCTTTGGTCCTCCATCTCATTCATGAACTCCCTGGGACCTATGTGTTCCAGGCCCCATGGAGTTTAATGTCTGCTCTGACCAGGATGTGGGAAGACTTGTTCTCATCTTACCTAAAGTAGCATACAGAAACTTCCACTTTAAATGACTATAAAGATGACCAGTGCACAGGAGGCCCCACTTTCGATAACTATCCCAGGACCTTACCACCATTCCCCTTGCTCTGTAAAAGCTGTGGCTTGCAGCCTAGCTGAGGCAGAGAATAGCTGTGGAGAATGGGGAGTGGCCACATGGCTCCAGGATTCTCCATTCATCCAAACGCCCCTGTCAGTAAGTTGCCCTGAATAAAACTCTGTGTAAATGGTATAGAATGACCTGCTTTGTTTTTCAGTCTTAAGATGTCTTCTAGTCTGGAGAATACTGTGTTGGCCTGCTTATTGTTTTCACAGGTGTGGGACAGGTATAGAGTCAGCTTGTCTGGACTTCTCTGCTGCAACTTGGAGTATATTGGTCTGCCTGCCTGTGTCCCAGTTGTGGACTGGAGCTGGAAGAGCCTAGTGCTTTTGTATGGTTGCTGGATGCAGGCTAATTTGACTCTGTGGTTCTCTGGTTTTGGAAAAGAAGTGTGATTGTCCATGGGGCTTTGCTGCTGCTGCTGCTGCTGTAAGTAGATTGGACTGGTTGCCATCTGCTGCTGGTGCCTAATTGTGGAGCAGGGAGTGACATGGCTGGGGCTTTTCTACTACTGGCCTGGGCTGAGTGGACCACCCACCACTATTTGCTGCTGGAGCAGAGAATGGGGCTCCACCATGTGTCTGTTGGGCTTTGCCTTTCCTGTTTTTTTGGAGCTTTTTAGAGGCAATGCCTACTGGTGCTTCCGGGTTTTAGGTCTCTCTGATGCTTAGTATATGTGAGATTAAAACAATAGAACAGTGAATTTACTATGCTTTCATTCCTCAAGTCTGGTCCTCCTTATTCAGTCTACCTTGTACAAAGCTTCCAATGTTTTTATCATTGTATAATTTCCAGGTAATTAGTTGTATTTAAAGAAGAACACAAGTGAATCTACACCATCTTATTCTGGAACCAGAAATACAAGTCTTATTTTTAACATATGTGGAAGTATTTTAAACAAAATATTAGATCAAATCCAGCAATATATAAATTATATGTTGAATACAATCCCAAGAATGTTGTATTGTTTTAATATTAGAAAATCAATTGACGTAACTCACATGTTAAAAAATTCAAAGTGAAAAATGATGATCTCATCAATATAGACAAGTTTGCTAACTTAACAAACTAGAACTTCCTTATTCTGAAAAAAAATCTATTAAAGAACCAATAACAATCATATTTAACAATTAAATATTGAAAATTTTTCCTTTGAAGTCAGGACAAAACAAAGAAGCATACTTTCAGTAGTTTTTATTAAAGTAACAGTTCTAGCCAGTGAAATGGGAAGAAAAAGAAATAGGAGGCATAGGGATAAGAGAATAAGACAGAATATTATTACTTTGAGGTAACTTAATTGCATATATGGAAAAGTTTTTAAATGTATCAAGAAAATATTAGGACTAATAACAGAGTTTATCAATATTGCTGAATACAAAATCAATACACAAAAATTAAGTATATTTCTGTGTAATAGCAAAAATCAGAAAACAAAATTTGAGAAATGATACCTTGTAATATATTGTATATACCACAATAAATCATGGGTCTGGAAATAAATCTAACAAAAGATGTGCCAAAACTCCATGGGGATGATTATATAACTTTACTGAGGGACGTTAAAGAAACCTATTTGGGGATCCCTGGGTGGCGCAGCGGTTTAGCGCCTGCCTTTGGCCCAGGGTGCGATCCTGGAGACCCGGGATCGAATCCCACATCAGGCTCCCGGTGCATGGAGCCTGCTTCTCCCTCTGCCTGTGTCTCTGCCTCTCTCTCTCTCTGTGTGACTATCATAAATAAATAAAAATTAAAAAAAAAAAAAAAAAGAAACCTATTTGAATGAAGAGATATGTCATGTTCATGATCTAAAGTACTGAATATTGAGGATGCCTGGCTGGCTCAATCAGTAAAGCATGAGACTTTTGATCTCAGCGTTCTGAGTTTGAGCCCCACATTGAGTGTAGAGATTATTTAAAAAATAAACTTAAAAATAAATAAATAAATAAATAAATAATAAATAAAATACTTAATATTGTAAAAAGTTCAATTTTTCCTAAATGAATCTACAGATTCAATGCAATGTGTATATATATTGACAATCTAATTCTAAAATTTGTGCAAATGTGGGAGAGATAAGAACAAGTAAAGCTATTTTGAAGAACAAAACTGGACGTCTTATTCTGCCAACAGATGTCATTATTTATTATAAAACTATGGTCATTGTGATAGTGTGGTGTTACTGCAGTGGTAGAGAACTTAAACAATGAGACAGAATTGAAAACTCAGAAACAGATTCCTGTATATATAAACACTTGATTTATGAGAAACCTGGCACTGCAGAATTGGTCTGTTAAATAAATAGTAGTGAAACAATTGGATATCCATAAAAAAAAAAAAAGAAATAAAATTGAATCCCCACATGGCACCATACCAAAATTTAATTGTAGGAGGATATCGACCCAAACATGACAAACAAAACTGGAAAGCTTTTAGAAGGTTATATAAAAGCGAATCTTCATGACCTCAGCATTGGGAAAGTTTTCTTAAAGAGGAAACACTAACCATGAATATTAAAATTGATAAATTAAGCTACGTTAAAGTGAAGACCTTCTGATCATCAAAAACACAATAAAGATAGTTAAAAAAAGAGAGAGAAAGAGAGAGAGAGAGAGAGAGAGAGAGAAAGACAGAGACAATTAGATAAAATACTTGAAGACTTATAACTCATAAAATAATTGTACCTTGAAGTACAATGGCCTCCTATGATATAATAATGGGAAAGCAACTCGGTTAAAAATGGGTTCACTATTTGGACAATTTTGTTTAGGAAAAAGAAATGCAAGTGACCAATGAACACACAAAAAGATGCTGCCTCATGATTAGAAAAATGCAAGTTAAAACCACAAAGAGATACTTTTGTATACATACTAGATTGGAAACAAAAAGTCTGGCAATGATATGTTGACTGAGAAGATGGAGCAGTTAGAACCTTTATACACTATTGATGGGAATGCAATTTTGAATAATCACTTTGGAAAACCATTTTGCATTACTAGTCAAGTTTAATGTGCACACATCCCCTGACTCAGCAATTTCACTCTTGCATATGTATCCTGGAGAAATGTGTGCACATGTGTACCAGTATACATAAATAACAATATTCATGGTAGAATTCATAATAGCCCCTAAATTGGAAACAACCCAAATGCTTATCCATTCTATATTCATACAATAAAAATGAATTACAGCCACAGGAAATGTGAGTGAATCTTATAAACACAATGCTGACCAAAAGAAGCAAGACACAATTGAATACAAAGAGACTGTTTCCATTTATGTAAAATACAAAATCAGTTAACACTAAACCATGGATTTTGTGATAGTTACTGTGGTAGGCATAATAATGTCCCCTTCCCCCAAAGATGTTCACAATCTAATCTTATAATTTGTCAGTATGTTACTTCATATGAAAAAGGGACTATGCAGAAGTTATTAAGGTTAAAGACCTTGAGATGGAAAAGATTATCCTGAATTATCCTGGTGGACTCCATGGAATCACAAGCATCCTTTGCATCAAGAATTAAGAATCAAGAGGGATCTCTGGGTGGCACAGCAGTTTGGCGCCTGCCTTTGGCCCAGGGCGCGATCCTGGAGACCCAGGATCGAATCCCACATCGGGCTCCCGGTGCATGGAGCCTGCTTCTCCCTCTGCCTGTGTCTCTGCCCCTCTCTCTCTCTCTCTCTCTCTCTGTGACTATCATAAATAAATAAAAAAATTTAAAAAAAAAGAATCAAGAGAAGATGTGACAATGGAAGGTGTTTGGAGAGATGCTACATTACTCATTTTGAAGATGGAGGAAGGGAGCTATAGCCAAGGAATTTGGGGAGCTTCTAGAAACCGGGAAATGGATTCTCCCCTAGAATCTCCAGAAAGAAACAACTCTATGGACAACACCTTGATTTTAGCCCTGCAAGACTGGTGTTGAATTTGTACCTTACAGAACCCTAAAACAATAAATTTGTGTTGTTTCAAGCTCCTGAGTTTGTGGTAATTTGCTACAGTAGCAATAGGAAATGAATTCAGGTATATGAGTGGTAAAATTATAAATAAAGATAATAAAAAATGGTTGCTATAGGTTGTGATAGAGATCACCTCTGAGAGAGGGTTGAAAGGTCATGTGAACAGAAAAGAGCCCTTGGAAGATGGGGGTTCCTGGCAATGTTGTCTGTCTTGACCTGAGTTGTTAGTTATCTGGGACTTTGCTTTCTAACTATTCTTTATATTTTATATGTTTATATTTTGTATGCTTTTACATCTGTGGGTTATAGATTACCTTTCTTTCTTTCTTTCTTTCTTTCTTCTTTCTTTCTTTCTTTCTTTCTTTCTTTCTTCCTTCCTTCCTTCCTTCCTTCCTTCCTTCCTTCCTTCCTTCCTTCTTTCTTTTCCTTTCAGAGAAGGAAAGAACAAAAGATGTTCTTTATCTTCATGGATAAGAGATAAAGTTCCTTAAAACAGATGACTTCTGGGGGCTCCTGGGTAGCTCGGTCTGTTAAGCATCTGACTTCTACTCAGGTCATGATCTCTGGATGCTGGAATGGAGCCCTGTGTGGGGCTCCACACTCAGCCAGGAGTCTACCCCTCTGCCCCTCCTCCTGCTCATGCTCTCTCTCGAATAAATAAATAAAAATTTTTATTTATTTATTCGAGAGAGAGAGAGGCAGAGACACAGGCAAAGGGAGAAGCAGGATCCATGCAGGGAGCCCGACATGGGATTCGATCCCGGGTCTCCAGAATCACACCCTGGGCTGAAGGTGGTACTAAACCACTGAGCCACCTGGGCTGCCCTAAAATAAAATCTTAAAAAAATATATATGATAACTTCTGATGCTGAAAGTCCTGATGTTTGAAAACCTTTCCAGGGGAAAACTTGGAAGCCAGGTATTAGCATTCTCTATGCACCTAGGGAAAATGACAAGTGAAGACCATCAGTTGGTTTACCCAAGTGGGCTTCTCAGTTTCTCGGATATTCAATTCCTGCTCAGTGTTTCTTGTTCTGTAAACTCTCTGGCCAGCATTTCAGCATATATAGGGTTGATGCCACCATCTGGCTGAACATAGCTCAGAATGGTCCTATTCCCACTTCTTTAAATAGTGTTTTGCCTGGACCTCATGATTGCAACCCATTTTTGGTTTAAACAGATTCCAGTTTGCTAGCTGCTTAGTTTACATAATTGTCTGCATCAGTAGTTAAAATTCATTCATTCATTCATTCCAATAATTTTTCCAATAATTTATCCTCTGCTCCAGGTACCATGCTAGGCTCTGGGATACAGAGACAAATAAATTATGAGAATTCTTGAGTCATATGGAAAGGTGTAAGAGTCGATAAATGGCCATGTATAAATTACCCCATGAGCAAGACCCTAAGGAAACACAGGAAGAAATGACTAATGTTATCAGATTAAGAAATCCTTCCTGAATGGAATGAGAAAAGACCCCAAATAGCTGGAGGAATGTTGGAAAAGAAAACCAAAGCTGTGGGCATCACAATGCCTGACTTCAAGCTGTATTACAAAGCTATGATCATCAAGGCAGCATGGTACTAGCACAAAAACAGACACATAGATCAATGGAACAGAATAGAGAACCCGGAAATTCTATGGACAACTCATCTACAAAGCAGGAAAGAATATCCACTGGGAAAAGGACAGTCTCTTCAATGAATGGTGTTGGGAAAATTGAACAGCCACACGCAGAAGAATGAAACTGGATCATTCTCTTACACCATACACAAAGTTAACTCAAAATTGTTGAAAGAGGGCAGGCGGGGTGGCTCAGTGCTTTAACACCACCTTCATCCTGGGGCATGATCCTGGAGACCTGGGACCAACTCCCATGTTGGGCTCCCTGCATGGAGCCTGCTTCTCCCTCTGCCTGTATCTCTCTCTCTCTCTCTCTCTCTCTGTGTGTGTGTGTGTGTGTGTGTCATGAATAAATAAATAAAATCTTAAAAAAAAAAAGAGTCAGTGTGGGTTTACTAAGAAGGCTTAGTAGGGAAGAGGTTGTTTCAGGCAAAGAGATAGCTTGTCAAGTCAGTAATGTAAGAAGGATCATGGGCCATTTGGGGACCTGTTTTGATTCTGTTGGCTAGCTGGAGGAGACTGCAGGATACAGGTACAAAGTCTGGGTATCAGGTTAGAAATCAAAGTGTCCACACCAAAACACTAACCACTAGGACATACTGGTTATTAGGAGAAGCTAGGAGCATATTATAGGAATCTAAAGGCAACAATAGAGATGTTGCCAGAAGAATTTATATCGTTATCAGGGTCAGATAATTGGTTAAACATAGTCTTTTCCTCAGTGGTGATGATTTTCTGGCTATTTTTTTAGTTTTTTCCTAGTTTATTCATTCAACAAATAGTTATTGAATATTTCATACACATTAGACACTAGGCAGTGGCTATACAGTTGTGAATGAAATGTTGAAAGTGTACTATTGGAGCTTGCTTTTCATTTTGTGCAAGTATGGGATTGCCACTCAGCAGAAAAGGCTGGTGATGGATTTGAGCCCCGAGGATGGAGTAGGTGTGCCAAATCTGCTACTTCTTTGGTCTAGACCATACCATTTCTTGCCTGATGGCCACTGCATCTGCTTCTCTTCTTGCTGGGCCCTCTAACTAGGATAATTTATTCAACCATTGAGTCAAGTCCCATTATTTCTCTACTCAAAACCCTCCTTACATTGGTCCCATGTGGTCTTATATAAATTTAGAACTCTTTCACCTTTCTGATTTCATCTGCTGCTTTGCTTCAGTGGTAGCAGCTTCTTGGCTGCACATCAGATCCCATCATTTTCTTGCTCACAGCTTTCAATGACTTACTATGACACACTGGATGAGTCAGCCTTGGCTGCCATAACAAAGTACCATAGACTGGGTGGTTAAACAACAGAAATTTATTTTCTCACAGTTCTGGAGGCTAGAATTCCCAGATCAAGGTGCTGGCTGATCCAGTTCCTGGCCAGAGCTCTCTTGGCTTGCAGATTGCTGCCTTCACACCAAATCCTCACATGGCCTTTCCTCTGTAATGTGAGGAGGGAAATGGAGAGGAAGAGATCTCTTTTCATTCTCAGAAGACCAGCAGTACTAGCAGATTAGGGCCCTACCCTTGGACCTCATTCACCCTTACTTACCTCCTAATGACTGTATCTCTAAATATAGTCACACTGAGAACTAGAATTTCAACATACGAATTTGGAGGGGGACAAAATTCAGTCCATAATATGTGCAGAATAAAATCAAGCCTAGAAGCCTGGAAGCCTTGCACAATCTGATTCCTGCTTGCATCTCCAATCCGATCTCTTACCTCTCCCTCACTGTTACTTCCTTGTAGGTACACAGGGGCAATTCATGGCACATGCCAGAAACCTTACCAAGAAATTGTATCTGTATCAATTCAATTTAGATCTTCCCCGGAAGGAGCTCCATTCAGTGATAGCATCTGACATCTCCAATCACACTTGAAGGCCAACCTGTCCTCAGATACAGACAGAACCTATTATGGAATCATGGTGCTTTCTGTCCTTGGCAGCTATTGCTGCTAAATGTACAACTGAACCAGAGAATGCCTAGCCAACAGAAGGGTCTCACGGGAATGAGAAATAATTTCAACAGTGCCCTATATTCCAGTAGGGATTACATATCAAGAACTATAAAAATATTCATGCACTCTGACCCACTTTGGTAATTCCACAACTGGAGTTTTGTCTCAGAAAAGTAACTTAAAATAAGAAAAAAGGACTATATGTATGAAGAGGTTGATAGCACATAATTTGAAACTGCCAAAAATAAAAAAGTGTTAAAGTAGAAATATCCTAAATTTTAAGGAAGAGAGAAATGCATATGAATTATAAAATATCAATATGCTGGAATATTTTAGTCATTACAACAAAAAACATGGTTGTCATGGAAAACATTTTGTATTGTTTTTTAAAAGATTTTATTTATTTATTCATGAGAGACACACAGAGAGAGGCAGAGACATAAGCAGAGAGAGAAGCAGACTCCTTGCAGGAGCCTGATGCAGGACTTGATCCTAAGATCCTGGGATCCCTACCTGAGCCAAAGGCAGATGTTCAACCACTGAGCCACCCAGGCATCTCAGAAAACACTTTTGAAACAAGTTTAGATAAATAAGAAAATTAGAACTCAAAATCAACCTACATTATAATTCAACTGTATAAAAACTTTGTATATGTTCATAATGACAATAACTGGTACTAGCTGCACATTGTTGAGTGCTTCTTTCCCAGATGCTATTCTAAGCACTTACCTCATCTTTTATCCTTACAAAAGTCTTTCAAAATAAACATTATTGTCTTGAAATAACAAGAGGCTCAGAGAGCTGAGGTTAATTTAATAAGCAAGTGGGAGAATAGATTTTGAATCCAGATTTGTCTGACTTAAAATCTTATGCATTTTCTCTTCCCAAAGGTACTTTTCCAAAGTTGGAAAGGACAAACAAGGAAAAAACAAGAACACAAAAAGTCTAGTTGTCATATAAAGGTAGCATGATTATAAGACAAAATCTTATTTTTGTATTTTATTATATTTTTATTACATTTTGAAACTGAATCAATACTTTTTGTAAAAGGAACCCACTATGCAGTCTGGCTCCTCACACAAAACAGTAAGAGTGATATCTATGAATTGCCTGAAACATGCCAAGTTTAATGTGTGTCTTCCTCACCTCCATTTACATTTGAATTCACATACCAACCAGTAAGCAAGAGCAATAAATTATAGGCATTATTGTAGGAGTACAAACCCTCTTCTGAAGGCAAACCAGACTGTAGTTCTAAGTTCTGTTATGCAAGCTTCCAATAGAGATAGATAGTCTCTGAGGATCTTTTCCTACATTCCAAGCCAGAGGAAGGAAGGATTACTAACTCACCTTAAGGCCAATAGAAGAGAGCTTCAGCAATATAATTTCAAAAGATTAGGGGTCTTTACAAGAAGGGGAAAAGGTCATTTCCCTCCCTTGCTGGTTGACTAATGAACTGCAAAAACTCATTAGATTCAGCATGAATGAAGCCTGGTGTATAGATTGGCGAGAAGGTTCTTGGGAGAGCTTGATATGTGTGTCCTGGAATCTGGGAGCATCCATGAGCCTAGAAACTAGTGCTTCCTTCTTTCCTAAAGTAGAAGGCAATGGGGAGCTGCCTACATATCCACCACCTTGCATTGCAAGTTTACATGTGTTTCCCTTAGGTTAAATGGATGTCAAAGAGTGATAACTGTGGGCAGCCCGGGTGGCTCAGCGGTTTAGCGCCGCCTTCAGCCCAGGGCCTGATCCTGGAGACCCGGGATCGAGTCCCACATCGGGCTCCCTGCGTGGAGCCTGCTTCTCCCTCTGCCTGTGTCTCTCTGCCTCTCCTTCTCTCTGTGTCCCTCATGAATAAATAAATCTTTAAAAAAAAAAAAAGAGTGATAACTGGGTTTGTGGTGATCTTATAAGTAGGCTGTCCCAAAAGGAAGCCTGCTAGCATGAGGGGATCTCAGCAAAAGGAGACTGTGAGTTCCTCCACCATGGGCAGTTGCTGAGGGGGGATGGTGTTTTAAGAGTAGAGGCAGACAGTATGTTGCCCAGGTTAGGGTCTGAGTAGAGCCTCTTAAATAACTCATAACCTGAGTCCTAACAAGAGAACCAGTCTTTGGGATGCACTGGCAGCCAAATTGCAATAGCACCAATTAGGTAAGTAATTAGTCCCATCTTCTCTGATTCTTCTTCATCTAATTTGACCCTGAAGAAGCCAGAAGCAGCAAATAAATAAAGTGGATGTTTGACTGGCTCAGTCTAGATGTTGGTTGGGGCTGTAGTCATCTGAAGGCTTGACTGGGGCTGGAGAATCTGCTTCTTAGGTGACTCATTCATGTGCCTGGTGAATTGGTGCTGGGTGTTGGCAGGAGGCCTCAGTTCTTCACTACATGGAACTCTCCATTGAGTGTGTTTAAGACATGATTTCTGGGGCAGCCCGGGTGGCTCAGCAGTCTAATGCCTGCCTTTGGCCCGGGGCATGATCCTGGAGACCCAGGATCGAGTCCCATGTCGGGCTCCCTGCATGGAGCCTGCTTTTCCCTCTTCCTCTCTCTCTCTCTCTCTCTCTCTCTCTCTCTCTCTCTGTGTGTGTGTGTCTTTCATGAATGGATGAATAAAATCTTTAAAAAAAAAAAAAAAAAAGAAGACATGATTGCTGGCATCCTGAGAGCAAGCAAGTCAAGAGCACATGTCAAAAGCCAAAATATATATCTTTTATACCCTAGCCTTGAAAGTCATATGCCATCATTTCTGCAATACCCTTATACAAGTCAGAGGTATTTTGTGTGGGTGGAGATTGCACAAGAGTGTGAATAGCAGGAGGTGAGAATCATTGAAGGGAGAGGTAATGGGATGCCTGGATGGCTCAGCAGTTGGGCATCTGCCTTTGGCTCAGGTCGTGATCCTGGGTTCCTGGAATTGAGTCCCACATCAGGCTCCCTGCATGGAGCCTACTTCTCCCTCTGCCTCTCTGTGTCTCTCATGAATAAATAAATAATTTCCTTAAAAAAAAAAAAAGAAGAGAGAGATAGTGTTAGGACAGAGCTAAAGTTGGAAGAGGAGAGAGGCTTTGAATGGGACATATGATTGAATATGTAACTTAGACCACACTGGACTTCTTAATACCTGAAAGTGAACAGACTTAATGGAAATAGATTTTATAGCTGGAAAAATTATGGGAAGGATTGCAACTTGTGTTAGGTCATTTTCTAAGGCTATAAGTACTGGCACTTTGACATTTGCCACCTGAATATGTGTGGAATCTCCTTTAGATATCACAGTAACTTTATTTAACATATAAATGACATTGTAATGCTGTATAATATTTGCGACCACGTTATGAAATTTAACTATTAGTGTGTTACACTTCAAAGTGTTTCTAAGCTTCACATGCAATATGACTACAGTTCTCTGTAAACAGTTCAGCACCTGTAAACGGAAAGAGAATATGGACTCCTGTTGTGTGGATTGGGACCTTTATGGAGACTTCTCTGTTATGTGGATTATTGCCTGGATGGGCAGTGTCAGGTGTCAGGATGAGAAGACTCTATGAGCACTGAGAACTAGTCAGTGAAAGGAAGGATCATCCCAAAGCCAAGAGTTACCAGCAAAGTAGGAAGTTAAGAGTTCAATGGCCAAGCCTTGTAGGTTGTCACCTGTGGGGCTAGATGATTCCTTAGGTCCCAGCTCGTTTTTGTAGTTATACTTCCATTGGAATCTTGATCCTCTTTTCTGCAAGTATCAGGAACATGTATACTCCCAGGAAATAACCTTTTGCATTATTGAACATTTAACATCTCTAACCAAAGAAAGAAGTTGGGATATTTGCCTTACATTTGTGTGACTATAGGAAATATGTCAGCAAATCTATTTGGCTCCACCTTAGAGGCCAATCAAGATTCAACACTTCTCACCTTTCCTGGGCTCTTATTCTGGGTGAGCTACATTTTCCTGCATGGATTTCTGGGATGTGTCTGGTGGCTTCCCTTTTGGTCCCCAGAATCTCATCCCCACACAAAGCCAAAGGGATCCTTCTAAAACACATCCAGATCATGTCACCACCTTGCTCAAAACCCTCCAACGGCTTTCCTTCTTCCTTAGTAAAATCCAATCTTTAAAATACCATTCTTTGATCCAGAAACTCCTTTTTAGGGTGTATACCCAAAAGATTTAAAAGGAAACGCTCAAATATTTGTATATCCATGTTCATAACAGCATTATTCACAATAGTCATAGGTCGGAGCAATAAAGTACCAATGGCAGATGAATGAATAAACAAAATGTGCTAATACACATATAACAAAATATTATCCAGTCATAAAGAGGAGGGAAATTCTAACATATGCTACAGCATGGATAAACTGAAGACATTATGCTAAGTGAAATAAACTGGTCAAAAAAGGAAAATAAATAAATAACAAAAATAAATAAATAAATAACTATTCTTTAGCCAGAAAAAAAAAAAATCCTTCTTACCAAGTACCTCACTAAACAAGCCTCTGTCAACAGCTTCCAAGAAGCCAACCAACTGTTGGCAGAAAATATTTTGTTAACATGTGGCTTATATGGTTGCAATGCCTCTCCAATGCTCAGGAATATTTAAAACTTGGAATTTGGGCAGAAAGCTGCTTACATGACATTTTAATGCCCAACAAGCCCACTGAAGAGGCCTCAGCCCCTAACAATATAATGTAGCTTGACTTGGAACCTCTTTCTACAATTCTATCAAGTTACAGAATAATTTATAGAAAACTGATGAGGGGAGATGTTATACTTTGTGTTTACAGAAAAGATTACCCTAAAGGTTTGGATTTATTGCTTCATAGTTCATTAATCAATTTTGTATCCAATTTGACAATCTTATTTTTAGAATTCCTTCTTTCACTTATTAATCCACTTTCTTATATCCTTCCAGAAACTGCATTGTCACCCAGCAGGTTCCCTCATTAATGAGTTGATTAAAACATTGACATGGGTTTACTATTTGTATGAAGGGTGTGTGTATATCATTTTTTCTAATACATAATTTTAATTTCATATTTATTCAAAAAGCTCTCTTGGATTTCTATAGGCATAGCTTTTTGTTATATACCACAAAAAGGATTATAACTGAAAGCAATTAGTTAAGGAATTTCTAAATCCTGTTTATATTCATAGGCTAATTCTCGTAACACATTTTCCAACTCAGAGTTATCAGTGTTTGTGTTTTTTCACAGGTAGTGGTGATGGTAACATTTCTCAAAATTATGCTCCTGAATTCAGACATCTCCTGAATATTGCAATTCAGCAAGTTCTGATGCTTGCACTTTTTGGTTTTGCATGTGTTCAGTAATTCTTCTTCATATATTATAGTAATGAAGTATAATACAGCTTTATCTACAAGATCTTTTCTTAGGCCTAATAAAACATTATATTATTGCTTTGCATGACAAAGTGGAATTATGGCCATTTTATTTCTCCAAGAAACATACTTACTTCATTACACCAAATTTATGTCCTCTTCTTTCATTTTTGTGCTCTTCTCTAAATACATTAACTTTGTGTATCCAATTGCTTTATTGGAGTTTAATTAATATACACAAACCTGCATATATTTAAAGTGTACAATTTGGTAAGATTTGACATATATGTATGCCCATGAACTATCACCAGAATCAGGATCATGGATGTATTTCTCATCCCTCCCAAAGTTTCTATGCTGTGTTTATCACATTTTGAACATTACATTTTAACACTAATATGAAGAAGCTTTCTATATAAATTGTAAATAAATACTGAGTAAACTGTAAAAGAAATTTCCTAGCTAGTCTTTTTTTAATTAGATTAAAAAAATTAAATTAGATTCAGTAAGCCAACATATCATACATCATTAGTTTCAGATGTAGTGTTCATGTTCAATAATTCATCAGTTGCACATAACACCCAGTGCTCATCACATCATGTGCCCTCCTTAATGCCCATCACCCAGTTACCCTATCCCCCCACCCACCTCCCTTCCAGCAGCCCTCAGTTTCCCAGAGTTAAGAGTATCTCTGATTTCTTCCCATTCAGTTTTCCCTCCCTTCCCCTATGATCTTCTGTGCTGTTTCTTATATTCCACATATGAGTAAAACCATATAATATTTTTTCTCCAATTGACTTATTTCACTTAGTGTAACATGCTCCAGTCCCATCCATATTGATGTAAAGGGTAAGTATTCATCTTTCTTTTTTTTTTTAAGATTTTATTTATTTATTCATGACAGACATAGAGAGAAAGAGGCAGAGACACAGGCAGAGGGAGAAGCAGGCGCCATGCAGGGAGCCTGATGTGGGACTCAATCCCGAGTCTCCAGGATCACACCCTGGGCTGAAGGTGGCACTAAACCACTGGGCCACCAGGGCTGCCCAGTTTTCATCTTTCTGATGACTGAGTAATATTCCATTGCATATATAGACCACATCTTCTTTATCCATTCATCTGTTGATGGACATCTCAGCTCTTTCCAGAGTTTGGCTATTGTGGACACTGCTGCTATGAACATTCGGGTGCAGGTGTCCCTTCAGATCATTACAGCTGTAACATTAGGATAAATACCCCAAGCAGTGCAATTGCTGGGTCTTGGGTAGCTATATTTTTAGCTTCTTGAGGAACCTCCATACTGTTTTCCAGAGTGGCTGTACCAGCTTGCATTCCACCAACACTGTAAGAGGGTTCCCATTTCTCTGCATCCTCACCAACATCTTTTATTTCCTATCTTGTTAATTTTAGCCATTCTGACTGGAATGAGGTGGTTTCTCATTGTGGTTTTGATTTCCCTGATGGCAAGTGATGTGGAGCATTTTTTCATGTGTCTGCTGGCCATTTGTATGTCTTCTTTGGAGAAATGTCTGTTCATATCTTCAGCACATTATTGACTGAATATTTATTTTTTGGATGTTGAGTTTGATAAGCTCTTAATAGATCTTGGATACTATCCCTTAATCAGATATGTCATTTGCAAATATCTTCTCCCATTTCAGAAGTTGCCTTTTGGTTTTATTGACTGTTTCTTTTGCTGAACAGAAGCTTTTTATCTTGATGAAGCCCCAATAGTTCATTTTTGGCTTTGATTCCCTTGCGTTTAGAGACATGTCTAGCTAGAATTTGCTACAGCCAAGATCACAGAAGTTGCTGCCTGTGTTTTGCTCTAGGGTTTTGATGGATTCCTATCTTGCACATAGGTCTTTCATTCATTTTGAGTTTATCTTTGAGTATAGTGTAAGAGAATGGTCCAGTTTCATTTTTCTGAATGTGGCTGTCCAATTTTCCAGCACCATTTATTGAAGAGACTGTCCTTTTTCCATTGGATATTTTCCCCTGTTTTGTCAAAGATGAGGTCAGCATAGGGTTGAGGGTTCTCTACTTGTGGGTTCTCTATTCTGTTCCACTGATCTGTATGTCTATTTTTTTAAAGATATTATTTATTTATTCATGAGGGACACAAAGAGAGAGAGGCAGAGACACAGGTAGAGGGAGAAGCAGGCTCCATGTAGGGAGCTGGATGTGAGACTCGATCCCAGGTCTCCAGGATCACACCCTGGACTGAAGGTGGCGCTAAACCACTGAACCACCTGGACTGCCCTGTATGTCAGTTTTTGTGCCAGTACCATACTGTCTTGATGATCACAGATTTGTGATAAAGCTTGAAGTCAGGCATTGTGATGCCCCCAGCTTTAGTTTTCTTTTTCAACATTCCTCTGGCTATTTGGGGTCTTTTCTGGTTCCATACAAATTTTAGGATTATTTGTTCCAGCTCTGAAAATGCCAATAGTATTTTGTTAAGGGTTGCCTTGAATGTGTAGATTGCTCTGGGTAGCATAGACATTTTTCACAATATTTATCCTTCTAATCCATGAGTATGGAATGTTTTTCTATTTCTTTCTGTCTTCAATTTCTTTCAAAGCATCCTATAATTTTTAGAGTATAGATCCTTTAACGCTTTGGTTAGGTTTTTTTCTTAGGTATCTTATGATTTTTGGTGCAATTGTAAATGGGATCAGCTCCTTAATTTCTCTTTCTTTAATCTCATTGTTAATGTATAGAAATGCAATTAAATTCTGTGTGCTTATTTTGTATCCTGCTATGTTGCTGAATTCCTGTATGAGTTCTAGCAATTTTGAAGTGGAGTTTTTTGGGTTTTCTACATAAAGTATCATGTCACCTGTGAAGAGTGATAGTTTAACTTCTTTGCCAATTTGAATGCCTTTTATTTCTTACTGTTGTCTGACTGCTGAGGCTAGGACTTTTAGTAGTATGTTAAACAACAGTGGTGAGAATATGCACCCCTGTCCTGTTCCTGATCTTGGGGAAAAAGCTCTCAGTTTTTCCCCATTAAGAATGATATTCATTGTGGACTTTTTATAGATGGTTTTTATAATGTTGAGGTACGTTTCCTCTATCCATACATTGTAGACAGTTTTAATCAGGAAAGGATGCTGTATTTTGTCAAAGGCTTGTTCTGCATCAGTTGAGAGAATCATAAGGTCTTTGTCTCCTTTTATTAATGTGTGGTATTATCTTGATTGATTTGCTAATGTTGAACCACTCTTGCATCCCAGGGATAATTCCCACTTGGTTGAGGTGAATAATCCTTTTAACGTACTATTGGATCCTACTGGCTTGTATCTTGGTGAACATTTTGGCATCCATGTTCATCAAGGGATACTGGTCTATAATTCTCCAGTTTGATGGGTAACGCTGGCCTCATAGAATGAGTTAGGAAGTTTTCTTTCCCTTTCTATTTTTTGAAACAGCTTTAAATAAATAGGTATTAGTTCTTCTTGAAATGTTTGGTAGAATTCCCCTAGGAAACCATCTGGCCCTGGACTTATAAACTACCAAAACTGAAACAGGAAGAAATAGAAAACCTGTACAGATTCATAACCAGGAAGATAATTGAAACAGTAATCAAAAATCTCCTAACAAACAAGCTTCCAAGAATGCATCCATTTCTTCCAGATTGCCTAATTTGTTGGCATACTTGCTCATATGTTCTTAAAATTATTTGTCTTTCCTTGTTGATTGTGATCACTCCTCTTTAAATTCATGATTTTATCCATTTGGGTCCTTTCTCTTTTCTTTTTAATAAGTCTGGCTAGGGGTTTATTGATCTTATTAATTCTTTCAAAGAACCAGCTGCTAGTTTCATTGATCTGTTCCACTGTTCTTTTGGTTTCTATTTCATTGAGTTCTGCTCTAATCTTTATTATGTCTCTTCTCTTGCTAGGTTTAGGCTTTACTTGCTGTTCTTTCTCCAACTCCTTTAGGTGTGAGGTTAGCTTGTATATTTGAAACTTCTCTGATTTTTTGAGAAAGGCTTATACTACTATGTACTTCCCTCTTAGGACCACCTTTGCTGTACCCCAAAGGTTTTGAACAGTTGTGTCTTCACTTTCATTATTTCCATGAATTTAAAAAAAATTAATTTCTAGTTGACCCATTCATTCTTTAGTTGGCTGCTCTTTAACCTCCAAGTACTTTCATTCCTTCCAAGTTTCCTATTGTGATTGAGTTCAAATTTCAAAGCACTGTGGTCTGAAAATATGCAGGGAATAATCCCAATCTTTTGGTACCTGTTGAGACCTAGTTTGTGACATAATCAGTATGTGATCTATTCTGGAGAATGTTCCATGTGCACTCAAAAAGAATGTGTATTCTGTTGCTTTAGGGTGGAATGTTCTGTATATATCTATGAAGTCCATCTGATCCTTGCGTCATTCAAAGCCCTTGTTTCCTTGTTGATCTTCTGCTTAGATCATCTGTTCGTTGCTGTGAGTGGGGCATTGAAGTTCCCTACTATTGTATTATTATCAATGTGTTTCTTTAACTTAGTTATTGATTGATGTATATAATTTGCTCCCAAGTTATCAGCAAAAATATTTATAATTTTTAGATCTTCTTGTTGGATAGACCCTTTACATATGATATAGTGTCCCTCTTCACTCCTTAAGGCAGTTTCTGTTTTAAAATCTAATTTGCCTGATATAAGGATTGCTACCCCAGCTTTCTTTTGAGATCCATTAGCATGATAATGGTTCTCGACCTCCTCACTTTCAATCTGGAGGCATCTTTAGGTCTAAAATCAGTCTCTTGTAGACAGCATATGGACAGATATTGCTTTTTTATCCAATCTGATACCCTGTGTCTTTTGATTGCAGCATTTAGCCCATTTAATTCAGAGTAACCATCGAAAGATTATGAGTAGTGCCATTGTATTACTTGTAAAGTTCCTGTTTCTGTGGATTTTCTGTTTCTTTCTGGTCTATCTTACTCTTGGGCTCTCTCTTCACTTAAAGGATCCCCCTTAATATTCTTGCAGAACTGGTTTAGTGATCACATATTCTTGCAGTTTCTGTTTGTCCTGGAAGCTCTTATTTCCCCTTCTATTCTGAATGAGAGCCTTGCTGGGTAAAATATTCTTGCCTGCATGTTTTTCACATTTAGTGCTCTGGATATGTCATGCCAGCCCTTTCTGGCCTGTTAGGTCTCTGTGGATAGGTCTGCTGCCAGTCTAATGTTCCTGCCCCTCTAGGTTAAGGAGTTCTTGTCTCAGGATGCTTTCAGTATTTTCTCTTTATCTGTGAAATTTGCCAGCTTCACTGAATGCCCCTTTCCTTCCCCAGATTAAGGAAGTTCTTAGCTATGATTTGCTCAAATATACCTCCTGTCCCTCTCTTTCTTCTTCCTCTGGAATTCACACAATTCTAGTATTGCTTCACTTTATGGTATTACTGATTTCTCCAAGGTTCCCCTCTTGGTCCATTAGTTGCTTTTCTTTTTCCTCAGATTCCTTCCTTTCCATCAACTGTCTTCTATGTCACTTATTCTCTCTTCTGTCTCATTTAACCTTGCTGTTAGAGCACCCTAGTTAGCCTGCATGTCAGTTAGAACGTTTTTTATTTCAATCTGGTAAGATTTCATTTCTACACTAAGAGATTTTCTAGTGTCTTTTGTGCTTTGTTCAAGCATACCTAGTAATTTTATATTTGTTATCCTGAATTCCTGCTCTGACATCTTACTTATATCCAGATTGATTAGGTCTGTGGCAGAGATTATTACCTCTGGCTCTTTCTTTTTTTTTTTTTTTAATTACTCTTCTAGTCACTTTGTCCAGAAAAGAATGGATGATCAAGTGAACAAAATAAAAAATATATCAACCCTGGGATCCCTGGGTGGAGCAGTGGTTTAGTGCCTGCCTTTGGCCCAGGGCATGATCCTGGAGACCCCGGATTGAATCCCACGTTGGGCTCCCGGTGCATGGAGCCTGCTTCTCCCTCTGCCTATGTCTCTGCCCCTCTCTCTCTCTCTCTCTCTCTGTATCATAAATAAATTTAAAAAAATTTTTAAAAATTAAAAAAAAATATATCAACCCTGACTCAAGTGAATTACACACTAGACAAGTCTGAAGATCAGAAACCTAAAAAAAGAAAAGAAAAAAAAGAGTGGAGGGGAGAGAATATAATCTCCTAGGTGGAGAAAATGAGGTGATCCACTTGGTCCTGATGGTATTTTAGTCTGTGTGTTAGAAGACTCTAAATACCAAAATTGTAAAGAATATAGATATATATTATATATATATATTGACATATATATAATAAATATAAATATATTCTTTATATATATAAAGAAGAAAGAAAGAAAGAATATATCAGTCTATCTATATATATAAAGAATGTATCTATCTATCTATCTATCTATCCACACACACAAATAAAATTGAATATAGTGAAAGGAAGCCAAAAATGAACAATATATCTATAAAACATAACTAGCAAACGAAAGTTTAAAAAAGACTTAAAAACAAAGAGTTGATAAAATAAAAAAAAATAGTTGAAAAGGGCTGATCTCCAGCCCCAGAGCTGAAAGATTACAGTCCCCTTTCTTCAGTAAACCCTCAGGGATAAGCAGTTTTCACTTTTGTGTGTGCCACACTCTGCAGACTCCTGTGGTGTGTGCCTGCACCAATCCTCTGGGGGAAGGCGGAAGGTCAAGCATTTCTGTGCTTTGCAGGACCCTCACTCAGAGACTGGTCACCACGTTGCTTCCATACTGCCCCTACTAAAGGAAGGCAGAGGAGCACTGCTCTTTTGTCATTTGCAAGGTCTCCCAGCACTGAGAGCTGTCCCCAAATTGTGTAGCAGTTCCCAGTTTATGTCAAATCAAGCGGAGAGCCCTCTCCTGAGTTCGCAGACTGTAACCAGTTTCCCTGCTCCAATGCTTGGGAACTCTGTCAGCACCCCTGTTATCTCAGTTCTCTGGAGATCATGAGACCACATGTCCTACTTAGGATTCTGTACCACTTCACCACTGAGTACCTTTAGGCAAGGACATCTCTCCCCAGAGCAGATTTCTAAAGGTTCTGATTTTGTGCTCTGAGGCTATATCACTTTTTGGTAGCTGGCTTATGGAGGCTCCCTCCCCCATATCACTTATCTTCTGATATATCCTATCAGTTTCACTTCTCTGCACTCCTACCATGTAAAAAGTGGTTGCTTTTCTATTTATAGACTCCCAGCAATTCTTACATCTCTGGTTGAATTCATAGGTGTTCAGAATGATTTGATAATTATCTACCTAAATTCAAGGGACCAGATGAAATGAGGTCCCCTACTCTTCCACCACTTTGCCTTCCTTCCTCTTAGTTACAGTCTTAAAGTGGAAAGAAGCATCTTGTATTAGATTCCTTGTTGCTGGTATAACAAATTATCAGTAACTTAGTGGCTTAAAACAACAGAACTCATTTTCTTACAGTTCTGGAAGTCAGAGGTTCAAAATCAGGTTCACTGGCCAAAGTCAAGGTGTTGGCAGAACTGTTGCAGCCTCTTAAGGGAGAATCTCTTTCCTTGCCTTTGTCAGCTTCTAGTGATCACCTACATTCCTTGGCTTATGGCTCCTTCCTCATCGCTGCAATCTCTGCTTTCATCATGTCCCTTTCTACTCTGACTCTCCTGCCTACTTCCTATAAGGATAACTGTGATTACATTGGACCCACATTGATAATTGAAGATAATCTTTCCAACTCAAGATCCTGAACTCAATCACATTTGCTAAGTCCCTTTTTTAATGTAAGGTAATATTCATATGTTCTGGGGATTAGTATATAGACATCTTTTGGGGAGGGGGTGCATTATTCAGTTTACCACAGATCTTAAGGAGTTAGTTGAGCGCATCTGTATTCCCTACCACCCGTGTCTCCATGTAGGAGCACCCCCTCAACATTCTGCTGTCTAGTCAGGACTCCCATTGGGCTTATGGGAACCCTAGAGGGTCTCCAAGGGTGCAAGAGGCAGTGTGGCAAAGCTTCTCTGTCCAAAGGAGTTGCTTCAGTTGGTGACTAGTTCTTGAGGGCAAGAAGTTTCTTCTCCCACAGAAGACTCAGCTCTACTCCTGGGTGAAGCTGGTAAGAACAGGTGTCCTTGTGGTATTCTTTCTCTTGGTGTCCTCTGTGATCACTCCACTAGTTCCCTTTCTGCTTGCCCTTCATCTACATCTCTCTAACCCCCTCATCACCTCTATGTCCTGTAGGGTGCTGTCCACTTTTTCTTTGTTCTCACAAAAAAAACTCCTTGCACTTATCTTCTTTCTTAATAGCTCTCAGCAGGAGCCTAAATCTTTAGCATGGAAAATTTCCTTTTCCTCAAGGGCAGGGAAGATTCTACCAATTTGCATAATTTGTCCAAGAGAAGTGAGAGGTTTCTCCTCCATCCTGGAGAATAGTTCTGAATGACTCTACTAAAGAAAACAAGAAACAAAGCAAATACCTTGCATACTTAAAAACAATTGAACAATTATAAGTAAAGTCTTGAAAACTCAAACAGGAAGGAGCATAATAAAAGATTTTTCTTTTGGTGACTGTTAAGTCATGTTAAAAGTGGAAATGCAGAGGGGGAGATTCTGGTGTGTTTCCAACATTTGAATAGCATCAAATGAGCATGTGTTCCAACATCATTTCAAGAGTTCCAGTCTCACATATCCAACAACTTATGGAGCATTTTCACTTATATTCATTGTAAGGGTTAAATTTTTTTCTTTTTCTGTTTTTTGTTTGTTTGTTTGTTTTTGTTTTTTAAGAGGGAAGCCACATCACTGCTCTCCTCCTTGGAGTATTTCCTTGAAAACAAAATAAACTCCATAAGAGGCCCTTATCTTTGGGTTTTGTAATGTAAGATCAAGGCCTTGTGATCCTTGAAGCTGTAAAAACCTGCCTCCAAATTGATTCAGAAATCTCTCAGGAGGGAAGAAGAGACACTCACAGGCACATTCATTTCCCAAGTAGATAAGAGAGTTTTCATTGGTCTTTATTCTGATGTATATAAAAGTATGTGATATTTGAACCATACTTTGTAGTCATTTTTATGTTACCATATATGTGTGTAAATCTAATCATGCTTACTAATCAATTGTTTCTCTGTCTCTTCTATCTTGACTGTTAAATTAAACAGATTGGGCCCAAGATGGAGTCATTCATGTTAAGCCCCATGTCAGTAAACCAAAACTTAACTAAGTTTCCATGCTGGCACTCCCAGAAAAGGAAGGCTCAGATCAATCAACCAGCATTTGTCTACTCAACACAAGGTACTTGACCTGGCTCTGAGCCTTCTCTTCATTTCATATGAGGGGAGTAACTCTGCTTTAGTCAATCAGCAAATGCCCAATGCAACTTCCTTTTTTCCAGTTCACTTTGGTCTACAAAAATCTCTCACCTTGTAGAGCTCTTCAGAGCCCCTTTCTATCTGCTAGGTTGAATGCTGCTCAATCATTAGTGCTGAATAAATCCAATGAGATCTATAAAGTTTATTCAGTAGAATTATGTACTTTATCAGTATAGAGAGCTGTTTTTGGCAGGTGTTGAGGAGGAAAATAATTCCTCTATTTTTTTAAGTTCTAGTTCTTTTTAAAAAAAATTTTTTTTTAATTTTATTTATTTATTCATAGAGACACAGAGAGAGAGAGAGAGGCAGAGACACAGGCAGAGGGAGAAGCAGGCCCCATGCAGGGAGCCCAATGTGGGACTTGATCCCGGGTCTCCAGGATCATGCCCTCGGCCGAAGGCAGCACTAAATCACTGAGCCATCCTGGCCATCCCTAGGTTCTAGTTCTTTTGGTTGGTCTATTAATTAAGCTGATATAAGACATTAATACAAGGAAAACAAATTTAATTACCTACATATGGGAGCCACATAAGACTATGAAATCCATAGGCAGTCAAGTAATTGAGGCTCACATGTCAGCCATTCTGAGCTAAGGAGACAGGGGTAGGGGCCTATGGATCCAGACTATGAAGACAGCTTATAGGAAGATGAGAAGAACAAATATTTGGTAAACAAATGTTCACCATGCCATACACAGACCATCGATGGGACGCAGAGAAGAATTTGGTCTCCAGGTATGCTGAGCTTCCCTGCAGCATACCATACTGACCCCATATTCTTTGTCATTATCTCTGGTGATAGTTCTTTTCCTGGATGAGGCTTTTTATCTAAATTCTTTTAAGCAGTTAAGGGGGAGGTTAAAGCTCTTTCTGAGTCTCTTGGTTCTTGATTGACTTCAACTCAATGTTATGCACATGCCAAAAAGGCATATTTTGGGGTAGCTCATTCTGAACCCCTTCAAGGACTATTCCATTTCCTCAAAATGTGTCAAACACTTCAAACTCAATGCGCTCAGACCAGAATTTACCAATTTCCCACTTCCTCTGCCCCAAACTTCCTCTTACTCAGATTTCCTCTTAGGTCTATAAATAACATAGTCTGATAGACGTTTTAAGAGTCTTCCTGAATCTTCTCACACTGCAGCCAGTGGTCTTTCCGTGCTTACTTCCTCTTCCTTCAACACATCCTTTCCTTTCTCTTCCTCCTATTTCTTCTTAATGAAAAGAACTTAGCTAATTGTTCTGTTTCTAAAAATGCTGTGTGGGGATCCCTGAGTGGCTCAGTGGTTTAGCACCTGCCTTCGGGCCAGGGCATGGTCCTGGAGTCCTGGGATTAAATCCCACATTGGGCTCATTGTATGGAGCCTGCTTCTCCCTGTTTCTCTGCCTATTTCTCTGCCTCTCTCTCTCTGTGTCTCTCATTAATAAATAAAATATTTAAAAACAAAAAAATTTTTTAAAATGCTGTGTGCCTATTATAACAAATTCAAACAGAATGGACACTTTTTTTTTTAAGTAAAAGTTGAGTGAAATCTTCTGGGTATAACAGTTTGGTACATCTCACTGTACTTCAGTAAATATGGAGAAGGTTCTTAGAATACAAACGTATTTACTTTACTCATTGAGTTGAGGCCCTTTAATGGGTACATTTTTCTTTGAATAAAATTCCCACCCTCTACATTGAGCTCCTTCCCTTCATTACTTCTCCATCTTGCTGTCTTTCCAGATATCCAGGGCTCCATTGTCCCCCACCCACCTAAGTTTCCCTGTAGCCATCCAGACCCTCTGCACCTGACTCAACCCCCTTGTTTAATACTAAGTTCTCCCTGTGGACTGAAAGCTTGGAGGACATTAAGAGTCTTATTTGCCTTGGAATCCCAGCACCTAGCCCCTTGCAAGGTACATAAGCGTCACAATCAATATTTTTGAATGAATATATGAGAAAGCTTCAATTCTAGATAATGCATTCAAAAGACATTTAAGTGTCAACTGGATGATGGATTCTATTCTGTTATAATGAAGATAAAAGATCCATAAGACAGGACTCTCCTCCTCAAGGTTTTCATATTGTCCTGCTGGTCCATCAGCCAGAAATGTCTCTAAACTAGAGAAAGACAATCTTCTGGGCTGTGTCAGTTCGATATCAATTCCCTTTAAAGATATCACCCATATCCACAATCCTGGGATTCTAAACACTTTTACGATCTGCTACTATGTCTATAACCATTTCAAGATAAATTAATGCGTTGAGGTTATCCTCTCCATTCTTTTTATCATGGTAAAATAGATATAACATAAAATTTGCCTTTAAACCATTTTAAGTGTACAATTCAGTGGCATTAATTACATTCCCAGTGTTGTGCAACTGTCACCACCACCACCTGTTTCCAAAATTTTTCATAACCCCAAACAAAAATTCTGTACCCATTAAGCAATAACTCCCCATACTCTTACCCTTCAGCTCCTGGTAACCTCTAATCTACTTTCCATCTTTGTGAATTTGCCTGTGCAATTTCATGTAAATGGAATGATACACTATTTGTCCTTTGCTGTTTGGCTTATTTCAATCAGCATAATGTTTTCAAAATTGCAATGAACCTTTTAATATTCATTTTCACTTTTTTTCTTAATATGGGGGAAATGGTTGGTTTACTACCCATTTAGAAATAAATCAGGAAAACTGTTTTCTGGTTTCATTTTGCTTAGAATATCTTTTATTACAAAGAGTGTTTATAAACCCTATTAGGTTTTTATTCTCCTTCCTTTGGAGAAAATTTAGTTGGTTTTGGCTCACACACTTACTGTATATTCTTTCTTCAGGGGCCTTATCTTACTCCTCACCCCCACACCACAATTTTCCCCTGCTCCTGTGGATGTTTGCTGACACTAACCAGAGTAACAAGAGTTTTTGACCATAGGCTGATGGAACACATGACATCACTCATTAGGTATCTCATTCCTTCCCTCCAAATCTGAGAAGGGAATATTTTGAAGTTGGGGTTCAGAAAAAATTTTGGATTGCCTGGTGTTCATTACATTTCATATTCAATGGTCAAAGCCAAGACCATGGCCATCTCTTTAGGTTCTTCTATTCCTTATAAGTGTTTTATTATCAAATTTCTTAAGCATGGCCAAGCTTATTCTAGCATAGAAATGGCCAAGATTCCTCAACTCTGCCTTCTTAGCTGGCTTACCTTGGCCTCTAATGCTTTATCTCTTTTGGCAACATCAACAAAATAATACTAGTGATACTTGTATAGAGAGGAACAATAATTTCCCCCATACCTTTCATTGTTTTTGACTGGGATCTTCTCATCCTGTGTTAAAGGATGGATCAACAAGAGAAAAACAAACAAATTTAATAACATATATCCCTCATGTATATAGGGGATATACTTAGGAAAACTGAATAAGACTCATCAAATGGCCCAAGCCACCACCTTAAATATCATCTTCAGCTGAAGACAAAAGAAAGATGTTGGAGAAGAGGGCAGTCTAGGTATGGGAAATTTCTAGGAAAGCACAGTGGAAAACAATAAGGTTTGTTGTGCCTATTTAAGTCGATGCCTCCTCCACTGACAAGATTCTCTTGTGATTTACAATCATCCTTCTTTTCCTGGTACACAGAGAGAGAGAGACGTACAAAAAGAGATTTCCTTTATAAATTTTCCTGACAAAAGAGTAACTTTTATATTTTTGGAGATTCTCTTCTGTCTCCCTTTTCTCAGAAATAATCAGCTCAAAATAATCCATATGCCAAAGAAACATATTTTGGGGTGACATATTCTGCTACCCTTCACTTGGCTTTATAGTGTTTTAATTTTCTTTTTTATTTTAGTCTTTTTAAAAAACAGATTTATTAATTTATTAATTATTAACAGAGGAGAGACTGTGCACTGGATGGAGAAGGGTAGAAGGAGAGGAAGAGTCTCAAGCAGACTCTGCACTTAGTGGAGAGCCCCATGCAGGGCCTGATCTCACAACCCTGAGATCAGGGCCTGAGCTGAAACTGAAAGTTGGTTGCTTAACTGACTGTTCCACTGAGGCACTCCAGTGTTTGACATTTGCAATGTGATTTCCTATGAAGTTGAGGAGGAAAAATAATTTTCTCCTAGCCTTTCAGGTTCTGTAGCCAGGGTACAGGGATACAAAAGCACTTGGCTTTGGGGGTCTGAAACAGACAGGTTTGACCACTTGCTGACAAAATCCAAAGGTAGAGAAACAAGTGGTGGTAAAACAAGAAAGGAATTTATTTTAGCAAGTCCAACACAGAGAAGACAGTAGATTAGTGTCTCAAAGACTATCTCCAAAGTGCTGAAAATACTTCAAAGTTTTTATTTAAAAAAAAATGTGAGGCAAAGGTGAGAAGATACATGCCGGTGGGCAGTAAAAGTCAAATTGATCATTGTCTTGGAGTCAGTTATGGTCAGGATCTTGCTGGCCCAGAGAAGTCCTTATGTGTGAAGGGGTAGCTTCAGCTCCTATTGATGTAGGAAAAGATATTAGCGTTCAAAGCCAATAGCCAAGAAAGAATTCCTGAGATGTCTTTGGTGCAAAAAAAGGTGGTTATATTAAAGCCCAGGGACAGGACTTGTGGACAGAAATAGCTGCACTGGGGTCATGAGGAGTGTGACCCTTTATATATTTTCAAGTTGGGAGGGGGTTAGGGATAGCGTTAAGTCTCTAAGGAATTTTGAAAGCAAGGTTTCCAGGACTTTGAGGGGGCTAGCTATTTTTGGGAAAAGGTCATTTGTTACTGCCTAATAAAACCTTAGTCATGAGGCCCTTCAGATATATATCCGTGGGCCATATGCTTGGAGGATGATTGCCAACACATATCTTGGGGGGGTTTAGAGATAAATGAAATTTCTAAAGGAATTTTTATATGTAGACTTAGAGGATCCTGGGAGTCAGGCTAAGATTGCCTTTTGTCCTTAGCAAAGTATTGACATGGAGGCAGTTGAGTCCCTACAGGAGTGTCCCTCTACCTGTTTCAAAGACTTGTCAATGGGCTGTAGGTAGTAAGGAAATTTAATAATTTCTCCTCTGCCTTTGTTTCCCACCTCACTATCAGAGGATGCTTTGGATTCTGCCTTAGCTAAGAGACTAACTGGAAGGAAGAACGCAACTAGGAAGTTTGATGTCAAAATGGAGGCAGCTGAAGTCTTCTTTCAGTTTTGTAGTTGCTAAAGAATTAGATTGACAAAGACAGATTAAACAGGAGATAACCCCCCACCCCCAATTTTAATTATGTATATACACACTGGGGTCTCACAAAATTTTAAGCCACCATCATAGGTGACCAAATGGTGGAGACTTCTGTACATACGTCCTGAACTAAGAAAAGGGGTAGACGTTTGGGGCTTCTAGGTGGAGGGAGGCAATTCACAGGAAGGAAGGCGAGCAGAGAAAATGGTTAAAAAAAAAAAAAAAAGTATGCCCTGTCCTATAGTTAAGTCTCAGAGGTTAATTATTTCTGCTAGCAACTCTCCTCCTGGTACCCAGGGAGAAACTCTGTTGTAATGGAGATTTCCTTTGTAAATGGAGATTTCCTTCACAAATATAAATTTCCCTACAAATGGTAACTTCCACTCTGTTTTCAGAGCTTCTCCCATGTCAGCTTTTTTTTTTTTTAAGATTTTATTTATTTATTTATTCATTAGAGACACAGAGGGAGAGGGAGAGGGAAAAGCAGGCTCCCTGCAGGGAGCCTGATGTGGAACTTGATCGCAGGACCTGGGGATCACGCCCTGGGCCCAAGGCAGATGCTCAACCACTGAGCCACCCAGGCATCCCGTATGTCTGTTTTTTTCAAAATAATGTTTCAAAATAATCCTTATGACAAAGATGCATATTTTGAGGTGCATACTCTCGTACTCTTTAATAGGCATCTATTTTATCCTGAAAACAATCTCACGAAGGAGGTAAGGTGGGGTTTATTTTTATCCCTTCACAAAGGAAGAAACTTAAAATGATATGAAAATTTAGATGATCTGCACAAACTCATGCAGCTAATAAATGGCAGAGCATGAGTGGCAACGGTGATTTGTGATTGGTTGCCCGACCCTGTCTCAGACAAAGAGGACACTCGATAAATATTTGTTGAAGGAATGAATGATGTGCTTGCGTTTGCTCTTGTCTGACTGACCATTCTGTTGGCAGGCTCTACAAAAAGCCAGCTGTTTCTTAGAATAAGCAGAGCTTTCCCACTCCAACTTACTTCCTAGTGTCTCTGTAATGCTGCTATTCAAACTTTTAAGTGGGTAGTTGGCCTTTCCAAGCAGCAGAATATCCTTAATTTATAAAAATTCTCAGAACGTTGTCACAAGAGAATAACAGGTGAGAAAAGGAGGACTTGGTTCACTATTCATTCATAAAACACTTATAATTAAGAACATATACGCAACACATTAGAATAGGAAGGAGGTTGACGGGATGACCACTGGGTGTTATGCTATATGTTGGCAAATAGAACTCCAATAAAAAAAAAATAAAAAAAAAAAGAAGAAGAAGAAGAATAGGAAGGAGGAGGGAGAGGGGAGTTGAGTTTGGGCCAAAAGGAAAAAATATTTTTATGATTAAATACAAGAAAGCCACTCATGGATCTATGGTATGGATCATAGATCTATGGATCTATGGATAATGAACTATGAACTGAAGAATATGGTAAACTTTGTACCTGACATCCCAAAAGAAAAAAAAAAAAACATTTTACATCTTTCACTTCTCTCCTCCATGCAATAATGGAGGGGAAAAAAGAAGCAAAAAATCTAAGCCTACCCAAATTGATGTTTTTGAAAGTCATTTTTTTTTTTTTTGTAAAGAGCCTGCTTTCGGAGAAGTGCAAGCTCCAAGGAGAGAGCTGCGCTCCTCAAATGCAAGCCATTTCTGCCAGTTGCTTGCAGATCTTTTCTGCCACCTGGGGAGTTGCTCTCAATTGTATTGACTTTCTGTGACCTTCCTTTATCATGCAAACCGAGGCAGTCTAATTGACTGAGCTGGGTCCTCCCCAGTCCCCAGCAGATGGTCGTTACTCAGAGCAAGTGAATGGTAGGATTACTGTTGGGCTCTGGCTCTCCCTACCGCTCTGTAAACCAGTAAACAGGTTCAAGGTCCCAAGATTAGACAGATATTTGCAATGGCTGATGTTTTGTCATTCTTCCTGGAATGGATTTCTATTTGGAAGGCTTTAAATTTTCCAAATCCCAGGTGAAGACGGATCCAAAGTATTATATAGAACTTGGTCTAAATTTTTAAATCAGTTATGTAACAGGAAAAACAAAATGCTATTTCAATATTAGTCACAAAAGAAAACAGAAGACAAACTTTAAATGATTCTTTAATTTTGCAAGCTTTTACAAAAAATTGATTTAACACTGATAACCTGTTTTCTGATTCTAAAATACCTTCTCTGTAAAAAAAAAAAACTGGAAAACAGGAATCACGAGGAAAAAAATCTGTCTTAGCATCACATCACTCGGAGATAAGATAAATAACCTTTGGTTGAATTCTACTTCTTTCCAAATTCTTGTCTTTGCACTTGTATTTGTATTAAATTAGAACTTACTAAATATTCATTTTTATTTTTGCTTTATTTCTCTGAATATTACGAATCATTAGCATTTTTCATGTGACTAATAACTTCATTAAACTGTTTTTGAGTACAGCTTTACTGTTTATCATGTGGATATACCACTTAAAAAAAATCAAGGTATTAAGTGTTAAAAGAAAATTTCCCACAATGTACTGATATAGTAGGCTTTTATTCAGCGTTTCATTAATTGGGCTGCATCCAGTCTAGCAGATAGAAGCGAGCTCCAAGTGCTGCGCAAGGCAAGAGATTTTTACAGCCCAAAGTGAACAAAAGTAAGGGATATTTCTGGACATCATTAAGGACTTAATCGGAATAAGTAAGTAACTTGGAGTTTGACAATGATACATGTTTATTTGGTCTAATTTCAGTTAAACACTTATGACTTTAGTTTAAATTCTTTTATTAATTTTTTAAAAATAGACACAACTACAGAGAACCATATAACTAATATCTTTTTATCCATTACTCAAAATTAACCAATGCTTATGTTTTGTCATTTTTCTCCAAAAATTGTAATAAAAGAAATGGGTTGTTACAGAGATAGTTGAATTCTACTTTATTTTCCCCCACATCTTCTCATTATAAGTTTGATGCAAATCCAATCCATCTTTTTACACTTTCTGTAAATATATATTTTCTGACTTAAAAATTATGTAATGGGGTCATATTATGCATATGATTCTGCAACCTGCATCTATTGCTCTGCATTATCTTTTGAGATCTGCTGATAGCACATAGTTTCATTGAAATGGTAATCCATATAGAATTCGATTCTATAAATATGCCACAATTTATCCATCTGCCAACTGATAAATAATGAGTTGTTTGAAAATTGTTTTCCTTGTTACAAATAATAGTGCATATTTAAGTCTCCATGTATACATGTGCCAGAGATACTAAAAAATTGAAATTTCTGGGTCATGGGGTATGCTAATTTCAATTTAATAGCTATTGCTACAGTAATGTTTTAAACAGGTCCTAGCAATTTATAAGTTTCCCCTTCCTTGCATCCTTGTAAACACTTGATATTCTAAAACTTTTTAATTTTTATCACTGATAGATATAAAATATTTCAGTATGTTTCATTTTGTACTTCCTTGGTTACTAACAAGGCTGAAGATCTTTGTATATTTCTTCACTTGTAAAATGCCTGCTCAATTCTTTGTCTTAAAAAAATAATAATGTCCATGATCTCTTTGTCTCTTTTCATTGATTTGTCCTTTATATATTCTGAATACTAATCCTTTGTGGCTTGTCTTGTAACAATGCTTATGACATTGATTTTGTTTGGAAGTTTCAATATCGATGCACCAAAATTCATATATTTTTTTTCCTTTATGATCTCTGTTTTTATTTTATTTTTTTAAAGATTTTATTTATTTATTCATGAGAGACACACACAGAGAGAGACAGAGAGACAGAGACAGAGACACAAGCAGAGGGAGAAGCAGGCTCCATGCAGGGAGCCTGATGTAGGACCCCATCCCGGGTCTCCAGGATCACACCTTGGGCTGAAGGCAGCACTAAACCACTGAGCCACCAGGGCTGCCCTATGATCTCTGTTTTTAAAAAACTTATTTTGTTGTTAAGAAATCCTTTATTACTCCAAAACTATAAACATATTCTCCTATTTTTTCTTCTGAAATTATTAAATAATTATTTTTACAATTAAGTCCATAATTCTTTTGGAGTTTTTATTCTACCTATGGTATGAGAGGGAAATCTTTTAATGTTTCCCACTTGGAAATCTGGTTGACTCAGGACCATTTGTCAACGTGTCCTTTATTTTTCTAGTTAATTGTATTGACATCTCTTTAACATTTGAAGGCCTCATCCCTGATTGGGCTTGTTCCTGAAGTCTTATACGTTTACTGGTCCCTATATCATACTGTCTTTATTTATATGACTCTGAGTAAATTTAGGTATTTTACCTTTTAGTTTCCAGGATTATTTTAGACTCTTATTTCTTGTATATGAATTTACCAATCCATTGATATTGCCTTCTATTACTATTTTGCTGAGCTTTTATCATGAATGAATATTGAGTTTTACTGAGTGCTTTCATCTCAATCTGTTGAAAAGATTATATTGATTTGTTTGTTTTTAAATCTAACATGGTAAATTATATTGAGAGTTTCATGTTGACCATCCTTGCATTGATGAAACTTTATCTGGTTGTGATATGTTGTTTTGTACTTATACATACCGTATTTATATTATACATACAGTTAATTCTCATTATTCATTGCAGTTACGGTCTATAAACTTGCTATAAACACTGAATAAATAAATATTGAATCATTGTTCCTAGAGGAAATACACAATTAGGTTCCTCTAGGACTCTGGAGACATGTTAGTCAACTGATCAATATATAATCTTGTTTTATGTGTTTTTGTCTAAAGATACCTTATTTAATATATATTCTTGATTCACTAACATTGAACTTGTGACCAATAATTCTAGAACTCATGCCCAAATAATGCTTATCTAGTACATGTATTTTCTCTGTAAGGCACACCACAACCTTTTGTGCCAAGAACACTAGATAGTACTTTAGTGCTAGGCTATTTTTTTTTTTTTTTTTAGTGCTAGGCTATTTTAAGCAGCAAAATCACCAAGAAAAAATACAAAAATATGAAAAATGTGGCACTAAATAGATCACAAAAAGTATACTTGTTTACTACAAAATTACTAAAACAGAAGGCAGAATGTTATCTTGTTTAACCTTAGCTGGGAACATGTGAGTCCTGCAACTCAAATTTTTTGCAACTCTGCATATTTCCGTAAATGACTGCGAAAGCATTTTAAGTATTGATTTTGGGGTTACAAATACATTTGACAAGTAGATGAATTCATAAATAGGAATCTGCAAATAATGAGAAGGTTGAGTATACTATAGAATTTGATTTGTTGTTTTTGAAAATTAGGATTTTTGCATCTGTGTCCATAAGATTATAATTATACAGTCCCTGTTCTTTTTGACATCAAGGTAAATTGAATTTTGTGACTTTTCCTCTATATTCTCTGAAACATGTTATATGAAATACAGATTATGTATTTTTCTTGATAAAAACATATATTATCATCTTAAAAAATGTTACAGAAAGAGAGAGAGGCAGAGAGACACAGGCAGAGGGAGAAGCAGGCTCCATGCACCGGGAGCCCGATGTGGGATTCGATCCCGGGTCTCCAGGATCGCGCCCTGGGCTAAAGGCAGGCGCCAAACCGCTGCGCCACCCAGGGATCCCCTTGACAACTTTTCAACTTCTTAATGTTTATTAGTTCATTCAGCTTTTGGTTTTTTTTTTTTTTAATTTTTATTTATTTATGATAGTCACAGAGAGAGAGAGAGAGAGAGAGAGAGGCAGAGACACAGGCAGAGGGAGAAGCAGGCTCCATGCAGAGGGAGCCCGACGTGGGATTTGATCCCGGGTCTCCAGGATCTCGCCCTGGGCCAAAAGTGGGCGCCAAACCGCTGCGCCACCCAGGGATCCCAAGCTTTTGGTTTTAATCAAATTTGTTAACTTGTAATTTTTGTTTGTTTTTAGAAAATTTACCTGCATCTAAGGTTTAAAATGTATTGGTTAAAATTTTTTTAAAGTTATTTTCTTTTATATCTCTAAAGTATCTATAAATATGCCATGATTTTAAAGATTTATTTATTTATTTTGGAAAAAGAGAGAGAGCACTCACATGGGGAGGGGGTAAAAGGAGAGGGAAAATCGTAAGCAGACTCCCAGCTGAGCTCCACCCCAAGGTTGGGCCTGATCTCATGACCCTGAGATAGAGAACTGAGCTGAAACCAAGAGTTGATGTACAACCAAGTACCCCACCCAGGTGTTGCAAAAATGTCATGATTTTAGTTCAATTATTTATTTATACTTTCTTCCTTTTATTCTTGCTTAGATTATTTATTTATTTATTTATTTATTTTTAAAATTTATTTATTTATGATAGTCACACACACAGAGAGAGAGAGAGAGAGAGAGGCAGAGACATAGGCAGAGGGAGAAGCAGGCTCCATGCACCAGAAGCCCGACGTGGGATTCGATCCCGGGTCTCCAGGATCGCGCCCTGGGCCAAAGGCAGGCGCTAAACCGCTGCACCACCCAGGGATCCCTTGCTCAGATTCAGATTATTTAGAGTATTTTCTTTCATATTCATCTTTTTAATGACTCTGCTTTGGGCTGCATTGATGATCTCTCCATTGTTGTTATCGATTTAATTAATTTTCTTGCTTATTTCCATTCTCTTATTCCCCACTTTATTTTAGCTAGTTAGTTAGTTTGGTTGTTTTTTTATATTTCAGTATAAAATATTTCTAATTTCCACTTTGATTTTCTTTTCAAATCATGGCTTATGTGTTTTATTTCTTTGTTTAAAAATATGTATGAAATTATCTTTTTTTGTTTGTTTGTTTGAGGTTGAATTGTACCACACTGTGGATGAATTTGGTCAATTTTTACAAGTATTTCATTACAGGCTAAAGATAATAACAACTAAATACAATAGTTACCCCTAAACTGGATCTGTGCTACAGGGGGGGAAATGCCATAAAGGCTATTTTTATTTCAACTGACAAAATTTTAAATTAGATGGTAAAGTATCAATATAAGAATTTATAAAGTTGGTAACTATATAGTGGTACTATGAGAGAATATTCTTATTTTTAGGACATACACATTGAGGCATGTAAGGGTTAATGATGACAATGTGTGTAACTTACACTCAAATAATTCAGGAAAAAATTTACACACTCATACACACAGAAAATGATAATACAAATGGGTAAATTGTTTAGAGTAGGTGAATCAGAGTAAAGGCTATACAGGTGTTCTTTTTGTTATTTATATTTTTCCAGATTTAACTTTCTGTATATTTAAAATTATTTCCAAATAAAAAGTGTAAAAAGTGTTTTATGGTTCCTCAAAAAGAGTGAGCATTTTCTGTTAGGTGCAGTATTTTATATGTAATAGATGAGTCTTTTTAGCTATGTTATTCACATCTCCTATACCCTTAATAATGGCTCTCTTCATCCATCTGATTGGGTGGTCTACTTCATCCATCAGATTCAGAGAGTTAAAAAAAATCCCAATAGCTTTATATTATTTGAATTCCTATGTGGTTTTGCTTTATACATTTTGAAAATGTATTGCTAGGAATATTATTGTTTCTTCGTTTATTTTTAACCTTTTATAAAAATATTTTATTTATTTATTTATTCACAAGAGACACAGAGGGAGAGAGAGAAAGGCAGAGACACAGGCAGAGGAAGAAGCAGGCTCCATGCAGGGAGCCTGATGGACTCAATCCTGGGACTGTAGGATCACATCCTGGGCTGAAGGCAGGCACTAAACCTCTGAGCCACACAGGCGTCCCTCTTTTTAACTTTTATGTAATTTCACCTACTATAAAAACAAACAAAAAACAAGGCACACCCACTTGCCAAATCTGGGATAAGCTACATAACAAAGTCAATAATGGTAATAATAGGTCATAATTTAAGGAATAAAGTAAGAATCTATGAGTCCCTGCTGATACAGATAAATAATGAAATAACAAATAGGAGGGGAAAGGTCATCTTCACATTAAAATATCAACTAATAAATGTAGAGCAAATTATTCAGTTAGAAAATCGTCATTTGGCAGCTATGATAGAACAATTACATTAAGGAAGAATTATCAAGGAAGGCTAAAGTGAATGAGTGATTTTGATGACAAACAGGATATTTATATAATCTCAAAGTATACCTCCCTATAAGTATGTATTAATTACAAAGGGAACATAGTAACTTCATAGTGGAGAAACTTGACAGACACCATCTTGACTATACGATCAAGTTTAGTTCATTAGATATGGGACAAATCAATATTTTGTCATCTAGGTCATGAAACATCTCCAATTTATACTTAGATGGTTGTATCCAGTGCATGATATTTTCCCATGGGCTATGCCCATAAATGTATAGATTCCTGGTGTATTTACCATAAGCAATCCAACCAACAGGGTTCATCCAGTTAAAAGCATTCCAAAGATAAGCCCTCCCCTGTTAGCAAATACTTTTAACTCTTTTGCTAGGAGGTAGTCATTAACATTTTCACGAGGAGATTAGGCCTAGACATCTGCCTCATTTCTGCCCCCACTCTTTTTCCCCCCCAATAAATGGAAAGGAAAAAACTGTAGACTTACTGCTTAACCCTTTTCTTGCCATAGACAATACAAATATATGCATATTCTCCTCTATAGTTTTTTTTTTTTTTTGGAAAGATAACCTTTTATTACCTTTATGTACAAAAAATTCAACAGCATCCATTCAGCCCAGTTTGGTGGCCAGTTCTTTAGCATTTGCTTTTTGCAGCTTGGCGATGCAAACCACCGACTTTGGACACAGGACATTGCCTCCCCAGTGGCACCAGATCTCATCATATCTGTCATTGTAGTTGGTCTTGATGGCATTTACCAGATAAGTCAGAGCCACTTGTCTTCCAAGTTACCGTGTAAAGGCAACAGTGGTGCAGGTCTTCCTGTGGATCAGACTCCCCAGCCTGGCCTTCCCTTCATAATGCAGTAAGGAACCCCCATCTTATGACACAAGGCAGGCAGGAAGACAATGAGCTCAGTGGGATCCACATCGCATGTGATCACTACCAGCTGAGCCTTCCTGTTTTCCACCAAGGTGGTGACAGTGTTAACCCCAGCTCAAGGGACAAGTGGCCTCTTAGTGGGGACATTCCCTTTGCACATAGTTTTCTTCTCAGCCTGGGCCAACAATCTATGCTTCTTCTCTTGCTTCATCTCTGGTCTGTACTTGTGGGCCATCTTAAGCAGTTGAGTAGCTGTTTGGTGGTCCAAGGCCTGGGTGAACTGGTTGATCGCGGAAGGCACTTTTAAATATTTATAGAGAATAGCCCTTTGCCACTGCAGCCAGATGTAGTGGGGCCATTTGACAAAGAGGGTGAAGTACTTTTTGGCCTGGATGTCCTGTCCAATGCTAAAATTCTTGGGTCTTTTTTCGAACAGGGCATTCACCACCTTCCTGGCCTCCTGCTTCTTCACAACAGCAGGGGCAGGGGCCACCTTATTCCCCTTTGCCTTCTTTCCTTTCGGCATCTTGGCTTGCTGGAGGACTCTCCTCTATAGTTTTATTCCTGGTGCCCTTCATTGAATGGAAATCCTTTGTCTTGGGCAGCCCGGGTGGCTCAGCGGTTTAGTGCTGCTTTCAAGCCTAGGGTGTGATCCTGGAGACTCTGGATTGAGTCAGGCTCTCTGCATGGAGCCTGTTTCTCCCTGTGTCTGTGTTTTTCTCTCTCTCTCCCTCTCTCTCTGTGTGTGTGTGTCTCATGAATAAATAAATGAAATCTTTTTAAGAAAGAAAGAAGAAAAAAAGAAAGAAAGAAAGAAAGAAAGAAAGAAAGAAAGAAAGAACGAAAGAAAGAAAGAAGAAAGAAAGAAATCCTTTGTCTTGATATAATTGTGTTCAACAAATTTTCCTCCATGGCTTGTATTTTTTAATTGTTTATGAAATTGCTCTCCACCTCAGGTCACAAAGATACTCTCCTTTCTTGTCTATTCTTGTCTCAGCTTCATTGGATAATATTTCTAAATTTTTATTGCAGAGTTGGAACAGCCCTCTCAATCTCCTAGCTTAACGCATGTGGCTCTGATCCGGCTTCCTGTGTGCAGGGTGTGGGCTGCCCTTTCCTTCCCGAACAGGTGTCCTCTCTCTAGGCCCAGCATTTAAGGTTCTCCTAGCTTCAAAAACTCCATTTTCACTTCAGAGTCCTTGTGCTGCTTAGAGTTAAAGTTCACTCTTTTTTTTGACATCTTCAGTTTTTGCTATTAGCTTGGCTGTGTTTTTCCTCTCTCCCTATTTTTTTTTTTTTAAGTAAAATTTTTGCGGCTTTTTTATGTATGCAGCTTTGGTGATAGGCAATCTTTCCACATAAACCTTGCCTTTTATATTGATTAAACAGTTATAATTTTTTCCCTCTGTAACATCAGAGGAAAGAAACCAGTTACTTCTGAGGGTAAGAAACTTTGGGGGGAAATAACAGAAATATCTGAGGAATTTTATCAGTTTTTTGTCTAACATGATATTTGATGTGACTTCCTCAATGGATTTCCCTCAATCTTCAGGAAAATATTCCTTTTCTTCAATGCCTTTCATTGTTCACAGAATTCATTAGGTTACAATTTGAGGTTCAAATTCCACTTCTTTTAGTAGCTGTGTGACCTTGGAAAAATTATGTAACTTCTCAGAGTCTCAGTTTCCTTATTGCTTCCATCAGGTTAATAATATGCACCAAATATAATATTTTTTCTCACCAAATGAGAAAGATCATGTACATGCCTTTCCACCCCCATGCCTTTCCACCCCCTAGAACAAGAAAAACAGAATAGTAGAATGGAAAGATTTCCAGGAGGATCTGATTTGTTACTAACTTACACTGCAGTTTTGTCAGCCTCGGCCTAACAGTTTCGCCGCATACAAAATAGTCCCTAGGGATCCCTGGGTGGCCAGCGGTTTGGCGCCTGCCTTTGGCCCAGGGCGCGATCCCGGAGACCCGGGATCGAATCCCACGTCAGGCTCCCGGTGCATGGAGCCTGCTTCTCCCTCTGCCTGTGTCTCTGCCTCTCTCTCTGTCTCTGTGTGTGACTATCATAAATAAATAAAAATTAAAAAAAAAAATAGTCCCTAAAATTTCTTCCAAATTAAAAAGTCCATGACATAGGTTTTACAATTGCATTTAAAATAAAAGCCTGACAAAGCTCCTGTGTAGTACATTTTTTCTTTGCAAATGTTTATTTATATTATAAATTTACTAAATGAGAGAAGTGATTTGACTTATGAGTTAAATATCTCACTAGGTAGTGTAGAGTATTTAAGTTCTCTGCTTTATCCCTATGCACAGGTATGGTGCAACCAATTGCAAGATGTATGTCAGATAATGTGTTCCTAAAATTATTAACTGAAATGATAAGTAGGAATGGAAGGAAAAAGAAGAGTCAGGAGAAGGGGATCAGAAATGCTGAAGAGATGTTTGGGTGAGCAGGGAGGCATTGGCTAAAATCTGCTTTTACTTTGGAAGTTTATTTAAACATTTAGTCCTTAAACACAACATTGAGACTAATTTAAGTCTCCTGGTTTTAATTTGCCGAATTTGATGATCACGTGGAAGTTCCGGTTACCAGCAGAAACCAGTTTTTCCTTGTAGCTCCAAATGACAAAGAACTGAGTGAGATAGAATGGATAAGGGTGCTGTGTGTATTTTTACTCTTTTACAAGTCATCAATCTTCAACGAGATTCATTTTCCTACAGGCAATCTAAATTGATCCATGGTCATTGGAAAATAACAGGCTATTCTTAAATAACTGTGAATAGGAGGCTCAAAAGTAGCTCCTGTTGGAAACAGTTGCGGAATGTTCAAGAAATATGCACATATACACACACAAAGAGGCCTCTCCCAGCAATGGAGGAGCAGCTAAACTGCATTGCTGCAGAAGGCCATCGATCACATTTATTACACTGCAGACAGCAGCAATTTTAAGTGAGGCTGGGTTTCCCGAATGAATTCCAATAATTCAAGTTATGATTCCTAAACTGTGTGTCAGACTGATTCAATATTACTTGTGTGCCAAAAAAGAGTTTAAATTATTAGTCATATAATATGGGTAAAAATACCTGATTTTTATTACTTTACTCATTAATAAAGATATTACAAACCACAAACCATTTGGTAATTTTTAAAAAATAAAATAATGAGAGGAACTGTGCAAACCCTAGCAACTGTATCACAACTGCACGAATGGTCAGGTGTTTTTTGTGTTACATCAGAAATAGATTTATTTGGAGTATACTTAGAACTTTGAAGAACACTTTTTTTTTTAAGGTTTTTGTTGTTTTTTCCAAATTGGAAATGTTTTTATTGGTTTATGAATTACAAAAGTAACTCACAGCCATGAAAAAGAAAAAAATACAAGATACATAAAGTGAAATTTCCCCCGGATAACACCATTTTTGGATATGTAATTTTTTTCAAAAAGATGTATGTTTTTCAGGTTTTTTTTTTTTTTTTTTTTTTTTTTAAATATTTTTATTTTTTTTAAATTTTTATTTATTTATGATAGTTACAGAGAGAGAGAGAGGCAGAGACACAGGCAGAGGGAGAAGCAGGCTCCATGCACCGGGAGCCTGACGTGGGATTCGATCCCGGGTCTCCAGGATCGCGCCCTGGGCCAAAGGCAGGCACCAAACCGCTGCGCCACCCAGGGATCCCAGTTTTTCAGGTTTTTAATAAAGAGTTTTTTGCCCATTCCTCCATCTATCTGTCCATTGAAACATATTTCCATTTTGAAAAGTAGAGGTTGGGGAGAAGGCAGGACACAATGGGTTCCTGTTTCCATGGAGTGGAAGACTTACACATCTCACATAATAGGGCACTACTCAAGATCCCGTGTGAGCACAGAAAGGCAGCCCTGCTGTAGGGTATATGGAGCTGTGTGTTGGGAGTTTGGGTTTCCATGTGCTCATTTCAGCTTCATTTCTAACTAGTGTGCAACCTCATTATAAATGTGTGTTTTTTGCATGTTAGTCCACCTCGATTATATTCTGCTTTAGAAGTGTGTTTTGAGAAAGGGATCATTAATTCTTTTTAAAAATTTTAACTGTAAGTAGGCTCCATGCCCAATGTGGGGCTTGAACTCACGACCCTGAGATCAAGAGTTGCACGCTCCACTGGCTGAGCCAGCCAAGCACGCAGGATCATTAATTTTTTATGAAAGATCATTTTTATTTACAGGAATGATCAATTGTGGGTGCTCTGAAATACTCTAACCAATCAAAGAAAAAAACCTTATAATGACTACTCAACTAGTCTCCTTTAAACTAAGCTTAAAACATTTGATGTTTTTGAGAAATAGAAACAGATGCCTCTCTTGGTTCTAAGAAAATGCTTCAAAAATTGATCATGTCTGGTCATTGATAAGATGATAGTAGCATTAGGATTAGTAACACAGACAAAGGTTTGGGAGTGGTTGTCTATGCAGGCTGAATTTCAAAGATGTGGTTCTCAGAAATACAGAGGGTTTTGTATAGAGCTGAATGAACCTTCCACAGTCTGAAAGCCCATCTTTGGGAAACAAATATCTGGTTGCCATGGAGACACTCAAGGTGGATGAAGGATGGATTAATCAAAATACAGTAAATCCTTTTTACGAGCTTCCTAAGAAATCTAGTGTGACATGAACCCTCTGGACTGTCTCCTCCTGTTCTTCCCTCCATCACACAGGAAATCCACTATGGATACAAAGACACACATTTATTGTGCTGAGTTCTATGTCATTCTCTCTTTCTTGAAAGGCATCATCATACAAGCACAAGTGTTTCTCAAACATTTATTTTTTAAAATAGTCTTTGAAATTTAAGGGAAAAAATGATCTTACTCTCTCTACAACAAGGAAAGAGAGAGGTTAGAAATAGTCTCTGAAAACTGATTATTTATTAACGGAGCTATATTCTCTAGGGAATAAAGATTATGAAATAATTTGTACTGAGATAGAAGCAGAATGCAGCTTGAGTCTAAAAAGAAACCTACTCTGATCATTTTCTTTTCCTTTTTTTTCTTTTTTTTCTAATCTGATCATTTTAAATGTTTAATTTAGTCCAAAGCAAATCATTTCAGTCTAAATATTAGTTAAATAAATGAATGAATCTAAATAAATTATTAACTTGAAAAAATTAAGTGAATAAATAAATTAAATGAGTATTCCCTTTCTTCTCAACAAACTGACGGGTCAAATTAATCAAAATATTTAATCCAGTTGTGGGAGACATTTTCAGAAGCCTCCAGTAAATCATTCTTGGGCAGCCAATTCTATTTTAACCCCTGGTTTTGGATAGCCACTGCATCAAGTAGATTGGATGCGCTAGCACAGAGAATCAAGCTGATGTAAGTAGATTTTGGACACTCTCCAAGAACGGATAAAGGCTCACAGTGAGCATGTCAGGTACCATAGGCATGGGGACTACAGGAAGCCCAGAGGGACCCAGTAGAGAGCACAGGCAGGGAGGTTTTCCACAATGGCATGCTGGGTCTGAGAATCCATGTGTTCTCACAGACTGAAAGGCTGATGGGGGGGATGCAAATTGCAAAGGAATTTAGCATAGGGTGAAACAGTGGTTCTCAATTGGAGCTGACTGTGTCATGACTGGGGGTAGGGAAGGCTGGGAGGGAGAGCTACTGGCATCTAGTGAGTGGATGCCAGAGATGCTGCTGAGCATCCTACGGTGCACAGAACAGCCTCCTGGGGGAAAAAAAAAGTCAAAAGTGCTGAGGTTAAGAAATCCTGCAGTAGAAGAAATAGTTAACAGATTCTAAGCAGCCCTTTAGATGGCTCATCAATTCAAGGATTTACATGAACAGAACAAAAGGACTATATCTTCTGAGCAAAGCAATAAGTAATCAGCTCTGGACTTGGAATTTGAGGCCCTGGATCTCCATCTAAGCCTCACTATTTATTATTACCTATAACACAGCAGCCTCTTTGAGGCTCACTTGCTTAATTTGTTATAGTAGAATCAGCCAACCTCGTACTGAGTGAGATGACTGGTGTGAAATCACAGAATACAGTGAGTGTTCAAGAAATAATGACTGGAAACAAGCCAAAGTATCTTGTCTTTATTTTAAAAACTATTGACTTTAAATTTAATTTTATATTGAAGCAAGGCGAGTCAGTTTTGACCAATGGTGACAAAAAAAAAGAAAAATTATTTAAAATTCATTATTTATTTTGGATCTTCACATATTGTAGGGGAGGAAAAAGCTTTCTTCAACCCTCTTAGGGTCCCTGGCTGGGTTTGAAAATGGACATAAAACAAATTAACAGAAGAAACACATGTACATGTCATTGAATTTTTACATGTACAAAGGAGCCTTTGCAAGAGAATGAAGACCCAAAGCAGTGACCAGAGTAGAGAGCTTTAAACCTTTCAGGCAAAGAAATAATGAATCTGAGGAAATGACAAGACAGAGAGGTTTGGGCTAGGGGTGTTCAATGGTGAAGAAATAACCAGGGAGATAAGGGTTAGTTTAACAAGGTTTATTTATCAGATTTCTCAGCCCCCAATTCCCTGTCTCTCATGAGAAGGATGGCTTCCTCCATCCTGGTACAGGGAGGGGATCTTTCACTTGGGAAATTTATGACCTGTTTCATAGGAGAAGGGAGAAGGGGGGAGGTCACAGTGACCTTTTTCTGTCACTTTCTCAGACTTACTCAGTTTAAGATACGTGACGTGCCAAGGTACCATATTTTGGGGTGACATGTCTTGGACCCCATCAGTACGAAATATAATTTTTTGCTTAGAGGCTGCTGGGTGTAAGGCTGCAACACTGCAGAAGGCTATATTTCTTTGCCTTAGGAAAAAGAATATAGAGAAAATGTGTGGGGAGGGCCAGTGGGAAGGCTGGATAGAAGTGCAGGGTGCAGGTATTTACCAAGATCTCAGAGATGATTTGCTTTGGGATATGCAGCGTGCCCTTCTACTCCATGTCACCACCAAATATCAGTAAAGTCTTCGTTACTCCTTTGCAATTTGTGGGTGAGAATTTGTTTGTTTAGTTTTTAATATCACTAGTGCTGATTCCTGCTTCAGTGTGACTATATAGGGGTATCATTAGCCCACGTGAAGAAAAATGATCTCACAATAAAGGAAATACAAATTTTTGATCGCAATAACTCAGTAGAATACTTAAGAAACCAGTAAGATTTCATTATTAGTTATAATTTTTCTTTTTTTTTTTTAATTCTTTTTTTTTTAATTTTTTTTAATTTTTATTTATTTATGATAGTCACAGAGAGAGAGAGAGAGAGAGAGGCAGAGACACAGGCAGAGGGAGAAACAGGCTCCATGCACCGGGAGCCCGACGTGGGATTCGATCCCGGGTCTCCAGGATCGCGCCCTGGGCCAAAGGCAGGCACCAAACCACTGCGCCACCCAGGGATCCCTCATTATTAGTTATAAAATAGATTTACATCTTGCTTTCACAGAGATAAAATTCTTTATGACAGTTTCAGTGCCTATTTGGCTTTAGTGTCTTGTTTTCTAAAGAAATGAACAGTTTTTCTCATGACATTGTATACCTTTAATAAATTTTATTTTCACAAAGCTATAAAATTGTCCATTGGCAATTGCAACTGCAAGGTGAAATTTATCCTGGGAGCTACAAAGCGTTATTGGAAATGTGTCATGTAAATCATTGTTGCAAATACATTGAGATACTTCACCTGGAGTATTCTAAGTATAGATTTTAGAAATCAACTTAGTATTTAGTTGCCTATACATTGAATTCCCATCAGTATCATTTCCCTTACTTTGTTCACCAAGCAATTTCAACTATTTGTCAATAGCTCCTATTCATTGGAATTCTTTAAGTTACACTGGCCATCTGTAACACTGAGAGGCCATTATGTTCTTTCAGACTTTCCTTTGAAGATGGTATTGTTATAGCTAGCTTAGAAAAAAGAAAATTGAATTTGGAATTGAGTTTGGATTGTAGATGGGATTCTAAGTTGATACTTCTTATTCCTTCCTTGGTACTGTCTATACTGGGAGACTTGCCGTCTATGTCAAGATAGTCTGCTGTTTGTTCAGTATCAATATATTTTTCATAAACATTATTGCTTTGTCTTCAAAAAATGTATAATTCTGGGCAGCCCTGGTGGCTCAGCAGTTTAGCGCCGCCTTCAGCCCAGGGCGTGATCCTGAAGACCTGGGATCGAGTCCCATGTTGGGCTCCCTGCATGGAGCCTGCTTCTCCCTCTGCCTGTGTCTCTGCCTCTTTCTCTCTCTCTATCTGTCTCTCATGAATAAATAAAATCCTTTTTAAAAAATGTATAATTCCTTTGATGCTTTCAAGTGCATTGTGTACACTGAATTTTTTTCCTGCGTCATTTTGCACTTAACATCAAATTTTACCCAGCTATTATGCCAAATGAGTACTGAGCAAATAAATGTAAAACTGGTTATTTTTAAGACCAAGCTTTTACTTGTGTTGCAGAAATATGTAACAATTAATGTCACAATAATTTCTAACAGAGCATTGCCTTCTCTTCAGTGAGTTTCTCCTTTTTTTTTTTTTTTTTTTAAGATTTATTTATTTTTTGAGAGAGAGGAGGAGGAGGAAGGGCAGAGGGAGAGGAAGGGAAATCCTCAAGACAACTCCCCACAAAGGGGGAGCCAGATGCAGGGCCTGATCCAGGGCCCTGAGATCATGACCTGAGCTGAAATCAAGTTGGACACTTACTCGACTGAGCCACCCAGGCACCCACCTTCAGTGAGTTTCTAGTGTCATGATAGATTCAGCTTGACTTTCTCATCATTTTTTCAAAAATGGCTTCAAATTTCTCTTTCCTAGAATCATTTTTAATCAACCCCAACACAGAAGCCAAAAAAGATGTTGCATGTTTTTTATCAGGATGAAACAAAACAAGGAATATAGAATGTTTTGTAAAATTTTTCATGATTTGCTCCTGCAATCCCTTGTTTCCCATGTATATTTGTGGCATCATCATGTCTCCTAGTCACTCAAATTGTTTTGTCTAGATTCAGTTTTTGTAGACATTCTGCTGAGAATTGATATTATCTGTGTCAACATAACATGACTGTTTTTCTCCAAGAGATTCTAGCCCATGAAGATTAGATTGAAAACCAATAAATAACTAACGTCATCATTTGTTTCAGGAAATTCTTGCAAACCAATTTATTCAGGTGAATTGTTGCCTCACTGTGGCAAACAGCTAGTCTTATAAAAAAAAAACCTGTGTGTTCACCGGCACAAACAGCTTGCTTATCAGGACAAGAATTTGTTTATCCAGACTTGTTTTAAGACCTGCTGTGTCCACCAATCCTAATGTATTACATCATAAACTTTGGCCAATCTTCACCATTTTCCTACCTTGAAGGACTTGCCTTAAATTAGGTGAGTCCAGACCCTACAGCATTCCCCTGCTGAGACACTAAAACTCTGTTAAGATTGTGCTCTCCGGTATTTATAGCAGCCATGTCCACAATAGCCAAACTGGAAGGAGCCTTGGTGTCCATTGAAAGATGAATGGATAAAGAAGATGTGGTCTATGTATACAATGGAATATTACTCAGCCATTAGAAATGACAAATACCCACCATTTGCTTCGACGTGGAGGGACCTCAAGGGTATTATGCTGAGTGAAATAAGTCAATCGGAGAAGGACAAACATTATATGGTCTCATTCATTTGGGGAATATAAAAATTAGTGAAAGGGAATAAAGAGGAAAGGAGAGAAAATGAGTGAAAATATCAGTGAGGGTGACAAAACATGAGAGACACCTAACTCTGGGAAATGAACAAGGGGTAGTGGAAAGGGAGGTGGGCAGGGGGTTGGGGTGACTGGGTGATGGGCACTGAGGGAGGCACTTGGCGAGATGAGCACTGGGTGTTATGCTATATGTTGGGAAATTGAACTCCAATAAAAAATTTTTTAAAAAAACTAAAAAAAAAAAAAAAAAAAACTAAAGCAAGAAAGATACATAGAGGGAAGATTTCATGAGTTAGTTAAAATGTTAGTTTAAGAAAGCCAATGCAAGAAAATATACATAAAACATGCACAACAGTGTGTGTCTCTAATACATATGGTATACAAAATATGCATTGCTGAATTTGTATACTGTACAATAAATATTTATTAAGCATTTGCTGTAAAAAAAGAAAGAAAGAAAGAAAGAAAGAAAGAAAGAAAGAAAGAAAGAAAGAAGTCTTCCCAACCCCAGCAGTGCCCTCATGCCAATTCCTATAATAAATCTCACATTTTATGTGTCTACATGAAAAAAAAAAACAAGAACAAAAACAAAAAGATGGTGCTCTCCCTTGCTGCCTTAAGCCTAATACACTTGATTTTGCTTGACCAACAGTTTTTTCTGGAAATTTTTTGAGAGAGTCAGCAGTCCACATTATTAAAAGTACATATAGTCGTTTCTACTCATGTCATTACTGAACAAACTACCACAAAATATTCACCTACAGACATGTTTGCCTTTTTTGGAATCCAAAAATCTGGTAATAATTCTAATCTGTTCTACACAGCTTGCATCAGGAGTCGTATCTAAAATAGGTGCAAAATATTTAGCACTTCTTACCTAATTCAAACAACACATCATTTGCTGCTGATGTTTATATTCGAAGAAAATGCTCTGTCTTCAATGTTATTATTTCTTTCAGTTCCTTCCAGATGAATAAAATTCCCATTATTATGCTCATGAAGTTCTTGGATGCTCTGAATACAAGCATTGCCACACCAAAAATGAATCATCTCTCTTTACAAAGATGGTGCTGAAGGGATAGAAAGAAGCCCCTGCTCCTCCTAAAGCCAAAACTAAAGCAAAGTCTTTGAAGGCCAAGATGGCTGTACTGAAAGGTTCTTTGAAGGCCAAGATGGCTGTACTGAAAGGTGTGTCATAAAAATAAAGAAGATTCACAAGTCATGTACCTTCCAATGGCCCAAGACACTGTTTTCTTTCTTTTCTTTTCCTTTTTTTTTTTTTTTTTTTCCGATGCAAACACACGAGGGTTTATTTACAAGCTCGAGCTTGGGTCCAAGTATACCCAACAGAGTGGAGCAGGGACTTGGACCCACGACATTGTTTTCAAAGGCAGCTCAGATTATCTCCGAAAGAGCATCCCCAGGAGAAACAAACTTGACCACTATGCCATCATCAGGATCCCCCTGATTCCTGAGTCAGTCATGAAGAAAACAGAAGACAACACACTTGGGTTTCTTGTGGATGTCAACATCAATAAGCACCAGCTCAAACAGGCTGTGAAGAAGCGCCACGACATTGATGTGGCCAAGGTCAACACCTGGATCAGGCCCAAAGGAGAGAAGAATGCATATGTTTAAATGGTTCCTGACTGATTCTTTGGATGTTGCCAACAAAATTGGAATCATCTAAACTGAGTCCAGCTGGTTAAAAATATGAATTTCTTCACCATAAAAAAAAAATCATCTATATTGTGTTTAAAAATTGCGCAAGGGGCAGCCCGGGTGCCTTAGTGGTTTAGCACCGCTTTCAGCCCAGGGTGTGATCTTGGAGACCTGCATGGAGCCTCTCCCTCTGCCTGTGTCTCTTATGAATAAATAAATAAAATCTTTAAAGAAATAAAATAATAAAATAAAATAAAAATTGCACATGATATTTGATCTTGTTTTGGAGTAGTTTCTGTTTTGTAGTGTTAATAATTATGGTTATATTTTTAAAATCACAGTTCAAAAAAATAAAATCACAGTTCAATTTTAAATGCCTAACACTGTTTTTTGATATGCATTTAATTTTCTTCATCTTAACTAAGAGCATGTGATAAATGCTGCCTATCTTTGTACTATTGTCAAGCTCCAGTTGATTTTTTCTACTCCCTAAGACTTTGACATAGAGACAAAATACAAACTCCTTTTAAGTAAAGAGGTTTAGCGTTATTTCTTTGTCATTTGGAAGAATTTGTATGTAATGTTCCTCAAAACTTATCTGTGACTTGAGGTGGATAATTATCAACCAGTCGTCTAAATATTAAAGTTTTATGGATGTGTACTTGCATTCATAGAAAGTAGGTTTAATGGAGTGTTGGCTTCTTTTCTCTTCGAGTTTATTTATTTATTTATTTATTTATTTTCTCTTCAAGTTTAAATGGCAATTCATCTCTTATGATTGACGTGGAGATAGAAGGTAAATTCGTGTTCTGTCCAACCAGTGACATTTTAATGCTACATTCTGCTGAAACTATTAAATTCTGGATCTTTTTCTTTTTTTCCTCCTTCTCATCTATTTTCTCCAAAAAGTCAATTATACAGGGAAGTTTCCTTTATTTTCTCTAATGGATTTGTTTTCTTATCGTTGGTAATTGAAAAAAAATTATTTTTGACATCTGAAAAGAAGTTATGAGTAGTTTAATATTTTATCTTACAGTGTGAAACACTTAAAAATAATAGGTTTGGGGAAAATATAACTTTACAGTGTAGAAACCTGGAAGACACTACCTCAACTGAGTGATCAAAGTTAACATCTCAGTAATGAGATATCAGCATCATGTGCCTCCTGACATAATGTCCTGAGAAGGGCTCAACATCACTTCTCTGAAAATCTTACAAAAATATCATAACTTAAATTTATCATGAGGAGACATCAGATCACCCTGCATGTCATCTTCCAAGACCAATTTTGTGACACCAAGTGTGTATCTTACAATTCAATTCAGTTCTGATTCTAAGTACCTGGAGTTAACATAGACCCCATAGGTTAGGAGGCTCAGTCTAGAACAGCTTATGGAACTCAGGAAAGTGTTGTACGGCTTCATTATATAGGCATGATTAGTTAAATCATTGGCTAGTGGTGATTTTTTTAAAAGATTTTATTTATTTATTTATTCATGAGAGACACACAGAGAGAGAGGAAGAGACATAGGCAGAGGGGGATGCAGGCTCCACGCAGGGAGCCCAACCTGGGACTCCATCCCGGGACTCTGGGATCATGCCCTGGGCTGAAAGTGGTGCTAAACCACTGAGCCCCCGAGGCTGCCCTGATTTTTGTTTTTGTTTTTGTTTTCTTTGGCAACTGGCCTCATCCTAGGGTTAGGAGTAACCACATTAATATAACAAAAACATTGCTACCACTCAAGAAATCCGGGGGTGGGTTGGGGATGGGGGTGTGGGGAGGTGGGTTTAAGAGCTCTGTGGCAGGAACAGGGAACAAAGACCAAACATATTTTTTAAATATAGCACAACCCCAAATTATGTGACATCCCACAAAGTGGAGTATTTGCTTATTTTTTAAAAAATATATTTTTTATTTATTTAATTTATTTATTTGAGAGAGAGAGAGAGAGAACATAAAGGGAGAGGGAGAAGCAGACTCCCTGCTGATCAGAGAGCCTGATGTGGGGCTCAATCCCAGGACCCTGAGATCATGACCTGAGTTGAAGGCAGACACTTCACTGACTGAGCCACCCAGATGTCCCTGGCCTGTGCTTTTAAGAATTGTCAAAGTCATTAAAAAAAAAATCAGGGATCCCTGGGTGGCGCAGCGGTTTAGTGCCTGCCTTTGGCCCAGGGCGTGATCCTGGAGACCCGGGATCGAATCCCACGTCAGGCTCCTGGTGCATGGAGCCTGCTTCTCTCTCTGCCTGTGTCTCTGCCTCTCTCTCTCTCTCTCTCTCTGTGACTATCATAAATAAAAAATTAAAAAAAAAATCAATAAAACAAAACAAAATGAAACTGTTCTGTATTGGAAGAGACTCAGGGGTCATAATAAACAAATGAAATGTGGGACCCTGGATTGGATCTTTTTTTTCTAGACCAGGAAAGCACATTACTAAGACAATTGGTAATATTTGAATAAGGTCTTTGATTAGCTAATAGAATGTTAGTTTCCTATTTTTGATCATTTATGACAGTTATGTAAGTTATTAACATCAGGGAAAGGTGGTGAAGAGTATGCAGAAAACTTTTATACCATCTATAATAGTTTAAATATCATTTATTTAAAAATAGAAATAAGCTCAAAACAATATACTTGTTATACACTCTAAATTTTAATCGCAGCTATTTTTATAATGATGAATTTCCATCATAAACACTTCCTATAAAATATATAGTGGATGATCATTTAGTGACCTCGAATTTATGTCTATGAAGTACTGCTTTGTGAATTTTTCATGGCGTGTGAATACTAGTTATTACATAATGATTTATATCATAGTGAAAGAACTTAGACATTGTTGAAAAAACAAAATTCAACTGAATAAATTTAAAGATCTTGTTGGCTTTATTCAATGATTTATGAATCAGGGAACATTCCATTTAGCAGATAGAAAGAAGCTCCCAGGAGCTGTATGAAATGGAAGACTTATAGGCAGGAGGAGGGAGGACAAGCAAGTTACCAGTGAAGAATGGATTGTTTCAGGCAAGGTCACCTTCCTTTAGGGGACAACAGGGATCTATCAAATGGATTACCTCAATAGTGCTGACCAGGAAATTCCAGATTGACTGGTTAAGATTACATTCCTGGGAGAGGCTGAAACTATAATTAGGTTAGGTAGTAAATCTTGATTAGGTGATGTGTGCCTTAGCACAAGTGACTCTATTTGGGACCTGTTATTTTCTTTTTTTTAACAAGATCTGTATTAGAAACTCAACAATGCCTTTCTATACAATAAGCAAATAGCTGATGATATGAACGATACCAAATGTCAACTTTAGCCAGTGTCGTAGCACCAATAGGGAACTGTGGTCTGAATTTTATGATACTTCCCAATCGATGTATTAGTTGGCAAAGTGTATTAAAACTGTGCTCTGTAACAATCAATTGACACAATTTTATCCTTTAAAATCTGTTGCAAGCCTGCATGGCAAACAGCAAACAAAGATCAAAGAAATGTCCCATAATCAATTATGATCATTATATCTGAATATTATATTCCTGCCATGGCAAATTTAAGCTATCTCTCTTTCTTTTCTTTCTTTCTTTCTTTCTTTCTTTCTTTCTTTCTTTCTTTCTTTCTTTCTTTCTTTCTCTTTATTTTTTTTAAAGATTTTATTTATTTATTCATGAGAGACACAGAGAGAGAGAGAGAGGCAGAGACACAGGCAGAGGGAGAAGCAGGCTCCATGCAGGGAGCCCGACGTGGGACTCGATCCCGGGTCTCCAGGATCACACCCTGGGCCGAAGGCAGTGCTAAACTGCTGAGCCACCCGGGCTGCCCTCGTTTTTTTTTTTTTTTTTGAAACATCTATTTATTTATTTGAGAGAGAGAGAGAGCAGTGAGAAGGAGCAAAGAGAGAGAAAGTCTTTTTTTTTTTTTTTTTGAGAGGGAGTCTTAAGCAGATCCATGCTAAACACAGAGCCAGACCCAGGGCTTGATCCCATTACCCTGAGATCACGACCTGAGCTGAAACCAAGAGTTGGATACTGAACAGTCTGCACCACCCAGGTGCCCTACCATCACTTTCAAACTATTGTTTTTCAGTTAGTGGGTCTAACGTAGTATTTCAATCATCAAGTCTAAGGGCAAACTGGTCCTTTATTTTATTTTATTTTTTTTTTTAAACTTTTATTTATTTATGATAGGCACACAGTGAGAGAGAGAGAGAGGCAGAGACACAGGCAGAGGGAGAAGCAGGCTCCATGCACCGGGAGCCCGACGTGGGATTCGATCCCAGGTCTCCAGGATCGCGCCCTGGGCCAAAGGCAGGCGCCAAACCGCTGCGCCACCCAGGGATCCCCAAACTGGTCCTTTAAACTAACTTTTCAGTACCCGGGGACCCTAGATCCAGAGAGTTCTTTGGTGAGGCAGCCTGGATTTGGTGACAGACTAGGTTGGGACATTGAGGTATGATCTCTGAGGACATGTGGCAATTACATAAAAGATTATCGGGATGTGTTGGGCGCCACGGTTAAAGGTTAATGATATTGGAAAGCCTGTCTTCACAGCAGCTCTGAGAGGTTTACGGCAGGGATTTCCCTGACAACTGCCAGAGGTCTTCTATCTCCTTGTGCAAAAGCAGCTCAGATGGGTTTGCTCTTCCTCACACTTGCTAACTACACTGTGGATTCAAGGTCCGCTGGGTTACAGCTTTTCACCAGTGACACACTTCTTTCCAGTGTGGCCAGTGTTCTTGGGCAGCTGGTGGATGTGGGAGTGTCATCCGGGAAACCAGACAATTCAATGGGTTCTGCTTCTAAGGGGCTGATGCTATTCCTGGCAAAAAGAGTGTGAAATATCAACACTCAGGTATTTCAGAGCAAGCATGAGAGAGCTATGAGGAGAGTGTACCCTAACATGAGAGCTGCAATGGAAGAGGAAGCACTGGGTTATGTCCTAATCACCTCAAACTGGAAATAACACAAATATCTCTCCTGAATAGAACGTAGACACTGAGGTATTTATAATACATACATACAATGAAATACCATATATGAATGAAAATGAATGAACTTCAGGCAGAGGCAAATTTAATTTAAGATTAAGACAGCATTACAAGATTACTCAGTATATAGCATTGAGAAGATTCTTTTATCTTCTTTTGGAGAGAGAGCATGTGTGTGCACTCATGAGCAGTTGGAGGGATGGTTGGAGGGAGGAGCAGAGCAAGAGGGAGAGAGAATTTCCAGCAAGCTCCACACCCAGCACGGGAGCCCAACACGGACTCAATCTCATCACCCTGAGATCATGGTCTGAGCTGAAATCAAGAGTCTGGGACACCTGGGTGGCTCAGCGGTTCAGCGCCTGCCTTCAGCCCAGGGCATGATCCTGGAGTCCCGGGATCGAGTCCCACATCGGGCTCCTTGCATGGAGCCTGCTTCTCCCTCTGCGCGTGTCTCTGTGTCTCTCATGAATAAATAAATAAAAATCTTTTTAAAAAATGAAATCAAGAGTCTACACTTAACCAATTGAGCCACCCAGGTGCCCCAAGACTCTTAAAAATATATATAATCCACATGTCTAATAAAATCCCACATTACACACTCTGAAGTACAAGATACTGAAATAGGACACAGTTGTCACTTTTACCTTCATTTTGACCCCTGTCTATACTCCCCACCCCCCCATACTTTTCTAACTAATTAAGTTCTCTCTAGCTCATCTCTTAACTCTGGCAAAAGACCCTGCGGGCAAAGAGTCCCATGATGGGGAACCAAACTACCCTCTCAAGCAATAAGGGCTGCCCTGAACCAGAAATACTCCACTTGATTGACCCCAAGACAGTGAACCACCTGACCTTTACTGCCCAGCTGCTCATACCTGCCAACCTTTGTCCTGCATTCTTATGTAAACCTGGCAGTATTTTCAGCCCTTTGAAGACTGCCTTTGGAACACTAGTCCACTGTCTACTGGGTGGTGGCTTCATTGAAGTAAATTCCTTTCTTGTTTCAATCACCACTCATCTCTCTGACCTTTGGTTCTGTCAATGGTGAGTGGCTGAACCTGGTCTGTTCCAACTTTGGGATGAAGGTGCTCTTACACCTTTGGGCCCTGGTTACAATACTACTAATAAATTTTGTATGTACATAAACTCCCTGGGTGGATTGCAAATTTCTTGGGGATAGGCATTGAATATTATACTTATCTGACTTTCAAATAAGTATTTAAGTCAATCATTTGAGTTATTTGAGTCAATGAATGAATGAAAAGGAATCAGCCAAGGAATGAATAAATGAATGTTAAAAAGGGGAAGCTCTATGTCCTCTTCACTTAAAAAAAAAAAATCATCCTGGTCTAGTCGTAATCTTTTTTTTTTTTTTTAATTTATTCATGAAAGACACAGACACAGGCAGAGGGAGAAGCAGGCTTCCCATGGGGAGCCTGATGTGGGACTTGATCCCAGGACCTGGGAATCACGACCTGAGCCAAAGGCAGATGCTCAACCACTGAACCACCAGGTGTCCCCTAGTTGGAGTCTTTTTAGTTTGTCTGGACAATGTCTGGTATGTATACCAGGAGCCAGTGTGAGATGAGAGATCCTTCTTTTGAGCTGAGCTATTGGCTGAAGCCTAGAGAGTGGCTGGGGAAGTCTTACTAGATCTAAGTCCTATTTAGTGTAAACTATAAACATAACGGTGTTGATGAAAGTGGACTTACATGACCTCCATCATGGCCTCATTCTGTACTTACTAATTAAGTTCATTCCAACTTATCTCTTAACTCAGGCAAAAGACCCTGTGGGCAAAACATACCCTGCTGAGAACTGAAACTGCCCCATCAAGCAATAAGGACTGTCCAGAGCCAACGAGATCCTGCATGATTGACTCCAAGACAGTCATTGACCTGACCTATACTGCCCAGCTGCAGGTGCCCACTGATCTTTGTCCCTCATTTTTCTTATACAAACCTGTACGCTTTTTCAGCACTTTGGAGACAATCTTTGAGATGTTAGTGTGCCATCTTCCTGATGGTGGCCTCACTGAAATAAATTCTTTTCTTATTTCACCACCACCACTGTCTCTCTGCTTTTGTATTTTGTCAGTGTTGCCTGGAGGAACCTGATCTGTTTGGGACGCCCAGAGCCAGGTGCTCGGGCACCCCTGCTGCCCTGGCTGCACTGAAACATAGATTAAGTGACAAAGAGAGAAAGCAAACACACTCAGGATGGTAAGTAAAAGACTTTGGTTCTCTTTCTGGGTGGCCTATTTAAGGGACCAGAGGCAATCAGTGGACCGCTTAATTTCTCCAAAGCTTTGTGTCTGCATATGTCAAATGGGGTCGATAATCCAATAATTATGAGAATCACCAAGACAGTGTATGTGGAATCAAATACCTGCAAAGGATTTCACTCATATTGGCATTTTCAATCTCATGCCCACTTTAAAGATTGGAAAAACAAAAGACCTCTTCTCATAAAGTTAATACAAAGCAACCAATTATAATTACTGGCCAGTAGAGCATGATTTGCCATATTTTCCAGAAACCTGGGGCACTTCTGGAACCCTACCAATCCCCACCAGATTATGTGTTTCCCTTGTCGGAAAGAAAACCACAGGCCCAAAATGAAGTCACTTATGCTAGGCCATGTCACCAAACTGGGGCTTAACACCTAACATAAGTACAGTTGCAACCTCTCTCAGCAATGTAGTTTTAGCTGGTCAGTCAGGAATTTTCTGGTCAGCGCCAGTAAGATAATCTGTTACGTGGGTTCTCTCTCTATCCCCCAAAGCAAGATGAAGTCATCTACCTAGTAAGACCCTTGTGTCCTCATGGGAAGGTGACCTCACCCAAAATAATGCTTTTGGGGGTTTGTTTATGGCTTCCTTGTTCTGCCTTTAAAGCCTTTTCCCTTTCTGTAGCTCTTTGGAGCTCCCTTTTACTTCTAGATGGGATGTTGTTCAATTCAGGAATCATGAACATAAGGGCTTCTACCAAACCAAGAGCTGGAACTAGCAGGCTGCTGTGTCCTGCAGCAGGGTAGTAGGCACTCTAGGCCATAGGATCCACCTATGGATCAGTCGTGAGACTCCAGCTGGGATTCGGGCCTGGGCACACACCTGTGGTCTCCTCTCAAGGAAGCAGAGGCCAAGGAGGTATCGGCTGTGTGTGACTCCTGCCAAAAGACATAAAAAGCTCCTGAGGTATCCTGGTACAGATGAGAGCAATTTTCTCCAGGGACTATATATCCAGGCATGGACTTAGGTCACTATGTGGGTCTTCATTTTTTTTTTTTCTTTTCTCCTTTTACTCTAATAGTTAAATATGAAGACCTGAGCATGACTTTGGTGGGCTTTTAATCTTGAATTAAATTAGAAGAAGGTTATTTTCTTCTTTTAAAGTCATGAAGACACAAGAGGAGGATTAAGATCCGGGGCAGTGGATGGGACAGAAGGTAAGTGGTGGTGAACAATGGGTAAGTAGGCTAGAAGCCTGGGTGCTCACTTGATGCCATAACCCACCCAGTGTGACCCAGGACATGCCACCCCATCTCTCTATACCTGTTCTCTCATCACCAAGCACCTTTCCAAGTTAAACATCCTATGATTGAGAGCAAGGTAACTAAGAGTAATTTTTATCTCCTTAAATATTATTCTAAACATTTGATAACAATTGTTCTCATTAGAATTTTAAAATGCTTGCCATGGGTGCAGCTTATGTGTGTTCCTTGGGTGTGGTCCTGGTTCCCATTTTGTGAAATGATTGGGAGGTCTGGCACTTGTCACAGCCCAGGAAAAGCCCAACAAAGGAGAAGAGCAGAGATCATATTAATTCAAAAGTGGTAGGGTGTTGCAGGAAGTCATTGAAAGGACAGGACCCCTGGGTGACCTGCAAGCTGGACCCAGAGAATCCGAGGATCGTCACCATCCCCTGTCCTTGGAGTGTGCGTTCACCCACAGTTTCCACAGTGGGAGCTGTTTTTTCTAGGACTTAGGTCACCTTGAGAGCACATATCCTGAATATGTGACTGAGCCCCGTTAAGGCCTCTATATGAACTTTTAAGATTTTGTTGAGTGGGTATGAAGATCTACTCCTCTTGCGGAGCCCAAGACAAGCCTCAAAAGTAAGTTACCATGGGGTGCTCTGGAGCTTTTGGGTCTGTCCTCGTTCTCTATGTGCAGGGCAGTTTGTGAGCCAACACAGGACAAGACGATTTTGTGGTACCATCCAAAATCAGGGGGCATATAACATGAAGTGAACTAGTGTGATACTGTGATTTAGAATAAGAAACATATATTTGATCTTTGTCCCCATTTCTGCCAGAAACAGCCTAAAACTCCGATTTTCTAGAAGAGCCCTATTAAAGTGTCTTTGTTATGTTAATGAGGCGACTCTGGGGAAAGCTCCTAGGTCACTGAGGGATGGGCTGGTTGCCAGGGGAACCAACCATGTGATCAGATGTTTGGAACTTTCAGCCCACTCACCTGACATCTGCAGAGGGAAGAGGGGCTAGATATTGAGTTTAATTACCAGTGGACAGTGACTTAATCAATCATGCTTGTGTAATGGAGCCTTCACAAAAACCCAAGAGCATGGGGTTCAGGGAGCTTCTGGGTTGGTGAACACATGGAAATTGATGGTATTAAACTTAAATTTTCCTTAAGGTTGTTTTGTTTTCTGTTTCAAGAAAGATGTCAATTTTTGTGGTTTGATATTTTAACATCCTGTTCACCTTATTCAAGTTAATCCCTAACAGATACTTGATTGCCACTCTCACATCTAAAAATCTTTGACTTGAGGCCCCTTCGAGGCAATAAATCTAGGAAGAAATAATTGATTTTTGCGTGTAAATCAAAACTGTGACTGCAGAGCCACTGGGTCAAGCTCAATGCTTGATTTGCTGGTTTTCTGATTTTGCCCTGGATTTGCTGGTTTTTAGGAGATAAATCCTTGAAAGTTTTGGCAACAAAAATTTGTGATAGTACCACATGTGGTGGTTCTGTCCAGCAGTACAATCTATTTATGTGAATACCCTAGACGTAATTTAAAGTTAAAATTTATGTATTTATTGAGGAATTATGATAGGTTGAGAAAAATAGCAATTTGTCATTAATAATAAGCTTAATTCTAGTTCTGAAATTTTTGTTCAAAACACATGTGAGGCACAATTATTCTGAAGCAAGATTTATAAAGCAAGATTTTCTTTCGGTGCAATTAGGCTGTATTAATTACTCTTTCCTTCTATGTTTAAAATGGAAAGGTGGGCATCATTACCCAAGTGCAGTAACAGTGGGCGGACAAAGGAGGGGGAGGATTCGCCTTAGCCTTTTTAGGATCACAGGGGCTTTGTAAATATGCTGACCAGATCTTCTTGAACCTTGGTGGAGTCTCTGAGAAGTAAATATTCTGTGGCTCTGAAAACATTTCTAAGGTGGATCAAGCATGACCTAATCACAACACAATGGATTCTTTTTGTGAACATTAGGAGAAAACACTCCATGCTGACGTGAATGCCTTGGACTATTTACTTCCATTTAAATTTGAAAGCCTAAATAAATAAATAAATAAATAAATAAATAAATAAATAAATAAATTTGAAAGCCTGAGAAATTTGCTCCCCAGCACGTATGACTCACCCACAAACCAAAATAGCATGAAGCACATACTGGTTGCAGTCAAGATCTTTCCATTCATCTTTAGGCAAGCTCTCAGAGGCAGTCAGACTCTGGGATTTTTCTCTGTGTATTTGTTTAACAATCATTCAAGCAGACATTGTGGACACTATATTTTGCTATTTTCCTCTTCCTCTTTTTCCTGTTCCTTTTCTTTCTTTCTCCACCTTTTCCTCCTCTGTTTTCCCCTCAGAAGTTTCCAGTTCAGTGATGTTGCTGCATTGAGTGCAATCAAGGCTGTCTAGCTGTTAAATCCTGGGAGAGACATTATACTATTATACTAAAATTTAGAAGGTCTGGGTTCCTCCTTTTTTGTTTTTTTTTGTTTTTTTTTTAAGTATCTGTATCTGAATTGGAGCTCAGGTTTTCTGATTTAATACCCTGTATTCTTTCAATTACACTACTATTTCTTCTATTTTTATGTTGTGATCTTTGTATCATTTGCATGTCAAATCCAATAGGCAATTACTGAGTACTGTGGGATGCCCACTTGGAGGAACTAGGTCAGCCTAATGGAGTGAACAATTTCCTGGGACAGATGGGTTGGAGCATATTCAGAAGTGGTATTTCCTGAAGCAGTTGTAGTACTGAGAGAAGCCTAGTTTGGCTTCAGAGAAGCAGGGGCTGGGGTAGGTCTGTGGGAAAAGAGAAAGAAAAAACTTCAGAATCAACAGATTAGCTAGGACAGTATTGTGGATTGAAACAACATGTTTGAGTTCTAACTCTGGTACCTTTGAATGTCATCTTCTTTGGAAATAAAGTCTGCAGATGTAATTAAGATGAAATGAGGTCATAGTGAATTAGCGTGGGCCCAGTTCAGTGACTGGTGTCCTTATAATGAGAGGGAGTTTAGGCATACAGACCCACAGAACACCATGTGCTGATGAAGGCAGAGATTGGATTGATGTATTACAAGTCAAGGAGTACCAGCAACGACCAGAAACTAGTAAGAGAGAGGAAAGGTCCTTCCCTAGAGCCTTGTTGACACCTTGATTTCTTTAGAGCTTATAGTCTCCTTGTCTGTGAGACAACACATTTCTATTGTTTTAAGCTACCCAGTTTGTAGTACTTAGTTACAGCAGCTCTAGGATACTAGTACAGTGGGTTAGAATAGAATGAAGAGAAGTCCATGAGAGGGGGTTGGATGACATGATTTAGACTGAAAAATGTGAGTTTGCACCATGTTTGTATTTGGACCTGTCATATGCAGTTCTTTCTTTTTCCTGGCTTTATTGAGTTATAAGTGCATATGACATTGTGTAAGTTTAAAGTGTACAACATGATGATTGGATGTAAATATATATTGCAAAATGATCACCATAGCAAGGTTAGTTAACACATCCATTACCTCACATAGTTACCAGTTTTTTGTGTATGGTTAAGAACTTTCAAGATCTACTCTTAGCCATTCTCAAGCATATAAAACAGCATTGAGAACTATAGTCACCATGCTGTACATCAGATCCCCAGAACTTATTCATCTATAACTGGAAATTTATACCCTTTGACTATCAACATGCATTTCTCCCATCCCTCTCCCCCGCCCCCCGCAGATACATTTCTTTACTGATTTATATTTTGCAAACCACCTTCATCAGTTCTCAATAACTATCAGTAAACATAGGAAGAGGATTTTTTAAAAAGATTTATTTATTTATTTATTTATTTATTTATTTATTTATTTATTTATGATAGAGAGAGAGAGAGGCAGAGACACAGGAGGAGAGAGAAGCAGGCTCCAAGCGGGGAGCCTGACGTGGGACTCAATCCCAGGACTCCAGGATCGTGCCCTGGGCCAAAGGCAGGCACCAAACCGCTGAGCCACTCAGGGATCCCCAGGAAGAAGATTTTGTATCTAAGGAAACAGAACATGCAAATATTAAACTTTAAAAAGGATTTTTAAAAAATCATTTCATTTTTAAATCTCTTAATGGAATATGGTCATTTTCAGCTTCATTTTTGCACTCTCTCTGATTTCCAAATTCTTTAGAGGAAGACATATTCAACTCATTCAATTGTTGTGTAATGTTTTTTCCCTACTTTTTAAAATAGCAGGGAATAATTTTAGTTAATGACTTAGGATTTTTAGGTATTATTTATTGACCTCTTATTGTGGAAGAGCCCTGGGAACCCTTCCACCTTTGTACCCCACTTTATTTTCTTTTTCTATCCCAAATAATATATTTTTTTAAATATTTATTTACTTATGATAGGCACACAGTGAGAGAGAGAGAGGCAGAGACACAGGCAGAGGGAGAAGCAGGCTCCATGCACCGGGAGCCCAATGTGGGATTCGATCCCGGATCTCCAGGATTGCACCCTGGGCCAAAGGCAGGCGCTAAACCGCTGCGCCACCCAGGGATCCCCCAAATAATATTGTTTAATGTCTGAACACTGCAGGAGAATAGATCTCCTCTCAATACATTCACACACACAAAAGCCAATGAGAAAAAACGTGACTCAATAGAAATAAGGGCAAAGGGCATGAAAAGTTACTTCACAGAAAAGAAATATAAATTGAAAAGATTTATGAAAAGATGGCAAATATCATTTATAGTTAGATAAATGAAAATTAAAAAATTTTTAAATTTATTCATGAGAGACCCACAGAGAGGCAGAGACATAGGCAGGGGGAGAGGCAGGTCCCTGTGGGGAGCCCAATGTGGGACTCGATCCCAGGACCCCAGAATCGCAACCTGAGGAGACAAAGGCAGACACTCAACCACCGAGCCACTCTGGTGTCCCAATAAATGCAAATTAAAGCTGAATATACCATTTTCACTTCTGAGATCAGCAAAAATCCAAAAGTTTTACAATGCATGATGTTGGCAAAGCTGTGGGGAAATAGGCACTTTCAGACATTGTTAGTCTGATTGCAAAATGTTAAAATCTCTATGCAGGGTAATTTGGCAATATCAACATTACAGATGCATTTATTCTCTGACCTGGAACTCCTACTCTTAAGAACTTATCCTAGAGATATATAGTGGGAAATATATAAAATTACTCATTACATGAAGGAATATTAAGAGGACATGCAAGAAACTAATAAAAATAGTTTTATATATGGAGGGAGGGGGTTGTCGGGGTTGATGAATTCACCTGCTTTTTTTTTTAATCATATGAATGTGCTACCTATTATAATTCATAATAATGCATACACAAATGCAGAACTTATCCTATAAAATAAAACTTGATAAATATTGATTAGTTTACCAGCCTTTCTCTTTCTCTTGCCCTTGCTCTGTCTCCAACCACCCATCTATCCACCCATCCATCCATCATTTCTCTGTATATCCAGTTGGAGATATATATTGCAGATGTTTCTCCTGAATCCAACATTTTCCTTCCTCCTTTTCCATTCCGTGTGACTTATTCTCTCACTTGTTTCATAATTATTTTAGAAGGTCTCAACATCATCATTTTCAGAATTTTCATTGTCTCTCTTCTGGGCTGGATTCTCTGTTTTGTTGTGCCCAAGTTTATGTATCCGAGAAACTACCAAGGAGCCGACACCGATGCAAACACACGAGGGTTTATTTATAAGCTCAAGCTTGGGTCCAAGTATACCCGACACAGTGGAGCAGGGAATAGGACCCCGAGGCGGGTTCCAGCTTAGTTTTATGGGCTGGTCTAGGGGACCTCCAGAAGGGGTGGAGGAATTTCTTTTTTTTTTTTTTTTTTTTTTTTTTTTTAAAGATTTTATTTATTCATTCGTGATAGACACAGAGAGAGAGAGAGAGGCAGAGACACAGGCAGAGGGAAAAGCAGGCTCCATGCTGGGAGCCCGACGCGGGACTCGATCCCGAGACTCCAGGATCGCGCCCTGGACCAAAGGCAGGCGCCAAACCGCTGCGCCACCCAGGGATCCCCCAAATAATATTGTTTAATGTCTGAACACTGCAGGAGAATAGATCTCCTCTCAATACATTCACACACACAAAAGCCAATGAGAAAAAACGTGACTCAATAGAAATAAGGGCAAAGGGCATGAAAAGTTACTTCACAGAAAAGAAATATAAATTGAAAAGATTTATGAAAAGATGGCAAATATCATTTATAGTTAGATAAATGAAAATTAAAAAATTTTTAAATTTATTCATGAGAGACCCACAGAGAGGCAGAGACATAGGCAGGGGGAGAGGCAGGTCCCTGTGGGGAGCCCAATGTGGGACTCGATCCCAGGACCCCAGAATCGCAACCTGAGGAGACAAAGGCAGACACTCAACCACCGAGCCACTCTGGTGTCCCAATAAATGCAAATTAAAGCTGAATATACCATTTTCACTTCTGAGATCAGCAAAAATCCAAAAGTTTTACAATGCATGATGTTGGCAAAGCTGTGGGGAAATAGGCACTTTCAGACATTGTTAGTCTGATTGCAAAATGTTAAAATCTCTATGCAGGGTAATTTGGCAATATCAACATTACAGATGCATTTATTCTCTGACCTGGAACTCCTACTCTTAAGAACTTATCCTAGAGATATATAGTGGGAAATATATAAAATTACTCATTACATGAAGGAATATTAAGAGGACATGCAAGAAACTAATAAAAATAGTTTTATATATGGAGGGAGGGGGTTGTCGGGGTTGATGAATTCACCTGCTTTTTTTTTTAATCATATGAATGTGCTACCTATTATAATTCATAATAATGCATACACAAATGCAGAACTTATCCTATAAAATAAAACTTGATAAATATTGATTAGTTTACCAGCCTTTCTCTTTCTCTTGCCCTTGCTCTGTCTCCAACCACCCATCTATCCACCCATCCATCCATCATTTCTCTGTATATCCAGTTGGAGATATATATTGCAGATGTTTCTCCTGAATCCAACATTTTCCTTCCTCCTTTTCCATTCCGTGTGACTTATTCTCTCACTTGTTTCATAATTATTTTAGAAGGTCTCAACATCATCATTTTCAGAATTTTCATTGTCTCTCTTCTGGGCTGGATTCTCTGTTTTGTTGTGCCCAAGTTTATGTATCCGAGAAACTACCAAGGAGCCGACACCGATGCAAACACACGAGGGTTTATTTATAAGCTCAAGCTTGGGTCCAAGTATACCCGACACAGTGGAGCAGGGAATAGGACCCCGAGGCGGGTTCCAGCTTAGTTTTATGGGCTGGTCTAGGGGACCTCCAGAAGGGGTGGAGGAATTTCTCAAGTTCTGTTTACATTGTGATATGGGGCTTTCAAGGGCATTGAGCTCTGTTCTCATTCTAATATGGGGCTTTCTAGAGCACTAAGCTGTAAGCTGTTTTCTTCCTGTAACTGAAGTAAGGTAAATTTCAGCTCTTATTCACAGGGGCCTGGGACGGCTGTACTTGTGCTAACGCTGAACTTAAGGTGGAATAGCCTTAATTTTCTCAGCCTCCACAGTTTATGAAGCCCTAGGTCTTTTTTTCAGTAGTATTCTCTGTTTAGATGGATTTTTTCTAGTCACTTCAAGATTTGGCATATAAAGAAAGTTTTCTTTTTCTTTTTTTTAAAGATTTTATGTATTTATTCATGAGAAAGAGAGAGAGAGAGAGATACAGGCAGAGAGAGAAGCAGGCTCTTTACAGGAAGCCCAATGCATAACTCGATCCCGGGACCCCAGGATCACACTCTGAGCCAAAGGCAGATGCTCAACCACTGACCCACCCAGGTGTCCCATAGAGATAATTTTCATTCTACCTTCATATTTAATATTTTTTGTGCCTGTGAGTTGCAAATCATTTCTAAGAATTTCTGAAGTCATCGATTCATTGTTTTCTGACTTTCAGTGTTCCTGCGGAAGTTTGGTGCCATCAAGATTCCTGATCCTTTGTATTTGAAATCCTCTCCTTCCCCCCACTTTCAAATCCTCTCCCCCCTCCCCCCACTTTCTCTGAAAGCTTTAGGATCTTCCCTTTATCTCTGGTATTCTGAAATTTCATAACAATGACCCTTGATGTGATTTTTAAAAATCTCTCCCTCCAATTCATTGTGCAGGTCTCTTGGAGGTCCCTTTCAAGCTAGAAACTTACTGTCCTTAGTTAGAAGAAAACTTGCTGTCATTTCAATATCACCTCCTCATATTAACGCTTAGTTTCCTTTCTCTGGATTTCCTATTACTTGGCTTGCCTCCTAGGTCAACCATTTAATTTTTTGTTGTTCTATTTTTCATCTCTACTTCTTGCTCTGTCTTAGGGGTGATTTTCTTGGCATTATATTTTTTTCTTTTTTATTATTTTATTTTTTATTTTTTAAAGATTTTATTTTATTTTATTTATATATTTATTTTTTTATGATAGTCACACACACAGAGAGAGAGAGAGAGGCAGAGACACAGGCAGAGGGAGAAGCAGGCTCCATGCACCGGGAGCCCGACGTGGGATTCGATCCCGGGTCCCCAGGATCACGCCCTGAGCCAAAGGCAGGCGCTAAACCGCTGCGCCACCCAGGGATCCCTAAAGATTTTATTTTTTTAATTCATGAGATACACACAGAGAGAGGCAGAGATGCAGGCAGAGGGAGAAGCAGGCTCCATGTAGGGAGCCTGACGTGGGACTCGATCCCGGGTCTCCAGGATCAGGCCTTGTATTGAAAGTGGCACTAAACTGCTGAGCCACCCTGGCTGCCCTCCTTGGAATTATATTTCAATCTTTCTGTTGAAATAGGATTTCCATTCTATCATATTCTTAATTTCCAAGATTTTCTGAATGTTTCTTTTTATACCATCTGGGAAGAAAAAGGGTTAGCAGCTGGTCTGTTACTTATCCAACCTTCCTCAGACATGCTTGAAGAAATAGGGAAAATGACCATGTCAAATCTTCTTGTGAACAAGCCAATGGGATGGTATCAACAAGCAGAAAGAACTATCATTTTTGGAATGCTTTTTACCAGGATATACCTGGTCTGGCTGGATTGCTTTTGGTAAGCAAATCTGGAATATGTGGATATATGGGGGCATGGCCTGCTTGAAAATGTCAGCGTCTGCTATGAAATTGTCAGCATATAAAACAGAGATTTTGGGGGGAATAAAATAGTTTTTGTGGTAACTGATGCTTTGTATATACAATCTCAAAATTTATATGTTAAATCTCGCTGAAGCATGCCCTGAAGTGGCAAGAGGAAACTGAGGACCTGCACTGTCCATTTCAAACTTTTCCATGCTTTGCCTGCATATCATAATTATCTGCATCCTTTCAATCATTAATAAACCTTGATAGTGGCTAAAATCTGTGATTCTTTTGAAATTTTAAGATCTCTGATTTGATGAGCTTATCCTTTGTGCTAGTTCAGCATCCTAATTCATAGATTTGATATTTATCTCTTGGAGGATATCAATTTTGTTTGTTTTGATATGAATTTTATCTCCACACAGTCTCTATTTCCCTCAAATTCCTTCTTTCTGTGTATTTGTTAGAATCTTTTTCATGTTAAAAGCTTTTCCCAAGGTTCTAGTGATCCTAACCTGTCCGTTTATATCCAGATTTAGGTACTGCCTGGCTCAGTGTGGCTTTTAAGAGGGAAGTTTCACTATAGGGTAATCACCAAGGCCCTTGGCTATTTTTCAGGAGACTTCAAAATGTCAGTAAGTATAAAAATTTCCCCTTGGACTGGTCAGTTTTTCAAGAGAACAAGTCTACACTTTCTGAAAAGGGGACTGTGTTGGATTTCTATTACTGTTGTAACAATTTACCTCAAATGTCTGTCTTAAAACAATATATACTTATATCTTATAATTCTGGAGGTCAGGTATCTGACAAGTCTCACTGGGCTAAAATCAAGGTGTCAGCAAGGTTGTGCTCCTTTCTGGAGGCTCAAGGGAAGAATCTATTTTCTGGGTTTCTGTAGCTTCTTTTTAAAATTTTTTCAAAGCTTTATTTGTTTGTTTTAGAGAGAGAAAAAGAGAGAGAGAGAGCATGAGTAGGAGGGACAGAGGGAGAGAGAATGAGAGACAGACTTTGCACTGAGTGCAGAGCCCAACGTAGGACTTGATCCCAGGACCCTGAGATCATGACCTGAACTGAAACCAAGAGTTTGTCACTTAACCAACTGTGCCACCCAGGCACCCTTTTCTAGTGTCTTCTAAAGGTTGTCCCCCATTCCTTGGCTGTGGTCCCCTTCCATCTTCAAAGACACAAAGGTCAGTTGAGTTTTTTTGATATTGCATCTTATCTTGATGCTCCTGCCACCCTCACTCACTTACTAGGATCCTTCTCATTACATTGGTCCCACCCAAATAATCCAGGTTTATTAGCAACCTTAGTTTTTTCTTATCATGTAACATAACATATTCACAGGTTCTGTGGATTAGGATACAGACATCTTTGGGGTGGGGAGGCATTTTTCCACTGCTACAGGGACATATTTCTGGTTACTATTATTCTGTAGAATATAGGAGAAGGGGTTTTGGAAGTGGAGCAGAAAAGTGGTGTGTACGTATTAGTTATCTTTATTCTATAGCACCCTTAGCTATGCTTGTTATCCTAAGTCCAGAGTTCAAGGCAACATCCAGAGTACATTTCCAGTCTTCTGACAGGGTGGAGGAATTATGATGTCCCACCTTTGTGTGAATGAGGGGTGGTGGGAGGACATGTAGAGACTCAAATATTTTTTCACTTTCATCTAGTTCAAAATATTGAAAAAAAATTTTGACCCATTTACTTACTTATTTTTTAGAAGATTTTATTTATTTATTCATGAGAGAACACTGAGAGAGAGAGAGAGGCAGAGACCCAGGCAGAGGAAGAAGTAGGCTCCATGCAGGGAGCCCGACATGGGACCCAATCCCGGGTCTCCAGGATCAGGCTCTGGGCTGAAGGAGGCGCCAAACCACTGAGCCACCTGGGCTGCCCAACCCATTTATTATTTAGAGGTGTGTTTTTTAATGTCTAAATATTTTGAGATTTTGTAGTTACTTTACTGTTACTGATTTTTAGTTTCATTGTGATCTGAGAGCATATTTTGTATGATTTCTATTCTTTTAAATTTGTTGAATTATGTTTAATGGCCCAGAATGTAGTCATCTTGGTGAATATTCCATGTAAGCTTGAGAAGAATGTATCATCTTGCTCTTGTTGGATGAAGTAGTCTATAACTGTCAATTAGACCCAGTTGATTGATGGTGCTATTCACTTCAACTATATTCTTACTGATTTTCTGTCAATTCCTGATAAAGGGGTGTTGAAGTCTCCAACTATAATAGTGGATTTGTCTTTTTCTCCTTGTAGCTCTATCAGGTTTTGTCTCACATATTTTGATGCTCTGTTATTAGCTACATACACATAAAGGATTGCCATGTCTTCTTGGAGAACTAATCCCTCTATCATTAGGTAATGCTTTTCCTTATCCCTGATAATTTTTCTTATTCTGAAATCTGCTTTGTCTGAAATTAATATGTCTACTCCAGTTTTTATTTTGATTGGTGTTAGCAAGATGTATCTTTTCCTTTCCCTTCCTTAATCTCTTTGTGTCTCTCTTTAAATTTTTTTTTAATTTTTTTTTTATTTATTTATGATAGTCAGAGAGAGAGAGAGAGAGAGAGAGAGAGGCAGAGACACAGGCAGAGGGAGAAGCAGGCTCCATGCACCGGGAGCCCGACGTGGGATTCGATCCCGGGTCTCCAGGATCGCGCCCTGGGCCAAAGGCAGGTGCTAAACCGCTGCGCCACCCAGGGATCCCCTGTGTCTCTCTTTAAAGTGGGTTTTTTGTATGCAATATATAGTTGGGCCTGATTTTTAAACTACTCTGTCAATCTCTGTCTTTTAATTGGTATGTTTTAGACTACTCACATTTAAAGGAGTTATTGATTAGGTTGGATTAATATCTACCATATTTATGACTGTTTTATATTCATTGTACTTTTTCCTTGTTTCTTTGTCTTCTTTTTTTTTTTTTTTTAATTTATTTGTGATAGTCACAGAGAGAGAGAGAATGAGGCAGAGACACAGAGGGAGAAGCAGGCTCCATGCACCGGGAGCCTGACGTGGGATTCGATCCCGGGTCTCCAGGATCGCGCCCTGGGCCAAAGGCAGGCGCCAAACCGCTGCGCCACCCAGGGATCCCTGTTTCTTTGTCTTCCCCTGTTTTTCTGTCTTTTCTGCTTTATACAATTTTTCTTATAGGATTTCATTTTCTCTTCTTCCTCAGAAAATCAATTATGCTTTTTCTTTTCAAAAACTTTTTGGGGCTTGCCCAGAATTTACACAGTACATCTGCAATTTGTCTAAGTCCACTTTTGGATAACATTATGCCACTTCATAAGTGATATATGTACCATTTTCTCCCTCCTTTCTCTTATAACATTGCTGTTATTCTTTTTCACTTATCCATACACTATGATCACTTAATACATTGTTGCTATTATAATTTTAAATGAACAGTGATATATCAGACCAATAAGAATAAGATTTTATTTTCTCATGTATTTCTTCTTTACCTTCCTTTCTTCATGTAAATCTGAGTTTATGACATAAATAATATGTCCTTTTCTCTCAAGAACTCTTTTTAACATTTTTTGAAAGGCAGGTCTACAGGCAACAAATTCCCTGTTTTTGTTTGCCTGAGAAAATCTTTATTTCTCCTTCACTTTTTTTTTTTTTAGGATTTTATTTATTTATTCGTGAGAGACACAAAGAGAGGCAGAGACACAGGCAGAGAGAAGCAGGCTCCCTGTGAGGAACCTGATGTGAGGCTCAATCTCAGGACCCCAGGATCACAACCTGAGCCAAAGAAAGATGCTCAGCCACTGTGCCACTCAAGTGCTCCTCTCCTTCACTTTTGAAGGTTTTTTTTTCTGGATACAGAACTGTAGGCTGTTGGGTTTTTTTGTTCTTTTAACATCTTAAATATTCATCTACTCTCCTCTCACTTGCATGGTTTCTGGAGAGAAGTTGATCCAATTCTTATCCTTGTTTCCCTATAGGAAAGGTACCTTGTTTTCTGGTTTCAAGATTTTTTTCCTTTGTCTTGTTTTCTGTAGCTTAAATGATATGCCTCATTGTAGATTTTTGGTATTTATCCTGTTTGATGTTCACTGAGATTTCTGGACCTGTGGTTTGGTAATTGTCATTAATTTTTGAAAATTTTCAGATATTATTACAAGTATTTTTTTCTGCTCTTTTCTTTCTTCTTCTGATATTTCCGTTTTACATATGCAACACCTTTTGTAACTTTTCTATATTTCTTGGATTTTCTGTTATATTTTTTTCTTTTTGCATTTTTCGTTTTGGAAATTTGTATTGACATCTTCAAGCTCACTTTCCTTGGTTGTGCCTCCAGTGAGCTCATCAAAGGCAATCTTCAGTTCTGTGAGGGTTTTTTTTTAAAGATTTTATTTATTTATTTGAGAGAGAGAGAGAGAGCATGAGGAGCAGAAGGAGAGAGAGAGAGAGAGGAGCAGACTTCCTGATAAGTGACTTCCTACATGGGGCTTGATCTCTGGACCCTGGGATCATAACTTGAGCCAAAAACAGATGCTTAACTGACTGAACCACCCAGGGGCTCCCATTTCTGTTACATTAAAAAAAAATTGTAACATGGCTTGTTGGGTATTTTTTAGAGGTTTCATTTCTCTGCTTATATTATCCTTCATGCATATTGTTTACTTTTTCCATTACAGCATGAGTCATAATTATTTAAAATTTCTGCCTCATAATTCCAAAATATTTACCATATGTGAATCTGATTCTAATGCTTGCTTTGTCTCTTTAGACTATGTATTTTCTTGCCTTTACCATGCCTTGTAATTTTTTGTTGAACTGGATATGATGTATTTGATAATAGGAATTAAGATAAATTGTCGTTAATATGATTTTTTTATGTTTATCTGGCTAGGACTTAGGTTGTGTTTAGTGTCTGCTGTTGCTGTAGGTGCCAGAGACATCAATTTTTCTCTAGTGTCCTTATTTCTGTCTACCCTGTTGCATTTGAGCTTCCTTGGAAGCTCCTTCTTAAATAGAGGCTGCTTTTTGCATCTCTGTCATTTGTAATTCACTATTGTTATACTGGAATTGTGTTGATGTGTTATACTGGAATTGTGTTGATGTGTTATACTGGAATTGTGTTGATGATACTGGATTATACTTTACCTATACTGGTAAAGTATTGTAGAAGGGAAGCATTCTATAATCTTATAATTAAATCTCAGGTTTTAAAAAATGGGATGGTGTCTCTGGGTTATGACCTTCAGATATTTTATTTTAGCCTTTCTATCTCCTTTCATGTGAGACAAGAAGGCTAGAGAGGGCTGTTTTGTCTAACTTCCCTTCCCCTAACTCAAATTAGTTTCTGATTAAGTAGTTTCTCTGAGCATAGACTTTTTTTTAGAGAGGACAGAACTCTCTGGGTGCATTTCATAGTGGTTAGTTTTCTCCTGCCCTAAGCATGAAAAGGTTTTTCTATGATTTTCATCATGAGAACCTGATGGAGTTCTTGGAAGTAAAGTTATGAAAGTATCAAGCTCCGTCCTAGGACTGGGCCCCCAAGGAGTTTTTAACTCTCACACTAGTCTTTGTTCAATTTCTAAGAACTAGGGAATAACATTTTAAGTGTTCTTATAGGCTTTATCACCAATGGCTTCTGCTCTGTGTAAGCCGTGATCCACCTGTTCTCTTTTTAAGTGGGAATTTGCCTTGTGGCCTCAATTTTGTCATGATTCTAAGAAGAATTGTTGATTTCTGCAGACTTTTTCTTTTCTTTCTTTTTTTGTTATTTATTTATTTATGATAGTCACCCAGAGAGAGAGAGAGAGAGAGAGAGGCAGAGACATAGGCAGAGGGAGAAGCAGGCTCCATGCACTGGGAGCCCGACGTGGGATTTGATCCCAGGTCTCCAGGATCATGCCCTGGGCCAAAGGCAGGCGCCAAACCACTGCGCCACCCAGGGATCCCTCTTTTCTTTCTTTTTAAGATTTTATTTATTTATGAGAGATACAGAGAGAGAGAGAGAGAGAGAGCAGCAGAGACATAGGCAGAGGGAGAAGCAGGCTCCATGCAGGGAGCCTAATGCGGAACTCGATCCCCAGTCTCCAGGATCTTGCCCTGGACTGAAGGTGGCGCTAAACCGCTGAGCCACCGGGGCTGCCCTGCAAACTTTTTCTTGTTCTGAGAATGAGAGTGATGACTTCCAAGCTCCTTACATATTGGAACAAAAACCAAAAAGGCTTGTATTTTTTCAGTCTTAAAATCTTACTATCAATTTCCTTTTGAGGTCACATTTTACATGGCTTGGGTTCTGAGAGCATCTGCAGGTGGTTTTCCAAGACTCTATCATTCATAGGTAGCTCAAAGTAGGAGTTTAGGGCTCTTTCCATTTCCAGGTAGCTCTCTGCCATATAGTAGGCATCTTCTAGGTGGCTCTGAGCCATGATTGTATTACAGCTTACAACTGAGGCAAACTCCACAAGTAGTAGCCTGCCTATGTAGGCTGCTAGTTCACTTTGGGCTCTCTTGATTTTACCCAATTACATTTATTTATTTATTTATTTATTTATTTATTTATTTATTTATTTATTTAAATGTGTTTTCCTGCAACTACTTTTATTTTTTTTTTTTTAAAGATTGTATTTACTTATACATGGGAGAGACAGAGAAAGAAGCAGAGACACAGGCAGAGGGAGAAGCAGGCTCCCTACAGGGAGCCCCATGTGGGACTTGATCCTGAACCCCCAGGATCACGACCTGAGCTGAAGGCAGAATCTCAACCACTGAGCCCCCCAAGCACTCCCTCACCCTTTTTAAAGAGATTTGGTAAACTATTTAAAAATATGAAAGCCACCCAGTTGTCCCTCCTCCAACCTCTTTTAAAACAGACTTTCAACTAATCCTCTTGTTTTTAGACCCACCTAAAAGGGGAGGAAGTCCTGTTGTCACAAATATCTGTGACTCTGGATTTCAGTATTGTGAATCGTCTTGCTTATTAGCTTCCTTTCCATATCCATATACCCACCTGTATTCCTTTTAACACTTTGATTTCAGTTCTCTTGGTCTAGTAAGCCAGTTACCAATTTTTCATCTTCATTCCATCTCCCAAAGCTTGGTTGGCATCTTCCTCCCCACTCCTCTTTCCTATTCCTTTTGCCCTTTTCAGTTTATGACTTGTACTCCTTTACTGTTATCCTCAGTAAAATTTCTGGATAAGCAAAGACAAATATGTATTTAATTGGAAATGCTTTTCCCCTACCTAGTATCAAAGAAAAAAAATGATTCATGGCACATGATAAACTAAGGTATATTGAATTTTTATATTGAAAGATAATCTGAGGTATATTGCATTTTTTTTTACAGTTTATTTGAACAAAAATCAACCAGATTCAGGCAATGCCAAAACCAGAAGTGGTCAGGAGCACTTGAACAACAAGATTTGGGGAAAAATTTTTATAGGGAGGAGGTGGGAGCAAAGCAAGGAAATTATCTGATTGGTTGTAGCTTAAGTGTTTATTTTATTTGGAAAAGCCTAGTTGGTTGTTTGTCCTTAAGTTTTGATTTCTTAGCCTTCAGGCATTTTAGGCTTAAGTTTTGGTTTGCTTATCATAGGAGTATTAACAATACTGACTCCATTTTTGGTCCTCCATCTTGTTCATGCCTGCCCGATGACCTCCCTTGGAGCTATGTGTTCCAGGCTCTGCGGAGCTTAATGTATGTCCTGAGCAGAATGTGAGAAAGCTTGATCCCCTAACATGGTGCACTGAAGGCTCCACTTTAGATAACTAGTAGTGTTTACTGGTGCACAGAAGGCCCCACTTTAGGTAACTAGTGAAAATGACTGGCACACAGGTAGTGCTACTTTAGATAACTATCTGACCTCATCACAAAGCTCCTCCATCTATAAAACTGTGGCTTGGGGTCTGTTCTGGGTGGAGAAGAGTGATTGAGAATAGCTGTGTAGCTTTGGATCCTCTGTCCATCTCTCAGTAAGTTACCCTGAATAAAACTTGGTGTAAGTAGTGTGGAAGGGCTTGCTTCCTCTACCTGTCTTAAGTGCCTTCTCAGTCTGGAGGAAACATTACTGACTCTCTTCTGCCTTCTATCACTTACGTAAGCTACAAAGCCATTAAAACTGTAATCAAACTAATGTGAGTTACAGATAGAAATAGAAACTACACCAGGTGGAGATGTCATACAAAACAAACAAACAAACAAACAAAAAAACACTTAATTTGCAGCAAATAAGGATATTACAGGGAATAATTTCCAAAGCCTTGACTCCCTGAGCAAGAGTGAATTTAGGGTTAGGATGAATATTTAGAAAGGGAAGCCTTGTCATCCTGTGAGGTGGGCTTAAGGTGGTGCATGAACCTTAAGGAAACTTTTCTATACATACATTGTATGTTATGTTAATGAAGATTGTGCTCCTCCTTGATAGAGATTTTTGTATTATAATGAGGTAAAGGTAACTACCTGCCATTCCATTGTCTATTTGCATAAGTATGAGTTGGGAATTAAGTTCCAACTGTTCTGGAGTGCCAGAGCATTTCATCTGGTTGGTCATTATTGCTTGAGGGTAGTTTTGGTTCTCATCACAGGGTGCTAGGCTGTCAGGTCTTTTGCTTAAATTAAGAGATAGATAAACTGGAAAGAAGAGCTTAAGGAAAAATGTGGGATCTAGCTGGTGACAAAACCACCTCAGTCTAATGGCCTCCTTGTTGATCTAATTTGACACTTGTTACAGACACCAAGGCAGATTTTATTCAGAACTATCATGATAGGTACAGGCGCTACTGCAATGGGGCTTTGCAATAGGGAGAGACAACCAGGAAGAATGGGGATTTATAGACAAGAAATGGATGAAGTGAGGATGAGGGGATTTATAGATAATAAATGATAGATGGAAAACTACAACAGAGAGGGTAATTTACCCCTAAACTGACCTAACAGGATTCTTACTGAAGGCAGGGTAGGGTAATAAGATATATCCTGAAGGGATGGGGGGGGTAGGAGGAGGGGTGGAGTTGGGGGTGTGGTGGGGTTGAGGGGAATGAGCAATTTGATCAGATATAGAGTGATTAGATATCAGTGGTGGGAGATTTTGTCCAAACTGACTTCACAGGATTCTTGCTAAAATTAGGCAATTCAAAGACAGACAAATCAATCCAAGGTCTGCAGGTATAACTATGGAGGATTTAGAGAAGCCTCACCCAAGTCAAGGAGAGAATCTTGGTCTCTGTTGTGCCCAAGATTGCAAATCTGAGAAACCACCAAGAAGCCGACACCGATGCAAGCGCACGAGGGTTTATTAGCAAGCTCGAGCTTGGGTCCAAGTATACCCAACACAGCAGAGCAGGGACTTGGACCCCGACGTGGGTTACAGCTGGGTTTTTTATGTGCTGGTCTAGGGGATTTTCAGAAGGGGTGGAGGAATTTCTCAAGTTCTGTTTACATTCTGATATGGGGCTTTCAAGGGCATCGAGCTCTGTTCTCATTCTAATATGGGACTTTCTGCCACTGGCTTGGGCTCTATTCTCATTCTGCTATGGGATTCCCTGCCGAGGACATTCTGCAGTGTTTCCTATAAAGTTCAGCTCTTATTCCCAGGGGCCTAAGATGGCTGTACTTGTGCTAATGCTAAACTTGAGGTGGAATGGCCTTAATTTTTCTCGGCCTCCATACTCTCCTCCTTCTTCTCCTTCTTCTTCTTTTTAATGATTATCACTGGCAGGTCAATATTATTTAGCCAACTCCTTTTCATTTACACTGTACTGCCAACCCATCATTTCAGATTTCACCAAGCTTCTTATTAAATATAACTGTAACTTATACCTATTATTATTGTCAGTCTAAGGAAATCAAAGCTAATACTTTCTGATTTCTGCAGACCTCTGTCATTATCTGGTGTTTCCTGAAGCCTAAAGCTCTTCTTTTATAATATATCTGATGGTTGCATGTGAGGGAAACAGGAGAGTTTTCAGGTAAAGTTGGCTCTGTTATTAGGTGCTAGATGAAGGGGCTAAGGAACCTCATAAATTCTTCAGTAGAAAGCTGCAGGCTGAGTCCCTGCTGCCTTTGTTTGGAATTTAAAACTATTCCCAAGGTATGTGTGAGCATTGCTTTCTGTTCATAACCCCTCCCCCATAACATGGTGATCTCTCCAATCCATTATCTATTTGCTTTTGATAGAATGGTGTGTGTGTGTGTTATTACTTTGATTTTGCTTCTGCTCTATTTGTTCTGATTTCGTTGGTAACTGCCTGCTTTTCTTTCACCTTTATCAATTATTTTACCTTTTTATTTCAGCTCCTGTGTGTTTTGTTATAGTATTTCTCTTATGAAAGTCTATTCTGGCTTAATAAAGGAAGGCATTGCTTTCCTTTACCTCACTGAGAACAAACTGCATATATTTTATTAAGAAATCTTGTGCTGTATGAAGGAATTCTATTGGAGGTGGAATTGCATGAGATTTTCACTAAGCGTTGGTTATCTTGCTCTTCTATTACTTGTACTACTGTGCTAATTTTGTAATATTAGATTAATTTGTTTTTCATCCTATGCTTTTATTTGTTTATTTTTATTGAAATTATCTGGATTGTTTTTCCAGGGAAGAGGGAGTGCTGGTTTAAGGCTGGTAACTTAAAGTTTGTTTGACGTAGAGTCATCCAGAGACAATATTAGAAAAAAAATTGGCATTGAAAATTTTGCTTGGGTTTCCATTCACTTTTGGGCTCTCTTCGTTCTAAAAGTAGAGATGAGATTATCATAAAGAGCACCTCCTCAGCGTCTTCTATAGGACTAGTAGCCATTCAGTATTTCTTAGTTCCCTTTGTAGATGCAAATTATCAGTTCAAATCATCTAAGCAAAGAAAAAAGACCTCTTCAAGTTTAATCTGAGAAGAAAATCTCCTTGGGAGTGAAGTCCCAGTTCAAAGAACAAAGGAAGAATAGACCAGAGGCTTATTTACCTTTCACTGCTTCAGGGATTCCAAGGCCAGCAAGCATACAGATGCAAAAGAAAGCTTAGGGCTAGACATTCTTTTTCGACTCTTTTTTTCTTTTGTGAGATGCAATAGACAGACCTGCCCAGAGGCAAGGGAGCTAAGGAGTTTCTAAACCTGGGTTGAGGGCAATGTGATGGTAGTACTGCAAAGGCCTTTGTTACTAAGGTCAAGGGGATGATAAAATATAGAATGCAGAGAGTAATCCCATGGAAGTGTAGTCTAAGAGGGTGGAGCTTGGGAAAATGATAACAGTTTTCCCTCCTGGGGTGATTACCAGGATTGAGAGATCTTTTCTTTAGGATTTCAGACAAACCAAACTTGGCAGGGATCCTTCCCCAATATCCTACCTCCTTTTGAGAATCATGGACTATATTGAGAAGAGGGTGTTGTTTAAAAGACAATAAAGGACTTGGACTCCCTATTGATCCCCAGCCCTTAAATAGATGTCCTTCTTAAAGGCAGGTGATGTGTCTCATCTTCTGTAGTGACCGAAAATACTTGTGTTGCTTTAAGTCGGACTGGGAAATATAAAATGAAAGAGAAAAATGAGCATTTGTGATTAGATTATCTTTACATTTAAAGAAAGGGCTGAAGGGGTTCAGGATGGGTCTTCCCAGAATATGCCATTTTGGCAAAGGTTATTTTGAGTTAAAAACAAAAATCCAACAGGTTGAGGGGAAACTGTACCTCTCCCTTAGCTGCCTAAATTTACATTGAAAGCAGGGTCTGTACCACAATGAGAGCTATTACCAGAACTTCCTTTATACCTAAGAAACTTATCTGTATAACAGTGCAGTCTTCATATTTTAAACATCTCCTCTCCTTCCTATGAATGGTCTTCCTTCCCTTTGTATCCCTAGACCTCTAGACCTCTTCGTAAATTTCACTTTGCCTCTCTCTGGAATCTTTCATGTTTCTGTGGATTAGCCATATGTAATTAAGCTTTTGTTTGGGTTTCTCCTTTTAACTTTTCACATGTCAATTTAATTTTTAAAACAGCCAGAAGAACCTCAAAGGGTAATAGGAAAATTTTTCCTTCCCAACACTAGTATGATGCATCTCATTCAGTTTTATTCTCTTATTAGGAATGGTTACTTGATGTTTGAAGATCCCTAATTGGGATAACACATTGTGGGCACTGCAAGTTAGTATTTGAAATTTTTATTTCAGAAGCCGCATTCCAAAGGGGTTATGTTATGGCTTCAGCCATCTTTAACTTAAATCTATCCCAAGGGCTTTGGCAATTAGCATAATGAGATTAGAAAGGATTTCTCATTGGTGAAATGAGTCTTAATTTATGTGGATTGGAAAAAAATGTTTTACGGATACTCTTGCCCTTGTATAACGGAGGTAAAGAAAAATTGAGCCAGACTAACAGTTTATACACTTTGGATTCTCTCTATGCTTGAAATGCTATGATGTATCTAGGGCTGTAATGAGAGGATTTTTTAATTCTGACTTGAAAATTAGCTCACTCCTGCCCCAAAGTTGGAACATTGTTCTTCCTCCCTCTAATGCCTTTAGGGTACAATTGGAGCATCTTAAAGCCGAAAAGCCAAGACTTCGTCAAACTTACTAAACCGTTTGATTGTTTGGGGGCCTGATTATTAAATATTTATACATGTGTCAGAGTGAGATTTGAGACTGCTTTCATTATAACATACTATCTGAAAGTGAGGACCCTGTATTTGTCACCTGCCTTTAATTATTGGAAGCCATGGACACCTATCAAAAGGCACCTGAGCATTGTGCATGACCAAACTGGCTTGAGTGCTTTGAAACAGCACTGCGGCTCCTTCATTATATAGTTTATGGTGTTTGGCCACAAATGCATGCAGATAACTAGATTAATATCTACAATATTTGCATTTGTTTTAAAGGTAATTTCTTCTTTCTCATATTATTCCTTCATGGCATCAACTAGAATTTAAATATATGTATCTGGGCAGCCCCAGTGGTGCAGCGGTTTAGCGCCCCCTGCAGCCCAGGGCGTGATCCTGGAGACCCGGCATCGAGTCCCGCATCAGGCTCCCTGCATGGAGCCTGCTTCTCCCTCTGCCTGTGTCTCTGCCTCTCTCTCTCTAGCTGTGTCTCTATGTAAATAAATAAAATGTTAAAAAAAATAAATATATGTATCTGATTCATGGAATCTGATAGAATTAGAGAAAGATCAAAATCCAGAGAAGGACTAATACAATAATAATCATTATTATAATGATGGCATAGGGGATTGACATAAAACAGATTACCAGGAGAAAAAAAAAATCTAATTACATATGTATGTATAAAAGCCATACAAAGATAAGAAACTACAAAAGTGGCCAGAGGATTTTTATACCTTCCTTAGCCAAGTAAGGAAAGGGATAAGACTTGGAGGCTGGAGGGAGTGTAAAATTCATGGAAGGGTGAGAGGAGGGAATATATGGTAAACAAAGGTTACCCTGTCATGCATTTCAGTCTCCCAGGTGAAAAAAAGGTATTTCTTTTTTTTTTTATTTTTTTTTTTAATTTTTTATTTATGTTAGGCACACAGTGAGAGAGAGAGAGAGAGAGGCAGAGACACAGGCAGAGGGAGAAGCAGGCTCCATGCACCGGGAGCCCGACATGGGATTCGATCCCGGGTCTCCAGGATCACGCCCTGGGCCAAAGGCAGGCGCTAAACCGCTGCGCCACCCAGGGATCCCAAAAAAAGGTATTTCTGATGGTAGCTCTTTTTCTGGTACAGGTTCTTTTTCAAATGGAAGTTTCCTTTATTAATGTAGATTTCCTCTACAAATGGGAAATATTTTTAGGCAATTAAAGGGTAGGTAAGAGCTTCTTTTGTTGTGCTGCTTCTTGATTGCTTTTAGCTCAAAATAATTCACTTGCCAAAGTTGCATATTTTGGGGTGGCAGGTTCTGTACCTGTTCATCAGTAATAATAGCTTTTTCCTTATTGCAAAATTAACTCTACTTCTTAGCATATACAAAAATACATTCTCCATGTATTGAAGGAATAGACATAAATAATTTAAAAAGTCATAAAGGAAACTAGTAGTATTTTAATAATCTTGGGGGCAGGAAAGCCTTCCAAAATATGACATAATACCCAGGATTAAAAAAAACAAAAACAAAAACAGAAGATTGGGACGCCTGGGTGGCTCAGGGGTTGAGTGTTTGCCTTTGGCTCAGGGCATGATCCTGGAGTCCCGGGATCGAGTCCCACATCGGGATCCCTGCATGGAGCCTGCTTCTCCCCCTGCCTGAAGATTGAGAGACTTGATTAGATAAAAGCAAAACACTGAGGTATGACAAAAGGTATTAGGAAAAATGTTAAAAAGCAACAATCTGGCAGAAAATATTTGCAACATGTAAAAAAAAACAGAAAATAATTAATTACTTGCGATTGTACTAATTAAATGATGACAGAGATGATGGTTCTTAATCACTTGGAGGGTGGGTCTATCTGTCATCTATTTCAATATTGTAATTTTTCCTCACTTAATGACATAATTTGAATATATTTCCATATTATTAAGTATGCTTCTAGAACATAATTGTTAACAGCCCATCAGAATTCCACTGTGCTGTGTGTGGTATAGAATTTGCAGCTACTGCAATAGCACTGCTCTGGGAGGAGACTAAGTTGAGCTGTCATCAAAGACCCTCCTCCATCCTTCTCCCAGCCAGAGATACACACAGGCTTCTTTAGATAAATGCTAGACAAATATTGAGGCTGCATGGTGTGCCTGTGTCTCATGATCTAGTATTGCCTCCTTCCCATGGTTCAATAAATCCTTTCTTCTTTTTTTCCTTTTAAGCAGAAGGTGAAAAAACATGAAATAGCGTGAAACCAGTAAATGTGTGAAAACTCCATGATAAATTTTCTCAAATTATAACCAGCTTTCTCAATAAATGCAGAGTCAATAGATATTTTCATAAAATAACAAGAAACTGAGTTTTACATACAAATATAATAACTCCTTTCTCCTGATACCCTTAAATAATCCTTTAATTCAGAGAGATCTCAGATAAGACTCATTTTAAGAATAGTTTTATTGATAGATTTTTGTAAACATTGTTTTTCTTTTAGAGTAAACATAATTTATAATTTATAATAATTTAATTAAAATGAATTAAAATTTTATTTGGGAAATTAAAATGATTTTTCAAATGATTTATTTCAAAATGTTAAAAGCTTTGCATTTGACATGTTATATTCACGTAACAAGTGAAATAAAGCAGTGAGATTGCTTTACCGAAATTAAAATGCATTCTAAAATACAGAATTTTAATGTTTTCATAAATTGATGACATACTAATGAATTCTCCTGATTAAAGTAAATTCTCCTGATTAAAAGGCAAAAAAGCATAAATGTGGAAAAGAGGGAAAAAATCCATTCAAAATCTCACAACTGGTAATATTTATTCTATTTCTTTTCATTTTCTAAGCAGAGGTCCTTCTCCTTTATCCTCCATGGATATTATTACGTTACTTGTACAATGTGAATTCTTCATTTTTCATGTGATATCATACATTTTTAACAGAACTTTAGTTCTATGAAAAGGATCTTTTATCCAAATAGTGCACATTTGAGATACGACCCTTCTATCTAACAGCCAGAAAGAACACCATGCTAAAATAGATGTGTCCATAAGTGAGTCTCTGTTCTGTCCAGAACCTTTTTGGAATTTACGGAAGATACTTGGATAACATCACTCATTTCAGCTTTCTTCCCAATGGCAAAGAGAATGGATTTTGGCAGCTCAGCTTGTGATATACTGCCAATCACCAGAGGCAATGCCTGACAATTAACTTAAAGAATCTTATTGCTTTTGACTGATAGAAAAGGAAAGGGATGGTTTCCAATTTATAAATATTTGGTTTATTATTGCATGACAAACACAAAACACATTTTGTAAAAAGATACTGTGTGTCAAATATATTCTCCCAATAGGTTGGCAGACAGACATCTTCCGTCTACAGGTCAGTGATAGTTATAGCAGACATCCCTTAGGTACAGGCAGCTCTGAGGGTCATTGTACCTACAACTGCCTCCAGCATTGAGCTGGAATTTACATTTGTTCTTAACCTTGGTCCAGTGAGGAGACACTCACTTCATTATGCATTTCCCTCCAATGAAGTCTAGCCTTCCTAGAGAAAGCCTGCTGTGGAAGGCGTGGTCTTCTCAAATATCACTTACATAGACTGTTTTATGTAGAGGAAATAAATAATGCGCAGAAAATAAAATTAATGCAACTGACCCGAGGTATTTTATCTATCTCTGACACCGGAATTCCCATCTTAGAAATGGAAACCCTGACTGTATGAAGAATGAAAAGCACACAGCACAACCATTTCAAAGCAAAACCCCCAGTGTGCACAAAACACTGCTTTGGATAAAAGATGGCAGCTGCAGAGCTGGAATGGTAGCTGGTTGCCATGGTTACCAAGGCTCTGATTCAGCCACCATATGCCACCTGGTGTTCTTAGCCTGAAAAAGCAGGTCTGTGGTGTCCTTGATTAGAGATGGAGCTAGGATGGCCATAGTTCTTGAAAGAAACAGTACTGGCCTTGTGTTTGTGTTATTTTACTCATTGACAGGAGATTTGGGGGCTTAAGAATTATCATTTAAGGCAGGGGTTCAGTTGGGGAAAACACAAACACATGCCCTTTAAGAATTATTCTCACATGGAAGCACTGCTATATGTACATTCATTCTCAAAGATTAATCTTTGTCCTCTTTTCAGAGCAAATTTTCTACCCAAATCTGCTAGGTCATATAATATTGCAATAGCAACAAACTCAAAATGTTGGGTACAATGATTGCCAAATATTAGAGTATATCAATTCTCAGGCATCCAGAATCTTTAGTACTCTTATATCCTTCTAGAAGTACTGTATGGCAAAGAATAGCTCTTTGGCTTTATTTTAAGTTGAATTGTGTCCAAATTTTATTTATGTAAAATATAGAATTTTATATAGTTATTTCATATAACATATTTTAAGATTTAAATATAAATTATACATAAATTATATACAATTTAAAATTTATATATATTTAAGTACAGAAATATTTTATATATTTATATATAAATTTTTATATTGTTTCACAATGGAAGATAGAGATTTTGGGCACTTGTCTTGGGATTCCTTGAGAATGTTCACAGTCAGGTTGTTGTTATGCAGCAGTAAGGATAACATTTAGTATCCTTTTAAATTTTGGTGTTTATCAAAACAGCCACATTGTTTTAATTAATTGTCTTTATTATAATAAGTTTTGAATTTATAATATTTATAAATTTGAATTTGTAAACTGCATTATGCCAATTGAAAATAGGTTTTATTTCTCTTATATATTGGAGTCCCAAAATATAACTTTTTTTTCCAAAATGGAATACTGTTAAAAAGAAGTCTGAAAATCACTAGAATTGAATAAGGACCATAAATTACCTTTTTTAAGGCAATTTGACCCAGTCTCAGTAGACAAACCATTTGAGGGAATTTCAGGGAATCTTGCTTCTATTCTGGTCCAGATAGAAGTAGGAGTCATTTTAATCACCCCTAAAAGAAACTCTGTTAGTAGTCACTCCTTTTTTCCCTCCTAAATTTCCCAACTCTAGACAACCACTAATCTACTTTATGTTTTTATGGATTTGCTTACTTGGAACTTTTCATATAAATGGAATTATATATGATTTTTGGTACCTAGATTATTAGTTTTTAATTTTTATTTATTTATTTATTTTTAATTATTATTTTTTTAAAGATTTATTTATTTCTAAGAGAGAGGACATGTGAGTTGGGGGGGAGGGGCAAAGGAACAGAGAGAGAATCTCAAAGAGATTTCCTGCTGAGCATGGAGCCTGTCATACTCTTCATCTTACAACCCTGAGCCAAAACCAAGAGTCGGTGCTCAACCAACTGAGCCAACCCAGGTACTCCAATGCCTAGATTATTAACATACCATTTTCCATGTTATAGCATGAATCAATACTTCATTCCTTCTCATGGCCACATAATATTCCATTGATACATTTATCAATTCATCTGTTGATGGATAGTCAGGTTGTGTGATGGTCAGTTGTGTGAGGTTTCTCTGAGGAAGAAGTTCTTCTGGTACTCCAATGCTAGCTTCTGCCTGAGAGTTTCTAGCCTATCCTTCCTCACAGCCTCCCCAGTGACTTTTTACTTTCCCAGCCAGCCCCACTATTGAGTAAGCCAGTTCCTGGCTATAAATCTTTTCATAAACATACATGTATACATACTAGTTGTTTCTCTAGTGGAATTCTGACCTACACAGATTTCTCCCCACTTTTTGGCTTTTGTAATGGTTGTTATGAACATTCATGTATGAGTTTTTCTGTAGATACTTGTTTTCATTTGTCTTATCTAAATAGTTAGGAATAAAACTGGGTCCTATAGTAAGTCTATGTTTGACATTTTGAGGAACTGCTAAACTGTTTCCAAAATAATTACATTTTAATTCTCATTAGCAGTGTATGAGGGATTTATTTTCTTCCTATCTTTGTCAACAATTATTATTTTCTATCTTTTGGAGAAAGCCATTTTGGTGGGTATGAAGTGATATCTTGTAGTTTTGATTTGCATTTCCCTGATCACTATTGATGTTGAGAATCTTTTCATGAACTTCTTGGCAATTTGTATATCTTTTTTGGGGGGATTGTTTATTCAGATGATTCACCCATTAAAAATTGGATTATTTGTCTTTTTTTCATTGGCTTATAATAGTTTTCTACATTCGAGATACAAGTCCCTTATTGGATATGATGGGCAAAGGCTTTTCCCCATTTCTGTAACTTTTCACTTTCTTGATGATGTCTTTTGAAGCACAATAATTGTGAATTTTGATGATGTCCAAATGATATATCTTTTATTGCTTATGCCTTAGGTTTCATGTCAAAAAACTATTGCCTTTTCTGACTTCCCGCTCTATGGATTTTGGACTTGTATAGCCAACCAATCCCCATAATCCAAGCCAACCCCTGAACACAAGATAATGAAGATTTATGCCTGTATTTTCTTCCATGTGTTTAATAGATTTTGCCCTTTCATTTAAGTCTTTGATCCATTTTGAGTTAATTTTTGTGGCTAATATGGAGTAGGGTCCAGATTCATTCTTTTGCATGTGGATTTTTAGTTGTCTTATCACTGTGTTGAAAATGTTCCTCTTCCATTTAATTGACTTGACATGTTGTTGAAGATCAACTGGCCATAAATGTATAGGTTTCCTTCTCAACTCTCAATTCTATCCCACTGATCTGCTTGTCAGTCTTTTTTTTTTTTTTAAGATTTTATTTATTTATTCACGAGAGATACAGAGAGAGAGAAAGAGCCAGAGACACAGGCAGAGGGAGAAGCAGCTCCATGCAGGAAGCCTGAGTCTTCAGGATCAGGCCCTGGGCCGAAGGTGGCGCTAAACCGCTGAGCCACCCAGGCTGCCCTGCTTGTCAGTCTTCAGGCCAGTACCACACACATGATTATTGTAGCTTTGCAGTAAGTTTTGAAATCAGGAATTATAAGCCCTCCAACTTTGTTCTTCTTTTTTGATTGTTTTGGCTATTCTGAGTCCTTTGTATTTCCATTGAATTTTGAAATCAGCTTGTCAATTTCTTCAAAGAAATTATAATAAGATTTTTTTTAAAGATTTTATTTATTTATTCACAAGAGACACAGAGAGAGAGAGGCAGAGACACAGGCAGAGGGAGAAGCAGGCTCCATACAGTGAGCCCGATGTGGGACTCTATCCCGGGACTCCAGGACTGCGCCCTGGGCCAAAGGCAGATGCCAAACTGCTGAGCCACCCAGGGATCCCCTACAATAAGATTTTTAAACAGATTTACTGAGTCTCCATGGATCTGAACTTCCCTGACTCTGTTTAACCCTCTGGGAATGTACTTTGATAGAAAAATATGAATGGATATAGACATCCTGGCAGTCTTTTCTTTGTTTGGTTCTGAAATGTACAAATTTCATTTACTACAAGTTAGCTAGCACCAGCACCCAACAACATGGCCCAAATTTCAGGTAATACAATAAACCGTGAATGATTACATAAAGTATAAACTTCACTGCTAGTTCTTCAGTCCACAAATCATTACATTGATAGCAGATGTGTATCAATCAATAATTATCAGCCAGTCAGTGATGGGTTATTGCGCATCTTTTTCTTCCCCATCATACACAGACCACAAAACATAATTATATTGCCTCCTTGCTTCCCACTGATAAACCCATGCAACATTTTACAAAATTGGAAAATTAAAATAGGGAACCGGCCAACAAAGATGAATGGAGAAAATAAACCAACAACCAAACAAAAGTGATAATGCCAAAGTGAAGTTTGAATCAAACATAAATGGAGTTATAAAAGAGATCAGACAGTGGGATTGTTGCTACTGTCACCATATGAGCATATGAGAGCTTCTAGACATGCAGCCAGAGGAACTCAGTGAAGATAAATTTATTGACATAAATCTGGAAAGTGGTTGTGAGGAAAAGTCTGAAGATATCCCAGAGGAAGTGACGCTAGCAGAAAACTTCACATTGAATGAACTTTTAGAGATATCTTATGGTATTGAAATCACAAAGAATAGAATGTTGGTATCTGTTACAAACTTAAAAGAAATATGACAGTTTTCCAAAGAACAGAAAAGATGTTTGCTTTGTATAATAAGTAGATGTGAAAACTGTTGGTTAATAAATTGGTAGAACCTGTTCAAAGTATTCTTGATAAGTTTTTCACAAAGAAATGAAAACACTTTAATTCTCAAAGTTTCAAAAATTTTAAATTACAGCCTAGTGAATAAATATTAGTTTTCCTTTTTAAAATTTCACAATACATTTTTAATCAAGAGTACGATAGTTTTAAGTGTTTTGACAAATTGTGAATATCAGTTTTCTCTTGATTACTAAGATTGCTGTGCAGTTTCACTTTGCATAGCCTTTTTTCTAAAGTCCCACATGCAAAGGGAAGATTGCCTATCATTGATATAATGTTGTTTCTTGGTATACATTTATGTGCATTTATTTTATTGAAGTGAATTTAATGTCGTCGTTGGTTTTCTACCTTAAACTTCTACCTTCTGTTGTGTCTGGCTCATAGAAGTTGCTTAGTTTTATATATAGATAATTTCTTTTTCCTGAATACCTCATTTCATTATGTTTATATTTGTTTATATTTACTTCTGGATACAGCATTTACTTTATGCATCGGTGAACTAAATGTTTTACAATTTTCCAATTTTAAGCAATATTGTAAGCATTCTGCTCACCTGTGTAGTGTGAAATAGAAAAGCATCACTCTGAAATCTTTTTTTTCCTGCCTACTCTTAAAAAAACAAAAAAACAAAAAAAACAAAACGCAATTACCCTATACTTTCTGGTAATTGAAATTTCAAGATATTCAAAATTTTAAAAACACTATTATGTATGAAAAGATAATTTAGAATGATCTCTAGATACAAAGCAGTAAAAAAATCATGACTTTATAATAGTATCCCAGTTAGAAATGGAAATGAAGAAGCAAATTTATAGTAGCAACAAATCTATAAATTAATCATGAATAAATTAAACAAGAAAGGTGAAACACTCTCTTTTTTTAGTTTTAATTTTTTATTGGAGTTCAATTTGCCAACATATAGCATAACACCCAGTGCTCATCCCGCCAAGTGCCCCACTCAGTGCCCATCACCCAGTCACCCCAACCCCCCCCCCCCCCCCCCCCCGTCCACCTTCCGGTGAAACACTTTCTTTTCTTTTCTTTTCTTTTCTTTTTTTTTTCTTTTCTTTTCTTTTTTTCTTTCCTTTTCTTTCTTTTTTTTTTTTTTTTTTGTGAAACACTTTCTTGAGGAGAACTATACACAATTTTACTGAAGGACATAAAAGCTGAACACAGAGACATACCATGTTTCTAGATTGGAAGATTTAATATAATAAATCTGCCAGTATTTCTCACATATAAATAATATATATATTTCATGTAATCCCAAACAGAATAATAACCAAAAAATTGCTAAAAAAAAAAAAAAAGAGTAATAGTGAGGATCTAACATACTAAAATTCATTATAAGGCCACAGTAATTGGTAGCTTTGCTAGAGAAATAAACAAGTAGATCAGAGGAATAAAAAAGAACCCAGAAATAGACTCATGTACATATGGAAGGTAAGCATATGAAAAATGAGGCATTTAAAGTCAGGGAGGAGAAGATGGCTTCTTGAATAAATGGCATTGGGACAACTGGATTTCCATTAAACAAATAAAGTTATAACTGTACTGCATAGCAAATACAAGAGTATTTCCATATGAGATAAACATCTAAGTGTAAGAGCAAAAAAAAAAAAGAAAAGAAAAGAAAAGAAAAAAAACAACTAGAGATGATTTAAAAATTAGAGTTTTTTAACGTAATTTTAGGATAGGGTAAAAATGTCAGTATATCTAAAGGAAAATACTGATAGTTTTGACTATATAACATTTTATTATATATATTATTATAAAATAAGTTGGACTTTATGTATAGGAGATTGAGTTAATCATATGCTTCAGTTTATGGCTCATTATTGTTAGTGTGGATGAGGCTTTCCTTTTTAAAAAACTATATTTATATTTATGTATTGTCATTTATCCCTTTTTGTATCTTCTGACTCTCTCACATAGATAAGCCACTACTCACCTATTTTAAATGCATGTTCTTTTATTTGCATTGCTCTAAATGGGTAATGTTGTTTAGGATGGGTGGCCCCATGCAAACTCTATCACATTTTGGATCTCATTCTCTTTCTTCCTTTTTTTCTCTCACTTAGTGCTATGTTTTAAGGATCCATATATTGCTATGTTTCCAATTTGTCTGTTGCTTTTTCTAGTTGCCTGTTGCTTTTTCTAGTTACTCCACGGTGTGTATTTACCATATTTTACTCATCGTCTCTTGCCAAGGTCATTCAGATTACCTCCAATATCCAACTAACAACAAATAATGCTTCCATGAATATTCTTGTGCATATGACCTTATGGATATGGGTGGAAATTTCTTTTGGATAAATGCTCAGATGTGGAATAGCTGGATCACAGGGTGTGCACAGACTTAATCTGGTTAAGTTCCAGGTTGCTCTCCAGAATGACTGCATTGGCACAATACACTTGTATCAGCAGTTCATAAAGACCAATTTTCCCCAATTTTTCTAAATTAACAGATATAAAGTGAACTTGTTTTATTTTTGCTCTAGCTAGGGATCAGTCTGGGTGTTTCATCCTTGAGAAGGCCAACTCTGGGTATCTAATAACTTCACTGGTTTGTGGATTCTTCAGAAGAATTTGGGAGTTTAGGTACAACCCTTGTGTATGCGTAAAGTCTGCTTGGGTCATTCTGTTAGCCCTACCCTTAGTTAGGCCAGGGATGTACCACTTTGCTCAGAGGAATTTCTCAACTTCCAATTTTGGCCAAATTCCAAAAGGAGCAGATTTGGCTGGAAGGGATTAGTCTCTTCTTGACATATTCTTATGGATATTAGCTTGGGATAATGGAATGGCTGTGGAGTAACATTTTAGGGTCTGGCTATTAGGCAGTGGACACAAAAGTATGAGGACTACCATAAATATTAAGAGAAAATCAGGGGCCTATGGTTTGGCAAGATAAGTAGCTTCCCTACCTTTAAATAAGTCATTTTTTGTGTGCCTTAATGGAATCGCTTACCTTTTATTTGATTCACCATCAGAGCTAACTTATGGATCACACATTTTGGATTTTGAAACTTCTCATCAGAGTAAAATCGTGGTAGAAATCAGTGAAATCTAGTGTCTTAGATCCTTTTTGGTAACTTTCAATGTTAGGCTTTGTTTTCAATACTTGGGAAGGCCAAAAATAAATTCAACAATTGGAAATTGTGATGGTGCCCATGCTAAAAAGGAAAGGAAGGAAGAAAAGGGAGTTGAGATAACAAATAAAACCTAAGCTCAAATGTAAATCTTGTATTCTGATTATGAATTGTGTTTTGAGGGCCGTAGTGGAATGCTTCCATCCCGATTCACATATTCTTGAATTCTAGAATTCACAGGAAGTTTTCTTTGCTGGTGGTCTGTTTCTGGGGCCTTTTAGTTGGCCTCTAGATCACGTCTCTAGCCAGTTTGTATGGCCAGGTTGTAAAATCTTAAGTTGTTATCTCCCCTTCTCCTTTCTGATGTACATATAACACAAAATTTATCATTTTAACCACTTTTATGTGTACAGTTCAGTGACAGTAAATGCAGTCACATTGTTAGGCAATCATCTCCACCATCCATCTCCAAAACGTTTTCATCTTTCCATACTGAAACTCCATACCCATTAAATGCTAATTCCTCATTCCCTCAGTACCTTGTAACCACCATTCTACTTCCTGCTTCTGTGAATTTGACCACTCTAGGAACCTCCTGTAAGTGAAATCATGCAGTATTTGTCTTTTGTGACTAGCTTATTTCACTTAGCAGAATGTCTTCAAGGTTCATCCAAGCTGTAGTACTTCTAGATAGCTCATCTGTAGAGGTGTATTGTTGGTGTCCTTTTGGATATGTGGCTGGCACCTGCTGTATATAATGAACCACATAAATAAGTTAAATAATAATACTCTATGAGGTCAAAATATCACAAGGTGCCTTTTTCTTCTTGGAGCTTCGGGGATGATGTGGACTTTTCAGTTTAGCGTGAGTACTTTGCATACATTAAAAAAAGATTTTATCTGTAAAGTCAGTTCTCATCCTTCTTGATTATTGAAGATATTTCCAGGCAGGAAAACAAAATATATTAAATTTTATAATAGCATGTAAGTCTTTTGGCAAGAGACTACTTTAATTCAACCAGAATATTCATTTAATAGGGATGCCTTGGTGGCTCAGCAGTTGAGCATCTGCCTTTGGCTCAGGACTTGATCCCAGGGTCTGGGATTGAGTCCCACATCAGGCTCCTTGCAGGGAGCCTGCTTCTCCCTCTTCTCGTGTGTCTCTGCCTCTCTCTGTGTGTCTCTCATGAATAAATAAATAAAATCTTAAAAAAAAAAGATATTCACTTATAAATAATGATTAAGTTAGATATCAAAGCTTGAAACAATAATATGATATTCATTTATGAATGTTCAAATGATTTTTTGGGTAGGCTTCAGTTCTTGCTTACAGCTTCAATTTTTTAGGGGTCTATAAAAATTATGAATAAGGCAAGATTCTGACAATAATTGAATGAGATTTTTTTTTTCTTCCAGAATCTAGATTAAGTAACTGTCTTTCTATTGGCTATAAAGCTTTAATCTGTGTTTGGTACAAACTAGTAGGAATCAATGCATTTTCTTCACTGGTTTTAAGCTTAAAAATGAAATTTTTTGGTGATGGTGGATTATCTCCAATAATTTTTATTGAACTTCACAGAGGAATTGGGAAAAATCCCTGATTTTCATAGCATGGAAACTTCATATACAACTTTGAAGACACAATATCTACTATTAAGTATAGATGTTAATTTTAAGCCTCTGATAATGTGGCATGATTGGGTATCAGATAACTGTTTCTGAACAGAAGTGTTTATGCATAGTGAAAGAGGTTTATTTATTTTTAAAGATTTTATTCATTCATGACACACACACACACACACAGAGAAAGAGAGAGAGAGAGAGATGCAGAGACACAGGCAGAGGGAGAAGCAGGCTCCATGCAGGGAGCCCGACGTGGGACTCGATCCCGGGACTCCAGGATCACACCCTGGGCCGAAGGCAGGGGCTAAACTGCTGAGCCACCCAGGGATCTCTACTGAAAGAGGTTTAGCATCATTAGAAATTGACAGAGATTGGGAGTTGCGGCAGTATCTGTTAAGGAAGGAAAAGACCTACTGAGGATCTGGTTTCCAGGAAAGAGATTTTGAAATCTTCATCTATAGCAACCAACTACTGTATCCTTCTGACAGAGAAGATTAAAAGGCAGAAAAAGAAGAAGTATCTAGTTATGTTTGTCCATGAATACTAATTATCTGTCATCTTATCAAATTTATCTTGGCAAAAATAGACCTCATTATCATTGAAAGGCATTTTCATCTTTTAATTTGCTAATTGATGACCATTCTATAGTTTTTGTAAAATAAGATGGGCCTATTAAAATGATGTTTAGTGACCAATTAGCTGTATTTAATCTGAGGTTAAGAAACAAAATTCAACTGACTAAATTTTAAAGATTTTATTGGCTTTATTAAACTGTTCATGGATCAAGCAGCATCCAATCTAGTAGTGGAAAGGAGCACCAAGTAGTTGTGCAAGATGAAAAACTTTTATAGGCAATTTGTAGTAGGGAAAAAAGTAGATGGGATGGGGATGGTTGGGGGATGTTTGTGAGGCAGATTACCTAACTACTGCTAATCAGAGGATTCCTGATTGACTGGTTTAAGATTTCATTTCTGAGAAAGCTGAAACTGTAATTAAGTCTTGGTTTGTTGAGGTGAGGCTTGACATCAGAGACTCCATTTTGGGCCTGTTGTCGTGTTGTGGTTTTGGGCCTGTTGTGGTTTCACTTAGAAAATTTCTGGGTATTCAAAGATAATTCAATAATTAACTCAATTTAATATTAGTTTAAATTTTTACAAGTAGAGTTGGGTATTATAATTTATGCTGGCATATTAAGTCTGTAAGATTTATAGCATTTTAAGGATCTTCCTTGTAAAGAATTACCTATTGTTATTTAATCTAGTTTGACACAATTTTAATATTTTATAATCTTGTATGAGTTAGCTTATTTGACCATAAAATCAGTAGAGGAAATTTAGATAACTCAAATTCATTAGCCTTTTTATTAGAAAATAAATGCAAGAAAATACACAAAATAATTTAATACTAGTAAAGTCAGAGAGAAGAGGTATTTCTGAGCCAAGAGTATTACACCAGTCTGATTTACCCAAGGAATCATTCTTGATTATTATATAAAACATTCCCCTATATAACTATGTGTCAGATTTTAAAATTTTTAAGTTGTTTAAAAATAATTTTTGCTTTTGAGTGTTTCCAAGTAACCAACTGGTTAAAAGTGAAAGTTGTGGTTAAAGTGATAAAAGGAAAAGGTTTTTTAAAAAGTGTACCAAAACATTTATTTCTTAGACTCAATTCATTTAGAGCATTAAAAAGAAAAAAAAAAAAAAACCCTGGAAATCTTTGAGTTTCTCTTGACGCTTATATTAATATTTGATATATTAATATTGTTTCTATTGGATAATTAGAATAAGAACTTGCTCCATTAAATTTTAATAAATCGTATAATTTTATTTTTCCTAGAGGTAGATGAGATATGTGTTTGCCTGAAAAAAAAATTACATTTATAAAATGGGAAGTTTTATCAACTCTTGTGTAAGTTAGAATTGCGAGGATGATAAAGCAGCGGAATGGAAACAGACATTGGTATTTATAAGAATATTGATCTGTTAAAGAAACAGTGACATAGGGATCCCTGGGTGGCACAGCGGTTTGGCGCCTGCCTTTGGCCTGGGGCGCGATCCTGGAGACCTGGGGTCGAATCCCACGTCGGGCTCCCTGCATGGAGCCTGCTTCTCCCTCTGCCTGTGTCTCTGCCTCTCTGTCTCTCTCTGTGTGGCTATCATGAATAAATAAATAAAATCTTAGAAAAAAAAAAAGAAACAGTGACATATAATTATATATCAGTAGGACCCTCAGGGAAAAATTATTACTGAAATCTAAGTTATTTTATGAGTTTCTTCTGAATATAATGACATAAACTCTCCTTTTTTCAGTCTCTATATCTCTTACAAGGATTATCTCATTTCTTAATTATCTCAGGTAAGACAACACCAAGACCAAAGGGTCCAGATAATTGCAACATGAATGATGGTCCCTCCTGCTGAGTCACCACTCTGCTTTGTCTAAGCCACTCTTTACCCTGCAGCTGCTCCATGAGAGAAGACAGAGAGCCTCATGCTTCATCAGAACTTGGGAAGAGTTGAAAAACTACATTTCAGCCTCTTTGGTAGATACGGGAGTGATTGACAAGTGGTCTTATTCCTCACAAGCCTCTATGCACTAATGTTTTGGGAGGATCCAGGATGTTCACCCAAGACTCGGATCAGCTGTGGTTCAAGCTTTGTCTCTGTGGCCCATGTGGATCCATGCAAGGTCAATAGGTATCAGTATGGGGCTGCTGTCTTCAGGGACTTATCCAGAGGGATATATGAAGTATTCCAAAGGGATCTTCTAACAGGTCCACATGCAGTTTCCTGTTAAAAAAGCCTGGGAACAGGGGTGGAAATTGATGGTGCTAATAATAGTTGGATGCAGCTGTGTTACTTATGCATAAAGGCAGACCTTTTCATGCCACACACCTCTGAAGAATGCTCCTAGAATGCTGGATGTCAGGCAGCCCAGGTGGCTCAGCGGTTTAGCGCCGCCTTCAGCCCAGGGCCAGATCCTGGAGTCCTGGGATCGAGTCCCACATCAGGCTCCCTGCATGGCGCCTGCTTCTCCCTCTGCTTGTCTCTGCCTCTCTCTCTGTCTCTCATGAGTAAATAAATAAAATCTTAAAAAAAAAAAAAGAATTCTCGATGTCATCTGTGCATTTGGAGCCTCTATTCATTTGGTTCTACCTCCTAGACTCTTAACCACCCAAGGCCATTGTAGGCAAAAAACTGTTGCTGTCTTCCTTGCAGTTGGCTGGTATAATCTATGTTCTGTTCTTGTTTTTTTAGCCTTTTATAGTCAGTCCTGGTGTTTAAATTTCCTTTCGGAGGCTCCTTGCCCAGATAGTTCAGAGTTGGCAAGAGATATGGTTTATGGTTTTGATGATGATATTCATGTATTGGCTTCTTTGCTTCTCCAGGGAGATGTTAGAGGATAATAGTAGTTTATACATGATATAGTCATGTATGGGAAGAAAAATCTCTTCCTCTACCCACCTTAGATTCTCTGGCCAGGGCATCCAAATTGGACTGGCAAAGGACAGAATAACAAGAAAAAAATGAACAAAAGTTGACTCATGTGAATTGCGCATGTAACACATGGGACTACACAGAGATAAGTAACAAAAAGGCTTGGTTAGAATTTGGGCTTATATTGCTTCCTTGCAACAAAGGAAAAATAAATTTTGAGAGAAATGACAAGACAAGGACAAGAATCTTGAGTCTCTTGGGGCAGCAAGCTGTGGAATGGCAAATATATGGGAGACTAGTGGAAGGTAAAGGGTGGCTAGTAAGGTGTTATGTGGATTCCTCTGGTGCCATCTCCAGGGTGACAATGATCTAAAGTTGTCTCCAGTGATTAACTTTGGTCTTCCTTGGTAGAAAGGGAGGACATCTTTGTAAGTTTATGTCACCCTTTAGGGAGAGGGAGGGCAGAGTTTTCCTTGTATCTGTTTCTTCTCAGTTGCCTTCAGCTCAAAATAACTATTAGTCAAATTGTCACATTTTGGAGTAACGAATTCTGGTGTTCTTCAGGCATAATATCCTGGTCCTTATAAAACCATGGGACCCCTTTAGTCTTGATATGTTCTCCTGTTTTCTCCTACTGTCTCTTCTCCCCTGCCTCACTCCATTGTTTTATCCTGGAAGTAAATGACAGAATCAGCTTTATGCTTTCCTTTCTTCTTCTTTTCTTTTCTTTTCTTTCTTTTCTTTTCTTTTTTTCTTTCTTTTCCTTTCTTTCTTTCTTTCTTTCTTTCTTTCTTTCTCTCTCTTTTTCTCTCTCTCTCTTTCTTTCTTTCCTCTTTCTTTCTTTCTTTCTTTCTTTCTTTCTTTCTTTCTTTCTTTCTTTCTTTCTTTCTTTCTTCTTCTTTCTTCTTTCTTCTTTTTTTTTTTATCCCATCTGTTGTGTGGTTCTTTGAAGTTATTCCAGGCTGTGATCTGTATCTCTCTCCAGTCTCAATATTGTGTTTCTACCTGCCGTTTTCTGGAATAGTATTCACTTTGATTAGAAAGAAGTGGGTATCAGCTTGAAGAACAAACATAGCTATTGTCAGCCCCCTCAGAACCATGTGTATGGAAGGAAAGGCTGTGATGGAATGTGAGGTCATTGGAACCAATAAATATATATATATATATAAATATATATTTATTAACTTTTTATGTTTGAAGCATATCTGAAATTGCTGTTATTTTTTGGAGCAGTTGCTTTGTGCAAGTACTTTGGGCTACAGTTTTCTATTCTTATTTATTTGTCAATCCAATTACTTTTGTTTTCTATCCTTAAGGATTTTTCATTCACAGATGGTACGTTGTCTTTAGAGATGCTGTGGATTTGGTCTGCCTAACTGGCTCTCTGCTTGGTTATTTCAAGAAATGTGGGGCAGGAAGGAAATTAGATTACTGGCTTAATCTAATCTTTCAGATTGCTTCTATTTCTTAATAGCAGTCTGTTATTTATCAGAGCAAATTTCTCTTGACTTATGCTGTGGAAATAATTTAAAATTTCTGTTTCCTGCATTAACTCATTTTCATTGGGACTCATTTCCCCATGTGTTTTAAAATCAAATACTAAAAGCCTGAAAACTGTTATAGTTTAACAATCAGAGGAAAGGTAAAATGCAAAAGAAAAAAATATGGGTAAACTATAAAGGATAGGTGGTTTACTTTAAGTGTTGTAAAAACATGAGCCTAACTAGTTAATTTCTATACAATGAGCTGAAATTATGGCTTTAGGAAGAAGCATATCTTAACGTCTAGCAAGAAAGACTCTTGTATTAGTGGGGTTCCTCAACTTTGGCTCTACTGACATTTTAGCCCAGGTAACTCTTTGTTGTGGGGGGGCTGTTCTATGCACTGTAGGATGCTTACTTAGCAGCATCCTTAGCTTCCACCTACTAAACAGTTATCACCTCTCCTCACCTCTTACTGGTTGTGACAACCATAAATGTCTCCAGATGTTTCCTTGGGGTAGGATGGGATGAAACTGCCTCCAGTTATGAACTGCCATGTTTTTTGTTTTTTTTTTTTAGTTTTATGATAGTCACAGAGAGAGAGAGAGAGAGAGGCAGAGACATAGGCAGAGGGAGAAGCAGGCTCCATGCACTGGGAGCCCGATGTGGGATTCGATCCCGGGTCTCCAGGATCGCGCCCTGGGCCAAAGGCAGGCGCCAAACCGCTGCGCCACCCAGGGATCCCATGAACTGCTATGTTAAAAGAAAGAACCACTACTCGGAAATAGCTTTTCTAATACTGGATGATAAAAATGTGTAACCCAGGATTGTGTGTCAATTAAGTCCGACTCAGTACTTTAAAATAGAATGTATCTTGTCACAATTCCATGAAATATTTAAAACATTGATTGATGATATCTGAGTTCAGCATGATTAAACGTGAAATATAAAAGCTAGGGAAAAACCCCTCTAAAACTAGAAATTAAAATAGGAACTCTTATAAACAATGATAAATCAAAGAAGAAAGCAAAACCAAAATTCAGAATGTCTAGAAAAATAGCAAATTGATTTATGAAAGCTTAACTAAGGCAGTTGCTAAGAGTAAAATCTATTACATTTAATGTTTATTTTTTTTTTTTAAATCTTTTTTTTTTTTTTTTTTAATTTTTATTTATTTATGATAGTCACAGAGAGAGAGAGGCAGAGACATAGGCAGAGGGAGAAGCAGGCTCCATGCACCGGAAGCCCGACGTGGGATTCGATCCCGGGTCTCCAGGATTGCGCCCTGGGCCAAAGGCAGGCGCCAAACCGCTGCGCCACCCAGGGATCCCATATTTAATGTTTATATTACTAAAAGATGAACTAAAAAAATTTACAAAATCAGTGAAGTAGGTATTCATCCTAAGAAGTTAGAAGTCTATGTAAGAAGTAAGAAAAACAGACAAGAGCTCAGTAAAAGAAAGTAAGAGATTAATGAATTAGGAAGCAGAAAAACAGCAGAACTAATTACATTTCTTTTTTCCTTTTGGGGAATTTGCTTTAAGTGAAATCCAGAAGAAAGGAATAACTTGATAGACTACTAATTAGGTAGTAGGAAAAATCAAAGACACACAAAATAAGAATGGAAAGGGGGAAGTAAGCGCAGGCTTCGGAAAATTAAAGAGATCAGAAGAGTCCAAGAGTGTAAGAGCAGAGTTCAGGGACTTTTGTTTTGTTTGCTGATGTATCCCAACTGCCTGGGATAGAGCCCAGCAGAGTGGCACATAAAAACCTTTGTTAACTGAATGAACAAATATATTTACATTTACTAAATTATGTGACATTGATAAATTTTGAGAGGATGAATTTGCAAAATGGATCCTAGAAGAAGTAGAAAATGGACAGGCTCCCTATAGACAGAGCTAAAATTCTTAGGTAAATTACATCAACACTTGAGGAACAAATAATTTTTGTATTTTAATTTTTTATTTATTAAAAAAAGTTTTATTTAAATTCTGGTTAGTTAACATAGTGTTATCTTAGTTTCAGTTGTACAATAGAGTGATTCAACACTTCCTTACAACACCCGGTGCTCATCACACCAAGTGCGCTCCTTCATCCTCATCATCTATTTCACACTCCCTCCCCCCCCACCTCCCCTCTGGTAACCATCGGGTTGTTCTGTGTGGTTAAGAGTCTATTTCTTGGTTTCCCTCTCTCTCTCTCTCTATCCCTTTGCTCATTTGTTTTGCTTCTTAAATTCCACATGAGTGAAATCACATGATATTTGTCTTTCTCAGACTGACTTATTTTTGCTTAGCATAATCCTCTATAGCTCCATCTATGTTTTTGCAAATGATAAGATTTCATTCTTTGTCATGGCCAAATAATAGTCCATCATATTCATATACCACATCTTTGTCTGCTCATCAATTGATGGACACTACAGCTGCTTCTATATCTTGGCTATTGTAAATAATGCTGCTATAAACATAGAGGTGCATGCATCCCATTGAATTAGTATTTTTGTGTTCTTTGGGTAAATACCCAGTAGTGCAATTGCTGGATTGTAGGATAGTTTTATTTCTAACTTTCTGGGGAATGTCCATACTGTTTTCCACAGTGGCTTCACCAATTTGCATTCCCACTAACAGTGTGCAAGTGTTCCTTTTTTTCCACATCCTTCCCAACACCTGTTATTTTTAAGTTTTTGAGTTTAGCCATTCTGATAGATGTCAGGTGATATCTCAATGTATTCTTGATTTGCATTTCCCTCATGGAAAGTGATGCTGAGCATCTTTTTCTGTGTCCCTTGGCAATCTGTGTGTTTTCTCTTTTTTTTTTTTTCAAGTTTTTATTTAAATTCCAATTAGTTAACATACTATGTAACATTATTTTAGGCGTTTGGTGATTCATCACTTACATAAAACACTCAGTGCTCATCACAACAAGTACCTTCCTTAAGGTATCATCACTGATTTAATCCATTCCCTCCCTCCATTAACCCTGTTTGTTCTCTATAGTTGAGAGTGTTTCCTGGTTTGCCTTTCTTCCTCCTAACCTGCCAAATTCAGCTGTTTCGTTTCTTAAATTCCACAAATGAGTGAAATATATATTTTCCTTATTCTGACTGACTTATTTCACTTAGAATGCTTTCTAGCTCAATCTGTGTTTTTGAAAATGGCAAGATTTCATTCTTCTTTTATGGCTGTATACACACACATACACACACACACACACACCACATCTTCTTTCATTCATCAGTTGATGGATGTTTGGGCTCTTTCCTTAATTTGGTTATTGCTTTTTTGGGAGAGGGGGATTGGCTATTGATAATGCTGCAATAAATATGGCCTTTATGATATTGAGGTATGTTCCCTCAGTCCCTACTTTGTTGAGGGTTTTTTGTTTTTTTTTAAAGAATGTTACAATTCTTTTTTTTTTTTTTAAGATTTTATTTATTTATTCTTGAGAGACAGAGAGAGAGAAGCAGAGACACAGGCAGAGGGAGAAGCAGGCTCCATGCAGGGATCCCGATGTGGGACTCGATACAGGTCTCCAGGATCCCACCCTGGGCTGAAGGCAGGTGCCAAACCACTGAGCCACCCAGGTTGCCCTTTGTTGAGGGTTTTTATCAAAAATGGATGCTGTACTTTGTCAAATGCTTTTTCTGCATCTATTGGGAGAATCATATGGTTCTTATCCTTTCTCTTATTAATGAGGTGTGTCATGTGATTGATTTATGAATATTGAACTACCTTGCAGCCCAGGAATAAATCCCACTCAGTTGTAGTGAATTATTCTTTTAATGTACTATTGGATTTGATTTGCTAATATATTTTTTTGTATTTTGTTTATTTGAGAGAGAGAATGAGCAAGAGTAAGCGAGAGCAGAAGCCTCCCTGCTGAGCAGGGAGTGTGACATGGCTCTGGATCCTGGGGCTCTGGGATTATGACCCAAGCCAAAGGCAGATGCTTAACTGACTGAGTCACCCAGGCACCCCATCAATTTGCTAATACTTCACTGAGAATTTTTACATCCATGTTCATTAGAGATATTGGCCTGTAGTTCTCTTTTTTAGTGGAGTCTTTGTCTGGTTTTGGAATCAGGATAATGCTGGCCACATAGAATGAGTTTGGAAGTTTTCCTTACATTTCTATTTTTTTGGAATGGTTTGAAGAGAATAGGTATTAACTCTTTAAATGTTTAGTAGAATCCTCCTGTGAAGCCATCTGGTCCTGGACTTTTTTTGGGAGATGTTTGATTACTGATTCAGTTTCTTTGCTGGTTATCAGTCTGTTCAAGTTTTCTATTTGCTCCTGTTTCAGTTTTGGTAGTTTATATGTTTCTAGGAATTTATCCATTTTTTTCCAGGTTGTCTAATTTGTTAGCAGATAGTTTTCATAATATTTTCTTGTTATTGTTTGTACTTCTGTGGTGTTGGTTGTTATTTCTCCTTTCTCATTTGTGATTTTATTTATTTAGGTCCTTTCTCTTTTCTTATTGATTAGTCTGGCTAGGGAGTTTACAAATTTTACTAATTTTTTCAAAGAACCAGCTCTTGATTTCATTGATCTGTTCTACTTTTGTTTGTTTCTATATCATTTACTTATGCTCAAAACTTTATTATTTCCCTTCTGCTGGTTGGTTGTTCTTTTTTTAGATCCTTTAGGTGTAAAGTTAGTTTGTTTATCTGAGGTTTTTCTTGCTTCTTGAGGTAGGCCTGTATTGCTATGCACTTGCCTCTTAGGACATCTTTGGCTGCATCCCAAAGTTTTTGGGCCATGATGTTCCTGTTTTTGTTTGCTTCCATGTATTTTTTTTTAATTTCTTCTTTAACTTCCCAGTTGATGCATTCATTCTTTAGTAGGATGTTCTTTAACCTTCATATATTTGTGGTCTTTACAGATTTTTTCTGTGATTGACTTCAAGTTTGATAGAAAATCAAAACTTGAAGTTGTGGTCAGAAAATATGTATGGTATGATCTCAATCTTTTTGTACTTGTTGAGACCTGATTTGTGGCCTAGTATGTGATCTATTCTGGAGAATGTCCTAAGTGCACTTTGAAAGTATGTGTATTTTGCTGCTTTAGGACGGAATGCTCTCAACATATCTGTTAAGTCCACCTGGTCCAGTATGTCATTCAAAGCCCTTGTTTCCTTGTTGATGATCTGTTCAATAATGCATGTGTAGATTTACTATCATTGTATTATTATCAAAGAGTTCCTTTCTGTTATTGTTTTATATAATGAACAAATAATTTATTTATATTTTTAAAAGATTTTATTTATTTATTCATCAGACACACATACATACACACATACAGAGGCAGAGACATAGGCAGAGAGAGAATCAGGCTCCCTGCAGGGAGCCCAATGTGGGACTTGATCCCAGGACTTTGGGATCATGACCTGAGCCAAAGGCAGATGCTCAATTAGTAGTAAGCCACCCAGGCACCCCAGGAACGAATAATTTAAAGCATCACTCTGACCTCTGTCTTGTTATGTACATGGTGTTCTCCCTGTATGTTATCTGTGTCCAAATTTCCCCTTGTTATAAGGTACCAGTCTTATTGCATCAGGGGTCACCCTTTTCCATTATGACCTCATCTTAACGAATTACATATGCAATGACCATATTTCCAAATAAGGTCACATTCTGAGGTGCTAGGGGCTAGGACTCTAAGTTTTGAATTTGGAGAGGCGGGAACACAATGTATCCCAAAATAGATGGGAAGCTTGTGAGGGGTGAGAGTGGAGGGAGAGGTGACATGCAGAAACTCATATCAGATTGTCACTATTTCCTGAACTTCCCATTTTCTGTCTTCAACCCTTTCTCCTCATCTCTGTGTAACTAAGGTAGAGTTCCCCTCCTCTAACCCTTGGAAATATTTTTCCCCCTGTGAAGTGGTAAAACCCTTTCCCAATACCTATCTTTTAAATGTGGTTTCAACAATATGAACTCTCCTTCACACCAGCCTCCCCCCAAATATTTTGAAGACATTTGATAACAGGGAACAGGGCTTAAGTTTCTGTTAATGCACTATGATACTCTTTTTTTCCTCCTGTTTCCCGCTAAATGTAGAGTAAGAACTTCAAAGTCTTTCAATTGAATTGAATTCAGATGATTTTCCCCTCCCTCTGTCATTAGCAACAAAATGGAGATTTGTGTGGTTCAATAAATCATCACATTTTATTATTTGTTGTAAGCAAAATATTTTCCAGAGAACAGCATTACATTAGAATCAGTAGATACAGAGAGTAGAGATCAAATTTTCTTCAAGTGCTGATTTCTCAGAAATGTGTGTTTTCAGGTCACTGAAGATCATCTGTAAGCAATTGGTCTTGGAAAAACATAATTTTTGAAAAACTCTCTTACCCTATGAGAGTGACTTAATATGAATGAAAAAATACATTGCTCTGGTTTTTTTTTTTTAATTTTTATTTATTTATGATAGTCACACAGAGGGAGAGAGAGAGAGGCAGAGACATAGGCAGAGGGAGAAGCAGGCTCCATGCACCAGGAGCCCGACGTGGGATTCGATCCCAGGTCTCCAGGATCGCGCCCTGGGCCAAAGGCAGGCGCTTAACCACTGCGCCACCCAGGGATCCCCATTGCTCTGGTTGAATTGAAAATTGGTAGATCTCTATTACAGAATTCTAATAATCTTCATACTCAAAAATTAAAAATTTACATGCAGTAAAATTACCAATGTTCGGGCAGCCCCCGTGGCGCAGCAGTTTAGCGCCACCTGCAGCCTAGGGCGTGATCCTGGAGACCCTGGATTGAGTCCCACGTCGGGCTCCCTGCATGGAGCCTGCTTCTCCCTCTGTCTGTGTCTCTGCCTCTCTCTCTCTCTCTGTGTCTCTATGAATGAATAAATAAATAATCTTTAAAAAAAATTACCAATGTTCTTTTGAGAACTTGCTACTTCTTGAAATTCACATAGTTATTTTAATAATACTTTCAAAGTCCTAAGTATAATATCTTTTTTTTAAAAGATTTATTTATTTATTCATGAGAGACACAGAGAGCGAGCGAGCTGTGGAGATATAGGTAGAGGGAGAAGCAGGCTCTTCACAGGGAGCCCGATGTGGGACTTGATCCCAGGACTCCAGGATCACGCCCTGGGCCAAAGGCAGTGACCCAACTGCTGAGCCACCCAGGCATCCCCTAAGTATAATATTTTATGAAGCCTCCTTTTTATTTTTATTTTATTTTTATTTTAAAGATTTTATTTTTATGTACCCAGCATGGGGCTTGAACTCACAACCCTGAGATTAAAAGTCACATGCTCCACCAAGTGAGCCAGCCAGGCACCCCTAACACCTCCTTTTAAAATTCCTTCCTTTAAAATAGTTATCTTTGGGGGCACCTGGGTGCCTCAGTCAGTTAAATGTCTGGCTCTTGATGTCAGCTCAGGTATTGACCTTAGAGTCGTGAGTTCAAGCCCTGTATTGGGCTCTACACTGACCATGGAACCTACTTAAAAAAATAGTCATCTTTGGATTATTTTGTGGTTCAGAGTTTTATTTGTGTATGTTGATTGTTGATTGTCTCAAGCTACTTCATATAATAGTGGTTGTATGATGAGTAAGGCAAGAGTGATAGGCAGTGTAAGTATGGATCACCAGTTATGTTTATGCTCAGGCCCTTGAAAGCATGCAGAGAGAGCCAGCCATTAACCATCCCTTAGAGTGGGTAAAAGCTAAAAGAACACACATGGGATGGAAACAAACAACAACCAAGTCATTATGTCCTTGCTGACCACTGTGATTATTGAATTAGCTCTATTTTAAGACTTTTCTATGCTTAGCTCTTTCTCATTATACAAGGTGCAGAAATCATGTCCTTGTTAATAATTCAAGTGTGGATCTTATCTTGGCTGTGTCTGTGTTACAGTCAATGGTCCAAATCATCAAGGTCACTGCTAGCACAGGCATGCACTACTTCACCACCCTCTTTGTTGCCCAGTTTACTGCTTAAAGTAAGCAACTCAGACTACCAATGGCAGTGCTCACATTCAAGAGTTATTTATCTTCACACATTGCCTCTGAAGTCTTTTCTAAAGCCTAATATTTTTCTATCTGGAATCCAGAAGGCTTTGATCCAAGCTTATAGTTTCCAAATAATTATTTCAACAGATTTAAACATATTTTTTCTTCACATACCTAAGCCAAAGTCATTTACGTGGCACAAAACTTAAGTATGTTAACATCATCACTTTATCTAAAGAGAGTAAAACTTTTTAAATTTCTACATCTGGAGGAACCACCCAACCCAAGGTTCTGGCATGCATGGGAGGGAAAAATCAATTCAGGAGCATTCTGAAGTCAGTATTCATCATGAAATGGGTACTCAGGATGATCACACCACCTGTCAAAACAAATTCCCGAAAGGGAAAAAGTTCACTTGCAAACATTGCACAGCTGTATGCGTTACTAGCCTCCTTTGACAATTTCACTGGCCCTTCCCTTTCTCCCCTAGTCCTCCCTCTCTGTTTCTCACCCAGTCTCCTCTGTTTTCCCGCAAGCCAACATGTTTTACTGAAGCTCTGGACAGTAGTGTGTGTGTACTTGAGTAAGTGTGTGTGTGTGATGGAAGGCTGGCTGCCTCCACATCAACATTTTGCTCAGAACAAAAGCACAGGAAGTGAGAAATGACTGCCCATGGGTTTTTGTGCCCCTTCTCAATTCCTTCCTTCCCTCTGCTGTTTTGACACAAGCTGCCTTCCATGTCAATGATCCACATATGTGTTTCTCTTCAAAATTCTATTACCCATCAGTATCACTTTCTTTCCAGAGTTTTTACCTGTCCTTCTCACTGGACCTCTTGAGAATTGAAAGTTTGAAATCTAGAAACGTGAATTTAAGTTTCCATGATAATGATGATGATCATGAACCTATCAAATAACAGTGATGGAATAGTCAATAAAAAAGGACTAGTGTGTGTTGTGCCTTCCATGGATCATGTTTAAAATTCAGTTCTCTGCAAGTACTATGAGCTTTAATTAAAATAGAAAACATGGGATCCCTGGGTGGCGCAGCGGTTTGGCGCCTGCCTTTGGCCCAGGGCGCGATCCTGGAGACCCGGGATCGAATCCCACATCAGGCTCCCGGTGCATGGAGCCTGCTTCTCCCTCTGCCTGTGTCTCTGCCTCTCTCTCTCTCTCTCTGTGACTATCATAAATAAATAAAAACTTAAAAAAAAAAAGAAAACAAATTAAGGTTCTTCAATGTTAGAGATCAACTGGATGAAAAACAGAGAAGAATCATAGCCTAACATCCCTAAGTGGTACATTTTTTTTTTTTAATCAATGAGGCCTAATGTTTGTTTCTCCTTGCTGATTTATCTAGTTATTTCTTATGCGTTATATCCCCATTTGTTGCGGGAATTAGGTATTAAATATGTCAAATGTCAAACTAAATAATTTCACCAATTAACCATAAAAAAATCAGTACATTGGTAGCTTGATTGTCTCTTACTATCTCTTTTTAATTTAATGATATTTATTCAATTGAAATAATTTATCTTCAAGAGCTATTAATTAACCATTAAGTGTTGGTGTGTTTGTGTTTGTGTTTACCTTTCTGTTTCCAAAGCTTAGTGGTACCTTTTGATGTTGAATAATGTTTTACTCTAGAAAATTAACATTAGGCGGCTGTTGTATTAATTCAGAAATTGATTCAGAAATTTGGTATTAGCATTGTCAGTGTGCTTTCTGACTCATGAGAAATAGTGGGACCAATAAGGTAAGTGTTCAAGCTGTATGAATTAACCTAATGAGCATTTTCCAAATGCTCACTTAAAGAGGAGATTACAAACAGATTACTGTCCAGGTGATTTCAAAAACTGGATATACTAATGAATAAAGAGAAAGAAAAGTGTATACACCAATATATGTATGTATGTATCTATCTATATATATCTATGAGAACCATATATGTATGAACTAGTCTTTTGTTATTTTAAAGGCTCTATACTATTTAGAGAATAAAGGGCTAATTCAGTTGATTAGCTGAATTTAGCAACATTTTGAAGGAGTGTAAGGAATTTTGCTTGTGGGAAGTCAGCTAATAGGTGGAATTAGAAGCTCCACATCTTACAGGCAGGCATTTGCCTAAAACCCTAGGTTCTTCACTTCTAATGTGGCACTCTTTCTACTTTACTCCCATGTCTCTTTCATTTTTGTTGATAACTTCACTCTAAATTGTGCATCACTTTGATTTTTAGGAAAAAATAAATAAGTTCGAGTATTCGTGTTGCTGTTATATTAACGTATATACACTATGACTTAATTCTCATCAAGGTATTTGGCCTGCCATGCCTTAACCTAAGTCAAGGGATGTCATGAATACCAGAAATCTTTTTTTTTTTTAATACCAGAAATCTTTTAAATAAAACTGTGGCATGTAGGAAATTCCTAGAGTAAAAGTAATTTACCCAGACGCTGCCCACTGGCTTTACCATTGTGATTTCTATGGGCCTATCCAGTACCACTGGGTAGTATTTGATGAATGGTCCCCTGGACTCACATGAGCATCTCCACAAAGCAAACATTTTTATTCAAGGCCTCAATGTCCTTCATTTCTTCTTCAGTGAGAGAAAAGTCAAAGATCTGAAATAACAGAAATAAGACATTTTTGAATGTAGGAAATGGGTCAAGCTTGGGATCAGGGAATGAGGCCAGTAGTAAGATCCTCTCAAAAATTTATGAGCATCTTTTTTTTCTTATGAACATGTTTAAAATAATTATTCACCATGACCAAGTGGGGATTTATTCTTAGGCTACAAGAGTAATTCAATATTCACAAGTCAATCGATGTGATACACCACATTAATAAAAGAAAGGATAAGAACCTTATGAACTTCTCAATAGGTGCAGAAAAAGCATTTGACAAAGTACAGCATCCATTCTGGATAAAAACCATCAACAAAGTAGGGATTGAGAGAACATACGTCAATATCATAAAGGCCATAAACAAAAACCCACAGCTAATATCATCCTCAAAGGGGAAAAACTGAGAGCTTTCCTTCTATAGTCAGGAACAAAACGTATGACCACTCTCACTTTTGTTATTTAACATAGTAGTGGAAGTTTTAGCTTCAGCAATCAGTCAATAAAAAGAAATAGAAGGCATCCAAACTGGCAAGACAGATGTTAAACTTTCACTGTTTGCAGACATTATACTCTGTAGAAAAACCAAAAGACTCCACTAAAAAATTGTTAGAATTGATACATGAAAAAGTGGGAGGAGGAGCAGAGGAAGAGAGACAAGCAAACTCTGCATTGGGTGAGGAGCCCAATGCAGGGCTCAGTCTCAGAACCCTGAGGTCACAACCTGTGCTAAAACCAAGAATTAGACACTTAACCGATTGAGCCATCCAGGTGCCCCAGAAATTTGTTACATTTCTATACACCAATAATGAAGCAGTATTAAGAGAAATAAAGGAACCAATCCCATTTACAATTGCACCAAAAACTGTCAGATACCTAGGAATAAACCTAACCAAAGTGAGGGACAATCTATATTCTGAGAACCAGAGAACACTTAGGAAAGAAATCAAAGATGACAGAAAGAAATGGGAAAACATTCCATGCTCATAGATTGGAAGAAAAATATTGTCAAAATGTTTAATCCACCCAAAGCAATCTATACATTCAATGTAATCCCTATCAGCAAAAGATTTTCCACAGAGCTAGAACAAATAATCCTTAAATTTGTATGGAACTACAAAAGACCCCAAATTAAAAGAAAGACCCTGAGTAACCAAAGCAATCTTGAAAAAGCAAAGTAGAGCTGGGGGCATCAGAATTCCAGACTTCAAGCTATATTACAAAGCTGTACTCATCAAGACAATATGGTACTGGCACAAAAACAAGCACATAGATCAATGGAACAGAAGAGAAAACCAAGAAATAAACCCAAAACTATATGGTCAATTATTCTTCAACAAAGCAGGAAAGAATATCCAATGGAAAAAATTTGTCTCTTCAGCAAATGGTATTTTGTTGGACTACTTTCTTACACCATACATAAAAATAAATTCAAAATGGGGGAAAGACCTGGGGCACCTGGGTAGCTCAGTGGTTAAGCATCCACCTTTGGCTCAGGTTGTGATCCTGGGGTCCTGAGATCAAGTCCTGCATCAGGCTCCCTGTAGGAAGCCTGCTTCTCCCTCTGCCTATGTCTCTGCCTCTCTCTATGTCTCTCTCATGAATAAATAAATAAAATCTTTCTTAAAAAATGGATGAAAGACCTAAGTGTGAGACAGGAAACCATCAAAACCATAGAACACAGGCAGTAACCTTTCTGATATTGGCCATAGCAACTTCTTACTAGACACATTGCCAGAGGCAAGGGAAACAAAAGCAAAAGATGAACTATTACGACTTTATCAAGATAAAAAGCTTCTGCACATCAAAGGAAACAATCATTAAAACTAAAAGGCAGCCTATGCAATGGGAGAAGGTATTTTCAAATGACGTGTCTGATAAAAGGTTAGTATCTAAAATATATAAAGAACTTGTAAGACCTGATACCTAAAAAAAAAAAAAAAAAAAAAAAATCCAGTTAAAAAATGGGCAGAAGACGTGAGTAGACATTTTTCCAAAGAAGACATACAGATGGCCAACAGACACATGAAAATATGCTCAACATCACTTATCATCAGGGAAATACAAATCAAAATCATGATGAGATACTACTTCATACCTGTCAGAATGGCTAAAATTAACGACACAGGAAACAACAGGTGTAGGTGAAAATGTGGAGAAGAAGGAACCTTGTTACATTGTTGGTGGGAATGCAAACTGGTGCAGCCACTCAACACAGCCACTGGAAGGCAGTATGGAGGTTCCTCACAAAGTTAAAAATAGAATTACCCTATGATCCAGCATTGCTGGATATTTACCCAAAGGATAAAAACATACTGACTTGAAGGGATACGTGCACTTTGATATTTACTGCAGCATTATCAACAATAGCCAAATTATGGAAAGTGCCCAAATGCTCATAAGTGACGAATGGAAAAAGATGTGGTATCTATATATTGGAATATTACTCAACCATAAAAAGAATAAAATCTCTCCATTTGCAATAACGTGGATAGAGCTAGAGTGCATTATGCTAAGTGAAACAAGTCAGAGAAATACATATACCATACGATTTTACTCATATGTGGAATTTAAGAAACAAAATGAACAAGGGCATGGAAAAGAAAAAGAGGGAGACAGTGAACCATAAGAGACTCTTAACCAGGGCAGCCTGGGTGGCTCAGTGGTTTAGTGCTGCCTTCAGCCCAGGGCATGATCCTGGAGACACGGGATCGAGTCCCACGTTGGGCTCCCTGTATGGAGGCTGCTTCTTCCTCTACCTGTCTCTGCCTCTCTCTCTCTCTGTGTCTCTCATGAAAAAAATATAAATAAAATCTTAAAAAAAAAAAGAGAGACTCTTAACCATAGAGAACAAACTGAGGGTTGCTGGAGGGGAGGTGGGTGGAAGATGGGCTAAATGGGTGATGGGCATTAAGGAGGGCATCTGTTGTAATGAAACTGGGTGTTATATGAATCGCTAAATTCTACTCTTGAAACCAAAATTACACTATGTGTTAACTAACTGGAATGTAAATAAAATTGATACAAAAATAATTGTTAATATCTTTGTTTCAGTTCTGTCAGGTACTTCCTTTTAGTCCTTCATATATGTTGAAGCTCTGTTATTAGTGACATACACATAAAAGATTACATCAAAAATTTATGTCGAAAATTTACATAAAAAATTTATGAATATCTGCAAATGTGAAAGAAGTTGGGCTGGTGCTGGGGGGCCACATCCCCATGCAGAGCTGGGGATGGTCTTTGTCTTTGAGACACTTCTGCTGGGGCAATTTTGCAGGACATTCCAAATACTCTGCAATAACATATATTCAGGACATCTAAAATTTCAAGAGTGAGGAATTTTTTATTGTTTCTGGATGAGATGCTGAACTTCTGATTCTGGACTATGGCTTTTGTGCACTTGTTTTTAAAAATATTCCCTAGTCTCCAAATTTGCTTATGTATTTTTAACTTTTAATTTGCTTTATCTTCTTTTTTTTTAAGATTTTATTTATTTATTCATGATAGACATAGAAAGAGAGAGAGGGGCAGAGACACAAGCGGAAGGAGAAGCAGGCTCCATGCTGGGAGCCCGACACGGGACTCGATCCCAGGGCTCCAGGATCACGCCCTAGGCCAAAGGCAGGCACTAAACCACTGAGCCACCCAGGGATCCCCCTTGCTTTATCTTCTTAATCATTTTCCCTATCATTTTTAATAGGTCTTCTACTTTTTAAATCTATTACATTTTCATTGATTTATTTTTTCGTAGCTTGTAAATTTTATACTCTTGTTCTTTATTAACATTTTAATATTTTATTTTAGCTTATTTACGTTTTTAATATTTGCTTTGTTAATAATTCTCTCCTCTTTATTGTCTTATTTTGTTATCCCTTCATTTTTATTTTAGTAATTTATATTGATAAATTTTAATTATATACATAAATATATGCTTTTTTAATGAGAAATTACTACATAAGTATATTGGCATGCATGGAATAATAAATGAAAGGTCCTCTTGTTACCCACCAACCCTAGTCCTATTCTTCCTAAAAATTCCTTCCAAACATTCAACATACAAGTAATATGCAATAATTTATTCCGCAACTTTTTTTCATGCATATAATATGTCTTGGTGACCTTTTCTGTCAAAATGGATAGACTGATTTAAGTTTAATCACTGGGATCCCTGGGTGGCGCAGCGGTTTGGCGCCTGCCTTTGGCCCGGGGCTCGATCCTGGAGACCCGGGATCGAATCCCACATCGGGCTCCCGGTGCATGGAGCCTGCTTCTCCCTCTGCCTGTGTCTCTGCCTCTCTCTCTCTCTGTAACTATCATAAATAAATAAAAATAAAAAAAATAAATTTAATCACTGCATCCTAACACAATTTACCTAATCATTCCCCCATGGATTGCTTCCAAGTGCTCTTTTCAGGGAATAATTTTCTTTGATTATTATCCAAATATTGAGTTTATGAGATTATAAAGGGAATCAAAAGTTTGCATTACATAGAAACAGTCATGAATGAACTAATCACTTATAAAATAAATCCTTACTCAAACCTTCTTTCTCAGTGTTGGTGAGTCATTTTCTGATTTCCATGAATATATAATGTAGAATGAAGTTGAAAATCTTGCCAAAGATGCAAGATTTCATGAAGTCAATGAAAGTGATCTTGGTTTAGGGACGCCTGGGTGGCTCAGCGGTTGAGCATCTGTCTTTGGCTGAGGGTGTGATCCGAGGGTCCACTATTGAGTCCCGCATCGGGCTCCCTGTGAAGAACCTGCTTCTCCCTCTGCCTATGTCTCTGCCTCTCTCTGTCTCTCATGAATAAATATAGAAAATCTTAAAAAAAAAATCTTGGTTTGCTTTAATTACAGGTAAAATATTTTCAAATAGGAATCTGATGCAGTTAAAATCTACTTTAGTAGATGTATCAGAAGAGTGTGATTTGAAAAAAAAATCAAAGGATTTACAATATTCAGATGAAGCCCTGTGAAATTTTACCAGAATTATTCTTTTTATGATCACTTAGCAAAAACCTTTGTGAAATAGAGAATATCACATTGTTATTATGTAATTTCATCTAGCATATTTTTAAGAATGAATACTGATTCATTCAGGTTCTTCTAAGATTTAGGACACATATACAATTGTAACCTAAATTTTGTTGAAACTAAAATAAAATGATTTCATGATTTTCAATTTTAATTTTTTTTAAGTAGGCTCTACACCCAGCATAGAGCCCAATGTGGGGCTTAAAATCCTCACCCTGAGATCAAGACCTGAGCTGAGATCAAGAGTTGGACACTCAAGTTACAAGCCAATCAGGCACCCTTTAGTTTTAATTTTAAGGTAAACTTCCAAATTCTTCCTCTCTCCATTCTTTCTATGCAATGTTTTTCTTTATTTTATATGAATTTTCTTAAAAAAAAAAAGATTTTATTTACTTATTCATGAGAGACACAGAGAGAGGCAGAGACGTAGGTAGAGGGAGAAGCAGACTCCATGCAGGGAGCCTGATGTGGGACTCGATCCCAGTACTCCAGGATCATGCCCTGAGCCAAAAGCAGAGACGCTCAACTGCTGAGCCACCCAGGCATCCCACCACTCTCAGTTTCTGAACAGTAAAATTTTGAATCCATGAAAACATTTGTTGCAGGTGCATTAAACTTGTTTGCTTTAATTTTTGATGAACTAACACATTAGCCATCTAGATAGCTTATTTTTTTAAGATGACTGAAAACAGTGTCATCTACTTTTAGCAAGAAGGATTTGGTTAAGTGTTAAAATACTGTCAGTAGTGGCATAACTGTTTATCATTCTTTCCTCTTTTTGCTAATAACAGTATCCCATTTTTCCTTTTATGAATTTCTCCTCCACCACCTAGTACGGCTATTTGTCATGAATTCATTTCCAGCACAGGAATAGAGGTGTAGCCCAGGGGGCCAATCAAATTATCTTATTCACTGGATATAGTCATTAATATGGGAGTGGTGCATGACCCAGAAAAGGACAATCAGGGGTTGATAGAGATCCTCACAGAAGCCTTTACCTGTGATCATCTTCACTGAGTACAAGTAATAGATTAGCCTGGAGCTGTCAGGGACTGTTGGTGCCATCATGTAGAGACAGAGAAGGTTGGGAGGGGTGTGGGGAGTGTGGAGGGAGGAAAAGAGCTCAGTCCTTTTATAAATCATTTGAATACCTGTTCCTGGACATGTCTGATTTATCCATGGACTTTCCAGTTATGTGACCCAATAAATCATGTCTCTCTCTTTCTTTGGTAAGTTTGAGTTGCTTTCTGTCATACAGTAGCAAAAAAGCTCTGAAGATAAATTGTCTAATATCATGAATATCTTCCCAGTACGTAAGCAGTACTTACATTTTCACTCTATTATTTAAAAAAAGGGTATATAATATTTCATTGTATAAATATAATTTGTTTTATAAGATTCTACTGAAGATTGTTTTCAGTTTTTTAAAGTGCTAAATCATGCTGTAGTAAACATCAATATATGTGTGGTTAAATATAGGACCAAGATTGTTTGGTCAAATAGATATGTGGGTTGGAAAGGTGCCATCCTGCTCCTTCAAATCTTATATAAATTAATGTTTCTAACAGGAGTATATGAAGGTGCCTGTTTTCCTACATATTCAATATTCTGATTATTTTCCTAACTGAGGGGATAAATCTGGTCTTATTTTTATCAACTTACTTTTTGAGATTATTAAACTTATTAAACTACTTATTTTATTTAGTAAAAACTTATTAAACTACTGAGATTATTAAATTTATAAACTACTTATTGAAACAAAAACCACTTAGCTTTTGAGATTATTAACTGATGAGTCACTAATTAATTTTGCATGATATTTTTCTATGGCTTTATTTACCTAGCAGTTTAGTCTTGAGTAGTAGTAAACTAATCATGCCTTTGTCTAGCGGCCTCTTCTCACCTGTAAGTTATGAGGCTGATTCCAAATTATTTATAGAGGAGATAAAGGCAATTAGCATTCATGAAGTCTAATGATCCTCTTCAATAATGTCCAAATTTGTCCCCAGCAAATAAAAAAAGAAGATGGAAAGTTTCCTATTATGAACTTCAAATTTTATACCTTCTATTTCTGCCATGCTGGTGAAGTGAGTAGGTAAGTGCCAAGAGTCAATAGGTTAAGGAAACGGAAGAAAATAAGGGAGCTAGGTAAAGTACAAGTAGTAAAGCAAACCCCAAAGTGCTGGGAACTGTCTCAAATTCACCTAAAGTTAAATTCAGATATAAAGAATGTGGGTTGGAGAGCAGGTGTACAATAAAATATGAAGGCATTACAAGTTTCTTATTAATCTGAACAGAAGATTCTCCAAAAAATGAACAAACAAAACAAAACAACTCTACTTTCTACATTTCCAGAAGCAGTTCTCTTACTTGAAAGTTTTCCTTGATCCTTTCAGGGTTAAAGCTTTTAGGAATAACAACTACTCCTCTCTGGATGTTGAAACGCAAAAACGATTTGAGCTGCTGTCTTCTTGTACTTTTTCCCCAGTGCATTAAGAAGTTCATCCTTTAGCAAAGGTGGGGAAGATATATTCACCCTTAAAAAAAAATCAAAACCTGCATCATATTTAGCTCAAGTAATGAGAACAGATGGTTAGTCAATCACCTCCCTCCTCTGGCTCCCTATCCCCCTGGCCACCTACCACTTCAGGTCACCTGTAACCAATTTCTCAGAGAGCAGAGCACTCAGTGAAGAGTTGCTTTTAACATGAAAAGATCAAGAGAGGCAAATTTATAGAGCTGCCTCTTTCGGAGGGTAAATGGTATTTCTTTGAAGGGTCTTACAGAGAGAACTGGGTTGGAAGTAGGCATATGGGGAAGGCAGGAAGACCAAAGTGGAAGAAATAGAGACACATCTATTAGAGTCATCTTCACGTAGAAAAATTTCTACTTAAGTCTATGGAACACATCACAGCAGAAGTGCTATATTGGAATACAGAAATCAAAAAATTCTAAAATTTCAGGATATGGTCATGGAGACTGTCAGATAATACCTAAACATTTGTGGGGGTATATCCCATGTTTCAGGCATTGTTAGGTAATTTCATACATACAGTGTAATAAATTCTTATACCACCTTTGTGAGGAAGGTTTTATTAGCTCCAATTTGTGTATATAGAGAATGACTCAAAGACTTTGTTACTTTCTTAAAATCACAGAGCCATATAATCTTGCCAACCAAGTAATTCACATCAGTTTCATACTCTACACCAAAGGAAACACTGCTGAAGAGATATACAGCATTGCTTACGAGGTTGGATTCCTAGAAGTCCCCAAAGGGCTGTATGCAATAATGACAATGTCATGTTGTTGGCAAAATTTCAAGAGTTTTGGCTGGGTGAAATACGGATGGCACTCAACCTACATGGTTGCATTAGAGAGCAGAGCACAAAATTAAAGCCTTGGAGGAATGCAGTTTTACACAGTTTTAAAAAATTTCTTCAATAAAACCCATTTAAAAGTATTATGGATAATGAGGCAAATGCTAAATATTATTCCTAACAAGGAAGTTGGCATTGTTTATTGGTGAGATTAATTAAAACATGGTTAGTGAGGTCACCATCTGTAGAATAATCCTAAAATCAGTGGGGAGCAAATTCAGTTTTGTCAAGTTAGCATAGTTTAAAACTTTGAAGGAACAGACCTAACTAGTCACCATTCTAGCAAATACATTTTTTTTTCCAAATACAATTTTCTGTAACAAAAAAGCAGTCTCAAGGTTCAGATTACAGCCTGGTAAGTAGAAGTGACATGTTGCAAAAGCCCTCTCTCTGTAGCTATCAGGCATCTAAGAATATTTTCACAAGGGGTAGAGCATGTATAAAATGAAATTTAAAGATGAATTTTGTCATCTTGGCCAAGAGTTCTTTACACTATCCAGTGCAGGCCTGCATTCGTCTTCAGTATCTTACTGGCAAGATTCCTGCATTAAAAAGTGCTTGTGTCATAAAGTTCTTCTCAACATGTCTTCTTAACCACTATGGTAATATTTGACCTATGCTTTTCTTTCCTTTTTGGATTAAAATCAACCAACGCTGAATTAAAATAATTGAAGTATATACTTATCTTGATTGTCTGGAAGAGTATTTGGTGAGTTTTATTTCTAGAAGGCACAAGGAGATGCTACTGATTAAGTGGCAAAGGTAAACTGGGCCTCTTTGTAGTGGGTCTTCCTTCTTCTTTCTGTTCTCTAATTTGATACACTTTTTTTTTTTCTGACATAATCTTGTTCCTTTATCCTAAGAAACACTTGTGGGCTTTCCACCCCTTGGAACATTTCTTAAATAATTCTAGAAAGTAACACAGACTAAAAAAAGGCAGGAATCACACTCTTTAGTGTTTCCTTCCTTTATCTCTCTGACTTCCAACATCGCTCTCTACTTTTTCATTTCCAATCTTGTCTATTATTGGTAGACCAGTCTCTCCAAGACATGTGTTTTATCACATCACTCCACTGCTTAGAAACTAAGTATGAATTCCTTAATTTAATGCCTGCCTGCTCATTCCAAATACAAAATTTAAGGACTCCTTTCTAATCAGACTGGTGTGCTGTTGCATGTCTCTGGCCTTATTAAATATGTAGAAGTATGTAGGTGTACATCCATATGTATATGTGTATGTGTGTGTTCATAAAGACATTGAACGTTTTATAATCTACTCTTTGAAAAAGGACTTCATATGGCTTATGGCAACATGTGTGCATAATAAGGCTATCACAATTAGAAATAGAACAAATAGATATGTGCATATCGAATCTATGACTGAACAATCTGTGAACTGAAATCTGGGAGATTCTGGGAGATTAGAGAGAGTTGCATTGGGCAACATACTAGAAACATCTGCTCATGGGATCCCTGGGTGGCGCAGTGGTTTGGCGCCTGCCTTTGGCCCAGGGTGTGATCCTGGAGACCCGGGATTGAATCCCACGTCGGGCTTCTGGTGCATGGAGGCTGCTTCTCCCTCTGCCTGTGTCTCTGCCTCTCTCTCTCTCTCTCTCTCTGTGACTATCATAAATAAATAAAAATTAAAAAAAAGAAACATCTGCTCAATGAGAACTTTTGAGTTAACCTAAGAACTCAAATAACAGCATAACAATATAATATAAATCTTTGCATAGAGAGTTGTTAGGTAAAAATCCTAGGGCATATCACTAAAGAGACACCCAGTGGGATCCCTGGGTGGCGCAGCGGTTTAGCGCCTGCCTTTGGCCCAAGGCGCGATCCTAGAGACCTGGGATCGAATCCCACATCGGGCTCCCGGTGCATGGAGCCTGCTTCTCCCTCTGCCTGTGTCTCTGCCTCTCTCTCTCTCTCTGTCTCTGTGTGACTATCATAAATAAATAAAAATAAAAAAAAATAAAAAAATAAAGAGACACCCAGTGAGGGAAATTCTGGGGGTGGGAGTAGATAAGTTAATAAGATCCAAGTGCATACGAACTCACAGAGAACCATATTTCTTCTTTTCAGAGCATTTATCTAAGTTTCTAATTACCAATAACTTATGTGATTGATTCATATCTGCTCCCCACTAGGCGGCTAGTGCCCTAAGAGGAAGGGCTGTATCTGTCGTTGGTCTCTTATGCATGCCTAAAGCATAGCAAAGTGCCTGGCATAAGGCAGGTGCTCAGTGACTGTTGAATGAAAACAGTAACAATACAGAGAGGACCAAGCCAGCATCTTAGGAAGGAGCTTCATCAGGGCTGCAGCTTCGTGGGGTCATTTCAGGCCAGTGGATGATCCTTGTTTGGTATGCTGGCACTGGATGCTCAGTTTCAGGTAGAGGGTAGTGATAGTTTCTGTTGTCACTTGATGTCATCATTGCCCTGAACTAGCTCATTTCCAAGGTGAAGCATATCTAAGCACACTTGCTTCCATCTTTCTTAGGGGCTGGTTATAGCCCTTTGTGGATGGGCTAGTGGAGATTCAGTCTTTACTTTTTCTTGTTTATTCTGTAAAATTGAGGTCACTTGTCAGTGTCTTGACATGTCTGGGGCTTTTACAACACTATTTGATACTGCAGAACTTCAGATATCAAGAATCTCACAAGGTGAAGTTAAGCTGGCTCTTACGACAGATGAGTTCTTTGACTTGACTTTTTTTTTTTTGACTTGACTTTCTTAAAGATGGTGGTGCCAGAAAGTGGACTATTAATTTGCATTACTATTTTCCCCTTTATAGCTTACTTTCTGAAAATTGGAACTGCTGATAATGAATGATGGTTATGACCTGTTCCTCCTACCCTTCTCTCTTAGACCCTGTGAAGGAAGACAGTAACCTCATTCTGTGTCTTTCTTAGAAGAAGTGTGTTGAATTTTCATTTAAGTTACTCAAATATATATATATAGATTCCGAAGTCAGGACACCTGTGATTTAGGCATAGTGAATAGGGTTAGGAAAAACTGAAGAATTTGGAGATCTTGCCTTTCTCCCCACCTCTCTCCCTTCATTTGTTACTAGAGTTAGGTATGTGAGATTAAATGGCCTGAGGCAGAGCCACAGTCTCCTTTGAATTAGGCTGGGAAAACACTGCATGACAAATGACCCAGTAGGAAGGCTTTCAAAGAGATTAAGTGAGGGATGGAGCCTGGAGACACCTTTGTGTAGACAGGCATCAGAGGTAGTACTAAGGAATGCTCAGGCTCTGAGAATGAGTACACAGTGAGATAATATTCTTTGTGCCCTTGTTCATAAAGTCTTTGAAGAAATATAAACATTTTGCAAATTATGCTTTTGATTTATTCTAATGGGAAAATTAGTTTTTAAGTATGTGAATTATGAATTACACAAGGTCTTCAGGTATGTATCCCTTATATATAAGTTGTGACCACCCTGTATAATGCCCACAATATGTCATCATGTTCCTGGGCTGAAAGCTGTTTGAACTAAACGTGTGTTTCTGGAGTGTAGGTGGTCATACCCCAGGCATAGGGTAATGGCAGGTGGCCAGTAGACCTGCACTTTGATCTGTACCATCTCAAGAGTATTGATATGCTCTGCTTTCCATATCATGAAGCAAACGAAGAAGCCTGGGATATGATCTTCCCACATGTCTTGTTTCCTTTGCAGGGTACATTTGTGAAGCTGTTCATGATTCTTGTGCCAACATATCAGGGTATTTCTTCCTTGGCATGACAAGACACACTGTCAAATTCTTACTCCATTTTTCCTTCTGAGGTCAAAAAGCATCATCTTTCTTTGTACATTTGTAAGAAAAAGTGTGTCATTTTGGCCTTTTATAACAAAATATTGTCCTTGGGGGTGCAGGAGGGAGATGAGCTGGTGAGAGTTAGGGTAGGAATAAAGGGAGAGATTGAGATCAATTAGGAAGTCAAGGGTTGTTGCTCTCTGCTCCTTAGAGCATATGGTATAGTGTTGGCTTAGGTGTCAATTAGGAAGTGATCCTTCTAAATATAGCAACACTTCTATTTTAGCTGTGGGCTATTGTCATGATAGGTAATAATTCATTCTTTCTGTTATGAACTCAAACAAGACTGTTTTGAGTTACTAAATATGATGAATCAAGCAAACAAGTCAACCATAACTCCAATACATGAATCTTTACCCTAAGGGCATTTTTAAATGTAGCCTCTTAGTGTTTTATGAAGTAGAGTGAAGAGAGTATCATTATCCCCACTTAACAATATTTTGTTGTGATTATAAAAATAACATATGCTCCTTACAGAAAGTTTGGAAAATATAGAAAAGCATAAAGAAGAAAACAGAATTCACTTGTAAAATTCACAGGCAGAGTTAACCAGTTAGTATTTTGATATATTTCTTTCCAATATTTTTCCTATGCATGTTTTTATTTTTATTTTATCTTTATTTATTTATATATTTTTTAAAGATTTATTTATTTATTCAGAGAGAGAGAGAGAGACAGGAACACAGGCAGAGGGAGAAGCAGGCTCCATGCGGGAAGCCCGACATGGGACTCGATCCTGGGTCTCCAGGATCACACCCCGGGGCTGCAGGTAGTGCTAAACCGCAGTGCCACCGGGGCTGTCCCCTATGCATGTTTTTTTTTTTTTAATAAATTAATTTTTTATTGGTGTTCAATTTACCAACATACAGAATAACACCCAGTGCTCATCCCATCAAGTGCCCCCCTCAGTGCCCGTCACCCAGTCACCCCCACCTCCTGCCCTCCTCCCCTTCCACCACCCCTAGTTCGTTTCCCCGAGTTAGGAGTCTTTTTCTTCTCCCTTCCCTTATATTCCCTTTCACTATTATTTATATTCCCCAAATGAATGAGAACATACATTGTTTGTCCTTTTCCGATTGACTTACTTCACTCAGCATAATACCCTCCAGTTCTATCCACTTTGAAGCAAATGGTGGTATTTGTCGTTCCTAATGGCTGAGGAATATTCCATTGTATACATAAACCACATCTTCTTTATCCATTCATCTTTCAATGGACACCAAGGCTCCTTCCACAGTTTGGCTATTGTGGCCATTGCTGCTAGAAACATAGGGGTGCAGGTGTCCCAGCGTTTCATTGCATCTGAATCTTTGGGGTAAATCCCCAACAGTCCTATGCATGTTTTTAACTAATGTATTCACATCAATACTCTATTATATTTTGTATCCTGGTTTTTCCCTTTAATATTATGGCCACTGCTCTTTTGCTCAAAAATGATTCAAGAACCTCTTTTATTAAGATTTTATATTATATGAGATTTATAATTTATTTAAATATCCCCCTAATTTTTCATATTTGTGTTGTTTCCTTTTTTTCCCCTCTTGGCCTTTATAAACAGTGCTGTGACAAACACACTTGAAAGCTTTCAGGTTTTTTTTCACAAGGATAAATTCTTTTCTTTTTTTAAAGATTTATTTAATTTATTCAGGAGAGACACACAGAGAGAGGCAGAGACACAGGAAGACAGAGAAGCAGACCCCCCACAGGGATCCCCACCATCCCCACCAGGGATCATGTCCTGAGCCTAATGCAGAGGCTCAACCGCTGAGCTACCCAGGCATTCCCACAAGGATAAATTCTTAGGAATATAAGACTGTGAACATTTTTTAAGGCTCTTGACACTTATTGCCAAATTGCTTCCCAGTGAGGCTGAACAAATTTGCACTTGCTAGCAATTCATCACTTGCTTATATGGAACGTTATGTTAAAAAAACAAAGCAAAAGCCTTGCTGTTTTGACGCAATATAAAATAATACTTTAAATTTCTGTAATTATCAGTGCAGTTGAACATTTTTCATATGTTTACTAGTCTCACAATTTGTCTTGAATTTCTGTTCATAGTTCTTTTACTCACTTTTCTGTTGAGCTTTAGTGTTTTATCTTTGATTTTTTCATTAATTTTTATTAGGCTCTTAATTCATAAGGATATGATCCCCTTTTCTATTATATTCAAAAATATAATTTTCCATTTTACTTGCTCTTTGTTTCTTATTTATTTATTTATTTATTTATTTATTTATTTATTTATTTGAGAGGGAGCAAGGAAGAGCAGGGGGGAGGTAGAAGCAGACCCCCTGTTGAGCAGAGCCCAGTCCCCCACCCCCTACCCGATCTGGGCTCTATCTCAGGATCCTGGGATCATGATCTGAGCCAAAGGCAGATGCTTATATAACTGAGCCACCCAGGCACCCCTGTTTCTAATATTTTTAGAGTTTAATGTTTTTATACTATAAATATGTCCATTTCTTTTATAATTTTCCCATGGCTTCATTTTCTATCTATAGCTCTAGAAAACTAAAATTGTTTTGTAGCACTCACAAATGATTTCCTCTTTCTCCTTTAACTTCTGATCAAAGAGATACTAGGAGTAGGACATGAGGCAAAGATCTGTATTGGCTTCTACATAACTAACCATTTCCTCCACACTATTTACTGAAAAATTCACCTCTTTGCCACTCGTTTGTGTTATTGTCTCTATATTAAGTTTTTATCATACTTGGGCCTGTTTCTAAGATATTTCTTATTTTCTATTAATTTAAACTCTGTATATCTTAATGTCTGGCAGATCTAGTTCCTCCTCATGATTTTTCTTCAAAAAAATTCTTTGGATTATTTTTGCCTGGATTTGAACTTGCAAATCTTTTTTTAAGAGACATAAATTGAGAGAAGTCAAAAGACTTGCTCTCATGGTCCTATGATGAGATATGTGTTAATGACCACAAGATTTCCAAATCCTACTCCAGCATTCTCCTGTTAAGTAAATATTGGAATCTCCCTCTACTCCTCACATTCCCCTCTCCCCTCCCACCTCCTGTCAAACTGTACCTGGTTGCTGACTGGCTTATGTTTGAGTCCTGGTTTGTTCAAGATGAGCTCCAGCTGCCTGCGGTTAAAATTGGAAACTCCAAGGGATTTCACCAAGCCAGCATCTTTGCAAGCTTCCAAACCCTGTTGAGTAAAGGCCAAAGGGTTAAGACAAAAGCCTCAAAACAAATGAGAATGTTTACGGGGGTGACAATCAATTCTTTAAGAAGGAAAGTCCCTGGGTATGTTAACAGACATTCTGTGAAGACTTAAAAAAAGTGGGAGAGATAGGCAGGAATTCTGTATTTGAATTAGTTTGGGAAACGTACAGCATATCTTCCCCTTGCATTTTCACAATATATACCAGTACATTAAAAATGATCTTATTTCTTGAAATCTGTTGAGGTTTGCTTTATAGCATGGTATCTGATCCATTTTTATAAATGTCTGGTGTGTGTGAAAAGGTATATTCTCCTTTTATTAGATACAAATTGCTCTCTCCTCTCGTTCTGTGTCTCATACACACACACACACACACACACACACACATTATATACAAAGCTGGGTCTAGCTTTTCCTGGTTTCTCAATAATTTAAAGGAATATGTTAGAAATTTCCCACTATATTAGAAGAATTTATCAGTGTCTTATTATAGTTTATTGACTCTTGCTTTATATATTTTGAAAATATTTTATATGGTACGCATGTGTTTAAAATTGGTATATTTTCTTGGTAAATTGACTCATTTATCATTATGCTATTTGCACTTCTCTATATAAATTTTTTAAAGATTTATTTATTTATTTATTCATGAGAGAGAGAGAGAGAGAGAGAGGCAGAGGGAGAAGCAGGATCCATGCAGGGAGCCCGATGTAGGACTTGATCCTGGGTCTCTGAGATCACAACCTCAGCCAAAGGCAGAAGCTCAACCGCTAAGCCACCCAGGCATCCCCCCTATAAATTTTAGAATCAGCTTTTCAATTTCTTTTTGTATTTTGACTGGGATTTCATTGAATCTATCAGTTTGTGGAAAATTAACATCTTAATATATTCGGTCTTTCTATCAAAGAACATGATGTATCTCTCACTTAGAGTTTTAAAAATTGCTCTCAGTAGTGGTGCATGGCTGGCTGAATTGGTAGAGCATGTAACTCTTCATCTTGAGGTTGTGAGTTCAAGCCCACATTGGGCATAGTAGATTACTTAAAAATAAATTGCTCTTAGTAATATATTTTAGTTTTTACTGTTTAACTCTTACACTGATTTTGTTGGATTTATCTCTAAAACAATATCATTTAAAAAGATTTAATTTCCAATTATGTGTTGCTAACATATACATTATGTATAAATACAGATCTTATTTCTCGTCCTATGGGTTATTTACATGTATGTTTTCAGTTTCCAAATATCTGATGGTTTTTCAGATATATTGTTGTTCATGACTTCAAATTTAATTCTAATTTTATCAGACAGCCTACTTTGTATAAAGAATATAATTAAATGTGTTGAGATTTGTTTCATGTCTCAGTGGACTATTTTGTTAAATGTTCTATGTGTACTTGAAAAATAGCATTTTGCTATATTTTGGTGAAATATTCAATAAATGTCAATTAGGATAAGCTGGTTGATAATGTTTATTTTTAATTTTTAAAAAGGATTTATTTATTTATTTATTCATGATAGAGAGAGGCAGAGACACAGGCAGAGGAAGAAGCAGGCTCCATGCAGGGAGCCCGACGCAGGACTTGATTCTGGGACTCCAGGATCACACCCTGGGCCAAAGGCAGGCGTCAAACAGCTGAACCAGCCAGGGATCCCCGGTTGATAATGTTTAAATCTCTTCTATAGATTTTATGTCTACTTATTATCTCAATTATTGAGATAGAGGTTTTGAAATCTTTGACTATAATTGTAGATTATTCTCATCCTCACTTCTCTTCATTTAAGATTCATGTATTTTGGAGTTCTGTTACAAGGTGCTGTTACTAAGTTCTGTTATTAGGATAAACACACTTCTTTATCTTTGGTAATACTTTTTGTTCTGAAACCTTTGCTAACATTAAAATAGCTATTCCAACTTTCTTTTGAAGGAAATAAAAAGCCTAGTATATCTTTTTCTATCCTTTTACTTTTTTCTTTTTTTTTAATTTTTATTTATTTATGATAGTCACAGAGAGAGAGAGAGAGGCAGAGACATAGGCAGAGGGAGAAGCAGGCTCCATGCACTGGGAGCCCGATGTGGGATTCGATCCCAGGTCTCCAGGATCGCACCCTGGGCCAAAGGCAGGCACCAAACCACTGCGCCACCCAGGGATCCCTACTTTTTTTCTTAATCTTTTACTTCTAACCTATTTGTGTCTTTTTATTTAAAATGGGTTTCTTCGACAAATACCCACCATTTGCTTCAATGTGGATGGAACTGGAGGGTATTATGCTGAGTGAAGTAAGTCAATCGGAGAAGGACAAACATTGTATGTTCTCATTCATTTGGGGAATATAAATAATAGTGAAAGGGAATAGAAGGGAAGGGAGAAGAAATGTGTGGGAAATATCAGAAAGGGAGACAGAACATAAAGACTCCTAACTCTGGGAAATGAACTAAGGGTGGTGGAAGGGGAGGAGGGCGGGGGGTGGGGGTGAATGGGGTGACGGGCACTGAGGGGGGCACTTGATGGGATGAGCACTGGGTGTTATGTTGGTAAATTGAACACCAATAAAAAATAAATTTATTATAAAAAAAATAAAACGGGTTTCTTATAAATAATATATACAGTGGGGTTTTGCTTTCTATCTATTCTGATAACCTCTGCCTTTTAACTGAGTTGTTTAGACCATTTACATATATTGTGATTATTAATAGGAATTTATTTTATTTATTTTTTTATAAGTGAGTATAAATCTCTCATCTTGCTCTTTGCTTTCTATTTTTCCCATCTATTCATTTTTCCTCTTCTTTTCCTGTCATCTTGATTTATTATTGTTTCTTCCATTTTTTTTCTTTATTGGCTTGTTTGCTATACTTGGGAAGTTTTATCATTTTCTCTGTATATTTGATATTCTGAAATTTCACTGTAATGTACCTAGTAAGGTTTTTCTTCTCTTTTCTCTTTGGTGATCCACACCTTATCTTTTTTTTTCTTCAAATATTACCTCCTTTTCTTTTTTTCTTTCTTTTTTTCCTGAGACTCCTATTGTATGGATGCTAGAAATTCTAATTTTATCCTTTACAACTCTTAGCCTTTCTTTCATACTTAAAACATTTTCTTGTCCTTTCCTTCTTCACATTTGGGGGAGGATAGTTTCCTCATTCTGATCTTTCAATCTGATAATTTTTTCTTTGTTTATATCCATTCTATTTTTAAACCCATTTATTGCATTGCTTTACACTTTACTAAGTATTATTTTCACTTTTTTTTAAAGTACATTATTGTTCTTGTTTCATATTGCTAGCATCTTTTCTTATTTCCTTTGTTATATTAATTGGCTAAAAAAGCTAAAAGTTCTTGGTCATCTGTTCTGTTTATGTTTAGATCTCTAATTGAGATGTGTGGTTTCTTTATAAAATAAATGCCTTGTAATTGGGAGTCTTAACACATTTTTTTCCTGAGGATACTGGCTATGCTATCAGGCAGTCCTTTGGAAGGGAACATGTGACTCCAAACCTAGTCGTCTACAATGAGGTCAGGAATGAGTGTATGGTCTCTTGGGTGGAGATCCCCAGGCATCAGAAAACCCAATCAATGCTTCTCACCCCTCAAAATAACTCTGCAATTCAGATAATCATCTATTACCTACGGAGGGTGGAGGGGAAGTCCATTAGAAAGAGGTACATGTTAGGGGCGCCTGGGTGGCATAGTCAGTTGAACTTCTGCCTTTGGCTCAGGTCATGATCCCAGGGTCCTGAGATCAAGCCCCATGTTGGGCTCCCAGCTCACTGGGGAGCCTGCTTCTCCCTCTCCCCCCTGTTTGTTTGTGCTGGTGTGCTCTCCTTGCTCTCTCTCTCTCAAATAAATAAATAAAATCTTAAAAAAAAAAAAAAGAAAGAAAGAGATACTTGTTAGAGTGTAATTTCCCAGCCTTTGGAGTTTTGAATGGGAGAAGGAGGGAAATGGTGGCCAGAGGTCAGATAGTAACTTATGTTTTTCTCAGCCTCTCACAAGTGCGGGATTTCAGTGCTATTCTTATTTGATTCCTGAAGACATCTGAACATGAGTCTTAAGTTTCTATATGTGTGGAGCAGATAATACTTGTTCCAAGGCTACAGCAGGAGAAAAGGAAGAGCAAAAAGAACTCTAAGTTCCTTTCCTATGTTATCCTCTTGCAGCTTGTTGGGCTGCCTTCTACTCTAGGTAAAAGCTGCCATATTACCTCATAAACAAACCAGTTGAAAGATCTGCACCCCTCACCCCCAACATGAATCCATATAGGTTTCCTTAATTACTTTCCCCAGTTTTCCTACTCTTATGATTTTGGGGAAGGAGCCATCAGCTTGTTCAGAACTGGAACCAGAATTATTTTTCAGTTTTTCAGGTATCACTTTACGTTTGTTTCTTTTAAACATCATATTATTGATTTTCATAAATTCAATTTGAGAAATTTCAAAAATTTGTGATTTTATCTCATTGATATAGTCTTATTTATGGTTACATTAGAACTTATTTCCTTTACTTTCTTTTTCCTTCTACACTTCTCTCTTCTTTGGCATTCTTCTTTTCCATCAAAACAAAATCAAGAATTTTTCAGTGTGCAGAAATGGGGATTTTACACATCTTTGCTTATGATTAGAAATGCCTGTTCCAATTATTACTATACATTAGGAGTAAAGGCTGCATTCCTCTATAAATTGAACAGAAATAATCAGATCAGTTTAAAAATGTAGTCTTCAAGAAAAGAGGCCCATTTGAACTTACCTCCCAAGTGGCACACAGATTTGACTTGTGATATAACCATTTGCCATTCTCATCTTTAGGGTAGATTTCATCTCCAGGCTATACAAAAGAATGAGTATAACTTATTTTATTTATATCTGGGAATTAAAATTATGGCATTTGAGTTGTCATTATACCATATACCCTGGGCCTGGGAAAGCAATTCAATTTTAATTATTTATGTATAATAAATATGACATATTAGTCTCATCTCACTCTGGCATTCATTTTCCTTTATTTATTGACAGATTATTATTGTTCTTTATTTTTTAAAAGATTTTATTTATTTATTCATGAGAGAGAGAGAGGCAGAAACACAGGCAGAGGGAGAAGCAGGCTCCATGCAGGGAGCCAAACGTGGGACTCTTTCCCGGGTCTCCAGGATCACACCCTGGGCTGAAGGTGGCGCTAAACCACTGAGCCACCTGGGCCGCCCCCTTATTATTGTTCTTAAACCATGAAGTTCTCTCATAATGAAAGGAATCTGTTCAACTACCCTCTCCCACCTCACCCAATGACACAGACAAAACTAACAGGTGTCTGCATTTGGCCCTAACTCTGTTTTTCTAGGGCATGGTGCCCTATATTCTTGAGAAATAAACTTCAACCACAAAATATATTCTTCTCTAGCCTGACCACGATCCACATCTCAGACAACCCCTGGACAGAGCCAATATACCTGCCATTTCTTGCTCTACCTGGCTAAGAGTAGATCCCTTCTCTACACACCAATTCCCCCATGGGTACAGCTACAATCCTCTCACATCCTTCAAAACTCATTAAAAGGCCCAGCTTGACATAAACCTGGGGCCAACACTTTTCTAGATGTCTGGTTCCTCTCCTCCCTTGGAGAGTGAATAAACTCTCCTCTCTATTGCTCCACTCTTTGTGCAATTCTTTGCCACCCTCATTACCAGCCACTCTAACACTTAATAACAAAATTACTCATAAATAAAGAGTAGAAGTTGAGAATTAGGATATTTAGGCTCAGCATTTTGATCTAATCCTAAGCCCAAAGTTGAGAACAGCAAATTTTTAAAAAATATTTTATTTATTCATGAGAGACACAGAGAGGCAGAGACATAGGCAGAGGGAGAAGCAGCTCCTTGGAGGGACCCCAGACTGGGGATCATGCCCTGAGCCAAAGGCAGAAACTCAACCACTGAGGCACCTGAGAACAGCAAATTTTTCACTCTAATAAGAAAACAAGGATCATCCTTAAGGGTGAAAAGAAGTTTTTCAGCTAAGAAAAGTGTAGCTAATGAATGGAACACTCCCTAATCATACGGAAAAACTTAGCACATTACTTCTTGGTTCTGAATAATCTGCCCAGTGGCTCTTTCTTTCCCTTTCCGGGACCTCCAGGAGCTTAGCATCTGTTTTCTACTTCACAAATTATCTCAGTATCAAACCTAGGTTTTTGGTGATCCTTTTCCAACTAAGACTGACTGTTGGCTTTCAGATTTTTCCTCTTTTGCTATATCTAAAAATGGGAACCATCTCTTATGGGCTTGGAAATAGGATAGAGAGAAATAAAAGATGATTTCTAGGCTGCTTGGTTGGCTATTGGTGATCATTCCCTGAGTTTGGGCTAGCAATCAAGAGTTTTATTTTGGTTATTTTGAGTTTGAAATGGCAATTTCCACATTCAGTGGGTATTTGAGGAGGCAATTGAACAGAGAAGTCTGAGAGAGGCTCAGAGAGAAGTCTTGGCTGCACACAAATTTGGGAGGGATCAGCACATAAAGTGGTATTCAATCCATGGGATCACCTGTAGAGAAAGTGTGGCTCAGTAAGACAATATTGAGGATAGAGTACTGGGCATAACAGCGTTTGGACGTTGGCAGGGAAGATGCTGTCAAAGCATCTGGAGAGGGTGATACAATAGAACCATAAGCTGAAAATGTTTAAAGAAAAAGGTAGTAGTCATCTGTATTGAAACAGATCAAATAACATGGGGACAAAGTGTCTTTTAGATGTGGATGATAGCATGGAAGTCTGTAGACTGTGATAATTTTTTTTTGTTGAAAATCACGCATTTGGACAAAGTCAATTATATTCTTAAATATTTAAAAAATTTTCCTTCTGCCATTTCCCCTGAATGAAACTTACCCCTGGTGATAACATTTTCTTCATTGTCCTCTTTAGTGAAAATAATTTCTTCTCAATTCTGCCTGTCTCAATGAGTGAGAGCAGGAAAAGGGCTCCTCTCCCCTTGATGCCCCATAATCACTCATGTTAATTGCCCTTCCTATCTCTGATTTCTAAGCTTTTTAACCTCTCAACACTATGACCCACATTTTCACTCCAGTCTTTCTCCATATTTCTTGCCTTTTGCATATCCTAGTTTTACCTCTGTTCAGAAATGGCTTTATGCCTCAATTCTGAACTCTGCTAAATAATTTTTACCTCTCCAGATTTTAATTAAGTCCTTATCAAGCCTGCACCCATGTTAAATATTTCCATGATGCCTCCCTTAGGCTTCTGCTGTGTCTACTTTACTAGTCCATTCATCCTGATAAAACCATTGTCTTTGTCCTCTGTTCTTGCTCTTTAGTGTAGGCCATTGCTGGAATAATCCAACCCTCTAAAACCCCATGATATTGATTCTCATTCCTGCTCAGCAGTAACTTCATTCATCTTTCAAAAATGTTTTATTGTGGGGTGCCTGGGTGGTGGAGTCAGTCAAGCGTCATGCTCATTTTCAGCTCAGGTCATGATCATAGGGTTCTGGAACGGAGGCCTGCATCTGTCTCTGTGCTCAGCATGGAGTCTGCTTGAAATTTTCTTTCCTTCTCCCTCTGCCCCCCCAACCCTTGTGCTTTTTTCTCTAAAATAAAATCTTTTAAAAAAATCCTTAAAAATGTCTTGTGATTTTTTGGTATTTTGTTGTTCTGAAATTGTGTCTGCTTGTTAAATTGACATTCAAAAAATAATAAAGTGCTAAAATGTTTTAGCAAGAAAGGTTTCTTGTTAAAAAAAAATCAGGAGAGGGCAGCCTGGGTGGCTCAGCAGTTGAGTGCCGCCTTCAGGCCAGGTTGTGATCCTGAAGACCCCAGGTTGAGTCCCATGTCGGGCTCCCTGCATGGAGCCTACTTCTCCCTCTGCCTGTGTCTCTGCCTCTCTCTTTCTGTGTGTCTCTCATGAATAAAGAAATAAAATATTAAAAAAAACGTGATATTTTGGCTTTGAAGATTGATTTCTCAATTATAGGAATTACAGGTTCATTTGGGAAGTAATGTCATTATACTGTGTCATTTTTCACTGTTAAAAATTTTACCTTCTCTCTGTATCCTTGAGCCTCGATCCCATCTAAGAATAGGAGTGGAAATTTTCTGTTTACCTTTCCCGAAAAGATTTTACACATCATCGGTCAGCCACAGAAAAATAAATTTCATTTTCTCACTTTTAGACATAGGCTTTTCCCAAATCTTTAAGAGTTAAGTATAGAAATCTACTCTTTGAATGAGTGAAGTTAGTTGTGTGAGGCTGAGGGCTGAGGTTATAACTCCCAAGAACCTGAAATTAAAAAATCACTGTAGTCCACAGGGTATTGGGATTGCTAGGTTCATGAGGACAAAACAGAGGGGCAGTGTTATGGGGTTGGCATCAGGGAGCCCACCTTGTGGTCCTGTTCTAATGGACTAAACCTGTGAGTTACTTGTTTGGGGCCTCAACTTTCTCTTCTGTGAAATTAGGTTGTTGGGATATCTTATACTAAGGTTCCCTTCTACCTAAACATTTCAGAATATTATCTATAAAATGTCAGATATTGTGCCTGTAATTTCACATATATAATCTTAATGACTCCTCGCAAAATTTGTCAAGTTAGTTGCTATTGTCTCCGTTTTACTGATAATGAAATTGAAGTTCAGAAAGAACCAAAAAAAAAAAAAAAGAAAGAAAAAGAAAGATCAAAGTGATTATTGCTAGTAAGTAGTAAAGCTGAAAATAAGTCCCTCATCTGTGTGACTCCAAAGCCCATACAGACTTTGTCCACTCTACTATGTTAAGATTATATGGAAAAGATCATATAATAACCTGACCAAGTCATCTGGCTTGTATGTGACAGAGCTGAGATTCAAACTAGGCAGCCTACTTCTGGAACCCATGATCTTTATCACTATGCTAAGTGGCCTCTAATTAATTACAGTAGAAATCTGTTATTTTGTTTTCTATCATACTTGTGCTGTCTCTTCTGGAGGAGCCCTTTCCATGTTTTTTGGTGGGTTGACCCAGCTCTTATTCTCGGTCAAAGATGTCAGTCAGTCCCCGTTTTGGCCTTTTGCAAAGGTTAGTCAGTAACAGGTACATGACCTAAGGAAGGCTAGTCAGTATTTCTCTGTGAGGTTTAATGTGTGGTCTCTCTTTGTCTGAATTGTCATGTTGTGTTGACAATGTAGGCTTGGCATGTAAATGGCCATTTTGCCATCAAACAGAAAAGGATTTTTGAGGACGAAGCCAACCAAACTAGAGATAAAGGGCCAGATACATAGTTTGAATTTCTGGATCCAGCTGTGCCTGAATTAGATATCCCTTGGAATTCCTGGCTCCCTTTTTAGCTAACACCAACTTGAGTTGGATTTCTGTCATTTATAAAAACAAGTTCTGACTAATTCAAAGATTTTGGGGTATGGCAAGTAATGAGAAGTTGGTTACGTCAACATGGGATAGTGGACAGTGAGAAGTATCCCCCCTCCAGCTGAGAATTGGCAATCCTTGCTCTGTAAGAGCATAGAATCTGTTAAATTGTTGTCTTAAGTCTCAGACAAATAGGCCTACTAATGGTGGAGCTTTAGGGGACATAGTAGAAAACCACTAGGTATTAGAATTTTCTGGCCATTTTGTAGTCTTCAGGCATGTGTTGAAAGAGGTGTTTGTTGCTACTGGGCTTGTAAGACAAGAGGTAAGATGACATTTTATTTTATTTATTTTTTTAAAGATTTTATTTATTTATTCACGAGAGAGAGAGAGAGAGAGAGAGAGAGAGAGGCAGAGACACAGGCAGAAGGAGAAGCAGGCTCCATGCACCAGGAGCCCAACGTGGGACTCGATCCGGGTCTCCAGGATCACTCTGACAAAGGAGGGCGGGGGTGGGGGTGGGGGAGCAGTGGCAGGTAGTCTCTGGCAGGGACTTCGCACAAAGAGGCTCATCCGCTGGTGTCTGCTGGCCCAAGTTGGGGTGTGACAGCCAGCAAACAGGGCCCTGGAGCAGTACCCCCAAACCAGCCCCGAGTTGGAGGAGGAGCAGGGTGGCAGAGGCCACTCTGGCTGGCTTCTTGGAGATGAGCTGCTCCCAAGAGGGTTCTGAAGGGTGAACACTGGCCCTTGAGCCCTCCAGGACCCGAACAAGAGGAGCTCTGTGGGGAGTCTCTGGAGTTCTCAGCCAGCAGGTGAGGCCATCAGTCATAAAGCCTCTTCACTGCTTTCTCCAGGTTGGTGTAGAGACCGGCCATGCTGCGGGGGAAGAAGGAGTCCACCACACTCGGCGGAGGTAGCCACTGAGGTCAGTCTGGAAGAACGTGACCAGCTTGGTCTTGTTGGGCTCCCCTGGCAGAGGCTCACAGAAGCACCCACAAGGGTGGTTAAACCCTCTCACGTAACCTGGCTTCAGAGGACATAACAGGTGTTCTACGTGGACAGCATTGGAACTGAGCATCCCGTCCTCACACTTCTTGACTAGCACCAAGTCCACAAAGTCCCTGGGGGAAATGAGCTTCGTGGCAGCCGAGGGGGTGGCGGTTCTGCTCACGCACAGCATATCAGTGATGCTTTCGATAATTTCAAAGCTGCTCACATTCTCATCCCACTTGTCTCGCAGGGTCCCAGCAAGCGGCTTCATGCAGCCCCACACTCTGTCTGGTGTCGAGTTCACAATGCCTTCTCCCCGGCACAGGTTCCCTGGAAACTCCACAGATGGCCTCCGGGAAACTGAAACTCCATTGCCTTCCCGGCAAATCTTCCATCCTGACTCCTCCCGCCGGACCGGAGCACCTTCTCCGCCACCGCGTCGCTCATCTGCGCGGCCACCGCCGGGCCCACCGCGCCCACCGCGCTGAGGGCTGCCGGCAGCTGTGGGGGTCGCGGCGGGGTCGCGGCAGCGGCGGGCCGGGTCTGGGCTCCCTGCTAATTTCTGAATTGACCCTCAGCACTTTCACTTTTCCTTATTGTGTAGGTGGGAACATTATCTGACTAGCTGGCTTCAGCATTTTATTTTCATGACAGTCTGATAAAAGGTGTGCTTTAGGGGGACAAGAAATATAGTTAGGTGAGTGACTTCACTGGATCCTTCACCTTGTGACAGGTGGTGCAGAAGCTGGTAAAACTTTAAGTATTGCAAATGTTTAGATTTCCTTTTTTTGCTGCTTTGTTCTCATTTGGTCCTACTCAGACCCCAGGGAAACTCTGCCAATTCCTACTAAGAAATTACTGGCTCTCTGGCTAAACTGATAATGTCACCAAAATGGTGGTGTGGGAGACCCCAGCCTCATCTTCCAATAAAGGTAAAAAATGAGCTATCCACAGATGAAAATGGGGAGATATTGGTCAAACAGTACCAACTTCCAGTTATAAGATGAATAAATTCTGGGGATCTGATATGAAGCATAGTGATTATAATTAATACTATTGTATTATATACTTGAAAGTTGCTAAGGGAATAGATCTTAAATGTCCTCACCACCAAAAGGAAATGGCAATTTTGTGATATGATAGAGATGTTAGCTAATACTATGGTGGTAATCATTTTGCAATACATTAGTGTATCAAGTCAATATGGTGTGTGTACACCTTAAGTTTGCAAAATGTCATATGTTGATGATATCTCAATAAAGCTGGAAAAAATAAAAGAAATTTAGCTTAATAAAAAAAATGAAATCAGTCAATCTCTAAAGTGTTAGGTAATGAAAGATTAAGGTTTACATTGTCAAACTGAAGCACGTGTACCCTTGAAGTCTATTAAGCACAGGGTACTGAGGGATCCTCAGAGCCTTGGGATAAAGTAATACAACTCCTTGGAGCATCAAATTTGTTCAAAGTGTTTTTGGGAAAAAATCTTGAATTTCTGTACCCTTTTCGTCACAAGTTAGGGCAAGTAAAATTGATAAAATTTGATTTTTCTGTACATTGGACAATAATTTTTTCTTGCCTTCAATGCATAAAGAAGAGAAAACACAGTGAAAAGAGTAGTGGAAAAATATGTTTTTATCATTACTGTAGGCCCCTTTGGTGAGTTATTGCTGCCATCCCATTCTAGCTGAAAATTGTTTTACACATTTTAATTTATTTTTATTCAACAAACACATATCGTCCTAGCTCTGTGCCAGGTACTATGTTTAAGTGCTTTGTATATGTTAACTCATAGCAACTTTATGAACTAGATGACTTAATTTGGTTCAAATTTTCCAACATGATAGATATCGCAATAGCTTCAACTGTTTACCAGAGTAGATGAGAAGAAAAGGTTTTCGGTTTATTTTCCTTGGTGGTAACTTAGAATCAATTTTTACACTGAAACAAAATGAAACGAATGAGTTTATATTATGGGGAAAAATATAAAAGTCTAAAAAAAATTTTAGGACAAGACATAAATAAGTCTTCAAAAATACTTCTAACTTTGGGCAGGCTGCTTTGGCCTAAGTTCTCAGGATCTGAGTTCAATATTTTTCTTCCCCAGAAATATTTTGGGAGCAGCAGGTTAAGATTTGGTGTTTACTCTAAGGAGAGACTGTGTAATAATAAAATCTTAAGGAATCAGAATTATAAAGCTATAATAAAGGAAAAAGCTTCAGGCTGATATTTTGGGATAGTGGTGATATGTGGCCCCTTGGAATCATAATCCATAAGAGGCTGGGGACTTGGGGAACTACAAACACCTAGGGAGCTTGGCAAGGAGCCTGAATGGGGAGCTGGGAGGAAGGGGGCAGTGTATGGGAAATGGATGAAGTTAGAAGCAGTATCTTGTCCTCTTTTAGAACACTCAGGAGAATTGTATTACACGTTCTCCAAAGTTGTACAGCTTTATTTCTGCAAAGCTGCCTGTAAATATACATCCTATATTCCCACTGGCTTGCATTTTAATCATGATGCTTTATCCTTCTGATTGCACTTCAGTGGATAGTGATTTCTAATATTGGAAATCTCAAATGCTCAAAATGTAGTGATATAAACATCGTATATCCACGCAATAGAGCATTATTTGGCCATAGAAAATAAATGAAATTCTCATACGTGCTATAACATGAATAAACCTAGAAAAATGTTATACTAAGTAAAAGAAGCTAGACACAAAAGGCCACATATTGTATGATTCAATTCATACGAAATGTCCAAAATAGGAAAACTATAAAACAGAAAGTAGATCAGTAGTTGTCAGTGACTGGGGGGAGGGGGGGAGAAGGAAAAATGGGGAGTGACTACTGGTGGGTATGGGGCTCCTTTTGGAGTGATGAAAACATTATGGAATAAGAGAGTTGAGATGGTTATGTAACTTTGTGAATACACAAAAAAGCCACTGGTTTAAGTCGGCGAACTTTATGGCACATGAATTGGAGCTCAATTAAAAATAATAGCAATCTATGGACAAATAGGCATACAGAAAAGAAAAAGAAGTCTGCCCTTTTAAAGAAAGCTTTGGCAAATGCTTATGTAATATGAACCAACTTCTGTCTTGTCTCTGCTCCTCAATTTTTCTGCTCTGTAGATTTGTTCTTCCCATATTGTCTTAACCTGTTTTTTTTTTTTTTTAAGATTTTACTTATTTTATTTATTCATGAGAGACACACACAGAGAGAGAGGCAGAGACACAGGCAGAGGCAAAAGTGAGCTCCATGTAGAGAGCCCGACATGGGACTCGATCCCGGGTCTCCAGGATCATGCCCTGGGCTGAAGGTGGGGCTAAACCGCTGAGCCACCCGGGCTGCCCCCCATATTGTTTTAAATCAATACCCATGTATGAAGAAGGAGACTTGCCTTAACCTTCAATGGGCTAATTAATCAGTCCCTAAATTCTGGGCAAGAATGAGAAATTTGGGAGTTGAGAACTCACCCTCTTTTGGAGTTCTTTTTGGAGAATAGTGACACCAGATCCACTATTAATATAAGGAATTGGAGATTGAAGGGAAGATCTTACCTTTCCACAGTAGAAAATATCCTCCCTCCGCACCTTTCCTTTGGCTATCTTCTCCCTGATGGCCTCCCCCACTTCATGCTCATTTTGGTAGATGTAGGCCCCATCAATGTGCCGGTATCCTGTGTCAATGGCAATCTTCACTGACTTTGCACAGGTCCCCTTAGGGGTCTGAAATGACAAGGGGGTTATGGGGGGGAAGAAGAGAAATGGATCTTTCTTTTCATGATTCTTCATCAGGACACTCAGCACACAGACATTGTTTTTACAACAAAAATGACAAATTCCCAATTCCATGTTTTGATTGGAAGATGGTGTCTGGAGGCTAAGGACACTGACCTCACAGGGAACTCCCTTCCCACCCCCAGTGGGGGACTCTATCTTTCCCAAGTCTGCCCTAGCTTTGTGGCCTCAGAGATGGAATTTGATCAGTTTTACCAGGGATGAGAGATTTCACAACAGCCAAGTTATAAGAGGGCACAAGTTCATTGAAGAAGTCTCCATTATAAATTAAAGTTTGGGATAAACAAACTGAGATATATCCACAGAAGGGAATATCATTCAGTAATAAAAAGGAGTGAAATACTGATAATAGCAACATGAGTGAATATGAAGGCAATTATACTAAGTGAAAGAAGCCAGACGAAAAGTAAATAATGATTCCATTTGTGTAAAATACCAGAAAATGAAAACTAATGTATATTTCAGATGCAGATCAGTGATTATCTGGGGTGGGAGACAAGGGGTGAATCCCCCCATGGGTGGCAGGGAGGAATTGTGAAAGAACACAAGGAAACTGGGGATCCCTGGGTGGCTCAGAGGTTTGGCACCTGCCTTTGGCCCAGGGCGCAATCCTGGAGTCCCGGGATCGAGTCCCGCGTCGGGCTCCCGGCATGGAGCCTGCTTCTCCCGCCTCCTGTGTCTCTGCCTCTCTCTCTCTGTGTGTCTATCATAAATAAATAAATAAATCTTAAAAAAAAAAAAGAACACAAGGAAACTTTTACAGTGCTGGATATGTTTACCATCTTGATTATAGTGATGGCTTCATGGGTGTACATAGGAGTCAAACGCATCAAATTGAATACTTCAAATATGTATAGTTTATTGTATGTCAATTCTTCCTCAATAAAACTGGGAAAGAAGAGTGTTGGGGGGTGTTAGATTTTTCAAATTTGGTATCCAAATCTTTGTTCATTTTATTAACCTGCATGAAGCATAAGAATATTTGCTCCCCTGAACATTGACAGAACCTAAAGACCTGACAAACTCTTGACACTGGAAACATAAGTTATCCATTCTTCAGATTGCACATAAATTGCTGTTCTTTAGGTCTGATGACATTTTAAATATACATGAGTATGTCTCATTTTAGTTACATATTTTCTTAAGAAGAAACGGAAGCCTGTGATGGATATTTCCATCAAAGATAAGCATCTAGTCTCGCTGAATAAAATATTCAAATCATCTTTTAGGTTGTGTGTGGAGTAGAGGGTTAATCCTATTTATAGATTTTTAATGACCTCATATTCAGATGGTGATCATTCCAATCTTGTTCACAAATACTGAGAACTCCTTGTGCTTGCTTCTATATCTTCAGTGTTCTGACCAAATTCTTGACAAATCTCAACAGACCTATGAATTCTGGCCCACAGAAGTCGATTTATTGAGAATGAGTGAGAAAAGAAATCTCTTGCATTTCTAGTGACTTTGTAGTCCTGGCCTGGAAATAAAAAGCACTGGAAGCATAAATTGTATTTTCTTTCCCTACTTCAGTTGAAAGTCATCACTACTGAGAAGATAAGAGGATATGAAAAATGAAAAAATTGGCTACACAGATGGTATTAGGAAATAGGATTCATAGTCGCAAATAGCTGGGAAAAGAGACACACTTTCCAGGAATGTCAGAAATATCTCTTTGCTTTATTAATTGACAACATGATTAATAGAACTTGAATAGAAATTGAGGCAACACCCCCTCCCCCCAAACACCCTGGAAAATGAGATGTTATGGATGACAGCAAGCGTGATAACAAAACACACTGGAAGAGGAGACTTGGGGTAGATTCCAAAAATTCAACGGTCAAAATAAAAATACTACTTCCATTATTGGGTATATACATAGTATTAATGAAAAGAATAAAGCCTCATATGAGATGGTAAATACAATCTCAGAAATAGCACTGAGATTTTGTGGCTGGAACTGATAAATGGAAGTACAGAACTCAAAATAGACTTAATACAAGGGGAAAAACCTCTAACAATGCATATTAAAGTATATGCTTATTTTTTCAAAGATCAACCCAAGACAAGAGGCACAGGGGAGAGCATTTAGGATAAAGAAAACAAGAAAGACAAAGGCTAAGTTGGGAGTGCGGTACTGAAGCAATATACGAATGATGCTTTACTTCAGGAGGGCACAGAAGCAAGTTATAATAGTTAGAGTCTTCAATTATTCAGCTATCATTAAAGAGCCTTTTCTAAAAGCTGAATATCTGGTACAGTCTTTGCTTGCTAAAAATATTTTCCTTCAGATGGCAGAAGCAGCAATGAGGTGAATTACTATTTTGGACTTAATTTTAATCAATATGGAAGAACTAGTTGGAAATGTGGATGTGAGAAAAATGCTTCTTTTTAATTCTTAAATGTAGCATAAGAGAAGTTGTATGTAGATTCTGACAGATTCTTTAAGAAAATTCACTTTAAGGAAAACTCAGAAAGATCAAATAGAATACTATATTTGGAGACTCAAATAAATGACACGACAGTAGAATCTTAAATGCAAAATTTTGACTCCATGCATTAAGGATGGTATCAGTGAAATAAAGAATTCAGTTTCCTAAAATGGTCAACAGCACCCTTCCTTCACTCAAGAAAGGGGAGAGTTGGGATCCCTGGGTGGCGCAGCGGTTTGGCACCTGCCTTTGGCCCAGGGCACAATCCTGGAGACCCGGGATCGAGTCCCACATCGGGCTCCCGGTGCATGGAGCCTGCTTCTCCCTCTGCCTGTGTCTCTGCCCCTCTCTCTCTCTCTGTGTGTGTGACTATCATAAATAAATAAAAATTAAAAAAAAAAAGAAAGGGGAGAGTCCTATAAGGATGCAGTGCCACCTTCCAGAAGGTAACATATATCCTAGGTCTACATCCATTATATAGTCCTGTGTCTCCATTAAGTAGAATACACAAATCTGAAAATACAGCAGGAGTGGTTCAGCTTAGCATTATTCCCTTTGACTCACTTAGAAAATGTGTGCTTCTCATCCCTGAATTTGAGGCTCTGTGGATTCTAGGTCCTAGTTCCCAGGGGAACCCAGGGTGCTTATTTCAAGAGTTCAGTATTTGAGGAAAGATGTTGCCATACTGGCAGGGGTAAGTAACCTTCTCACAGGAGGAGATAGGGCTTCTCCGCTGTTACATGATGAGCCAAGGAGGAGAATGTTGGGCACCTAGGGCATCCAATGATACACCCCTTCCCAATTTTGATAGTTAACAGCTAAGAGCAGCACCATAATCTGAGAAGGATTGGTTGACCAGGAACTCTTACAACTCAGAGATGAGCATCTAGCTTGTAATATTTCATAAGCCACCTAGACCAGAAGAGATGTTGGATAAGGATGCAAGAAACCTAGAATGGGCAGTTCAGGAAGGAGATTAAGTTGTAACTTGAAGACAGCTTTCGTGGCAGGAGCCATCCCCCCTCCCCCTTTTTTTTTTGCATGGCACAAATAAATAATCTTTAATTTCAATAAATAGCTCCCCATTACGCCAGACAACAGGCTGTGGGAACGATACAGAAGCATCCAATAGGGAAAGATCTATTCTAACTACACTAATTCCTTAGCACGAGAAAAACGACTTTGGGTCACACACAAACACAGAGATGCTCAGAGTATGACAAAGGAAGGAGTCATCTTGGATGGGAGTGTGGTGGCATTTTAATCCATGTAGCTGTCCTTTGCAGGTCTTCTGGGTGCCACAATCACCACGAATCGGTCAAATAAGGTTACTTTTGCTCTATCATATTCTGTTTACTTGATATCCGCACATGCTGTTACTGAAGGTGGGGTCTTGACAGACAGGAGGACACTGGGTGAGATTTCACTGGGAGAGGCAGAGAGAAGGGAGGGCGGAGGGCTGAGGTCCCGCAGAGCGCCTTGCTCACCAGGAGGACACACAGGGACACACACGTGTTCACCTGCGAGGGCACACACATGAGAACGTTCACATACTACCCACAGGGGGTCCTTAGGAGTAGGATAACATGAGGACAAGTTCAGTGAAGCCAGGGAAGTTTCTTACACCGGCATATTTTTGGGTGCCACTTGGTTTCTTCAGAGTCTAATCTATCACGTCTACTAAAGAGAAGACAAAGTACTTACATTTTGGGAGAAAGGTATCAGGTTTGAAGAACCCCAGGGAACAGCAGGCTGTTCAGAAGCCACCCAGTCAGCAGCTGTGCATTCTGGGTGTGGGGGTCGGGCCTCCCGCACACCGGCCAAGCTCTTAGAGAATTTCATCTCAATGGAGGCTGGCACCCTTGGGGAGGCCTGAGGGTTGAAAGTGCATTTGGGGGTAGGGGTATCAACAGGAGCAAGCACTGCCAGTAAGTCTCACAGCAGAGTCCACTCCGCTCGTGACATACAGATGGGTTTTCCAGAAAGTTCTCAGGCTTTGCTCATTGAGGGCAACCATTTTGTGTTCAATAGCCAGCCTCCTCTCAGTTCTGAGAGGATTTGTGTATGTGTGTTTCCGTTGTGGATATAATAGGCACATGACACATTTTTTTCTGTCTTAATTTTCTTCCTTTTTTTTTTTTTTTCCCCTCCAACAAATGAAAGCTGCTTTCCCTGCAGCCCTCAGGTCACCTCCAGCGAGGCGGGAGACACGCGGTCACACTCAGCCGGGGACCTCGGGCTGTGCCACTGCTCCACTGCGGTGCGGTGAGTGTTGAGCACCCGCTGCCAGTGGTTGGATTCAGAGGGGCCCGAGGAGTACTGGCCGATGACAATTCTTCAGATGAAGTCACTGCTGCTTGGCATGTTGTGGCCAACACTGTACACACTAAGCTGGCATTTTCAAGTTCTTCTTGGGGAACTTTGAAGCTGAAGGATTCATTGTAAAAGGGATCGAGTGTGCCTCTTAAGAAGGATGTCTTCTTTGTTTTCACAAGCTTGAGTCCATGTACCAGCTGGATTGTCACAAAGGGGTCTGAACCTTGGGTCACATCGGTTTGAAGAAGCTGCTTGGCTCGAATGACATCCACATTCAGCGTCCCAGCACTGGGGAGATAATTCAGTGACAGAAGCAGCTCCCCCAGCTCCACTTCATTCTGAGAGCCGGGGACCAGCGCCTTCCACCAATGCCCGCCTTTCAGCAGGTCAACCTCGCACAGAGGCACCGACACCTTCCCAATGACACGATGGCGGGAAAACTTCTCAAAATCCACCACGGTTGGCAGCAGGGTCCTCCTCTGAGCTTGGAGGAGGGGGATCTCGAAGGTGTAAGGCTCCTCACAGGCTTCTGGGTCTTGCGTTTGGCCCCCGTCTGCTTAGAGTTGCTCTGGTCTGGCAGGAGACGGATCTGGACACAGGGGTTCCATGGGCCCTGTCCCGTCCCGGCGCCAGCCGTCCTGGGGCACGGGCGGGGCGGGTCCCTGGCCTCCGTCCCCCGGCGTCAGGCGGCGGTGGCAGGTGGCACCGGGAGCTGAGCGCAGCACGCCCCGCTGGCCCCCGGCGGGGCCTCCCGGACTGTTAGCCCGCGTGGTCGCGCTGGAGTGGGGCGCGCAGCTGGGGCCGAGCGCTCTGGAGCAGTGCCTGGGCCGGGTCCGCCTGAGCCCCGCGGCCGGATGGCTCCTTTTTGGCACTGAGAACACCAAACTCCACGGCTTTCATGCCAGGAAGTGGGGAGCCGGGTCGTCTGGACTCGAGACTTGGACCCCTCCGGGTCAGGCTGCGCAGCCTGAGATGTGTCTGAGGACGAGCCTCCGCGTGCGATCTGGGGAGTTGGTCCGAGCGGTCAGAGGGGCTTTCCCGGCTGTGTGGACGAGTCCCCGTCCTGGTCACGCTCCGGCGGGCCGTCCTGGAGGTCCGCCACCTCCCCCTCGCGCTCAGCCGCCGGGGCGTGCCCTCCCCGCAGGGGCCGGGGGCGGGAGCCCAGGGGGGAGGAAGGAGGAGGCAGCCGGGCGGCCCCAGACCGGAGCGGCGGGCTCAGGAGCGGCGCCCGCCCCTCCGCCGGCCGCGCGGTCCTGGCCCTTCCCGTCCCCCTTCCCCTTCCCCGCGCTCCGGCTCCCGGGTTCGGGCGCTGGAGCCGGGGCGGCCGCGGGGCTGGAGGCGGCGGGGGCGGGGCGGGGCGGGGCGGGCCGGGGCGGGGGGAGCGGGGCGGCGCCCGGCGGCGGCACCTGCCGAGCAGGAGCTAGTTCCTCTTAACCTACCTCGTTAAAGACCTTTCCAGGGGAGAGACCAAACCACTCTGGGAGCGCTTCTCCCAGGGGGTGGACTTCGCATACGAAGCCCGCAGGCTCAGGAGACCTCCGGTAGCCGTAGTGGCGGTGGCGGGTGCCGCAGGGCAGACGCCCTCCTTGGCTTAGCTGCCAGCAGTGTGGGCCGCTGCTTACTCCCGTCTGATTCCCTGCACGCGCGATCCAGGGTAGAACAGGCTGGCTCTCGCACCCCAACCCAGCACAACCCCGTGGCCCCCTCCAGAGCACCCTGTGGGACCAAGGAGCGACCGGATCACAGTGCACTCTTCCCACTGTAGGAACTGCTATTCTCCCTTCTACAGGCCTGAGTCCTGAGAGTGTTCTCCGCTGAGCCGCCCGCATGCAAGTCTCCTTCTCAGAGGCTGTTCTCCAGAGGACCCAACCCAAGAAGACACTAGGGTAAAGAAGGATTTCTTGAGCTACAGAGAGTACTAATGATACATACATTAAGCGATAAACGGGACTATGAAAATAGACTCTGTTCATCGAGACACCATTAAAAGCGTAAAAAGACAAATAGGAAGGGGTATTTTCGCATAGATGTAACTGACAAAGGTCTCATACTAGATATTTTACAAATCCACTAACAAGAAGAAAAGAGAAATCCAAAAAAGAAAAATGCACAGAAGGCACACTTCGTGAAAGATATCAAAAATGTTTAATAAAAATAGGAAAAACTGGCCAATTTCATCTAGAGTAAAGGGAAAGTAAACCACAGTAAGAGTTTATTCGACACTTATAAAATGACATTAATTAAAAAGACACCAAATGTTGATGAGAATGAGGAGCAGAGCCACCCTCGTACATTGTTGGAAGAAGTGCAAATTATACGAATACCTTGGAAATTATTTATATTGACATCATCTCCTAAAATTGAAGATACTGTACTCCACGGGACAGCAGTTCCTCTCTTACATGTATATCTTAGCGAAATTCATACATGTGTGCAATAAGACCTGTGTAGGACTCTTTCTAGAAATAGTGTCTGCAAAGCCCCAAACTGGAAGTAATTCAAATGCCCATCAACAGTGAAATGGATACTGACATATTCTTATGATTAAGCAGTCATACAGCAATAAAAATGGCCAAAGACCGTGATTAATTACATGGGTGAGTTTTACAAGATTATATTTAGAAAAAGAAGCAGAAAAAAATGGGGCAACCAGTGTTTCTATTCATGTGAAGTTCAAAAATTGTATAGAAATGTATGTTACAGTTGTGTAACTCTTAGAAAATTCTTACAAAAAAAAACCAAGAAAAGCCATCACCGTAAGACTTAGAAGAGCAATCCTCTCTTGAGGGAGGAAGGCTTTCAGGTTGGGAAGGGCACACACAGAGTTTCTGGGGTCTGGTATGTTCTAATTTTGGATCTTATTGCCAAGGAGCGACAAAAAGCATTTGTCCCGCCTTAAGTCCATTGTACTTCAAAATTTTAAATGTTAAAAAAAGAAAAGGAGGTAGATCAAAAATAAGGGAGTAAGTGACTCAGTAAGTTTCAAAGCCTTAGATTTGACTCAATAAGTTTCAAAGCCTTAGATTTGGGCCTAAAACATCATTTTTGGCCTAAGATCTACCATCTGCTCTCCTTAGCCTAGATCCAATTGGTTGCCAAGCTTTGTAGAGCTTCCCTCAATGATGTGTGGCCTTCCGCCAAGTTCCTTCCTTCCTAGGCTCCAGCCAAATTAGTTTCCTCAGAGCTACCAACCACGTTCAAGTCTTTGTTCTTTTTTGCCTGATTTATTATAGAAGCCTTCTCACCTGATCTCTATGTGTTCTGTCTCTTCTCATTTTAATTCATTGTAATTTGGACAGGTTAATATTTTTGAAAAAGAAACCCATTCTTTGCTCCCTGGTATTTTGTTGTTGTTGTTACCCGGCCCAAACTATTTTTTTGCAGCTTGATGTGTAGCACTAATTGCCTCTGGAGAGGAATGATATGTGTGTGTGTGTATAAAACAAAATGCAGAGGTCATTTCTTGGTGTTTGATTTTTAAAAGCCAAGGCTTCTGTGGCAGGTGTGTGAGTATGAGGGGATCACAGGTATTGGAAAGAACTCAGGATATACCCTGCACTAAAGTAAAAACAAACACCAACTGAATTCTTGACCCTCAGAATATCAGCCCACAGAACATTTTACAAAACCATAAATGAGTTGCCATTACCTAAAAATTCATAATTACTTTGGGATCCCTGGGTGGCGCAGCGGTTTGGTGCCTGACTTTGGCCCAGGGCGCGATCCTGAAGACCCGGGATCGAATCCCATGTCGGGCTCCTAGTGCATGGAGCCTGCTTCTCCCTCTGTCTGTGTCTCTGCCTCTCTCTCTGTGTGTGACTATCATAAATAAATAAACATTAAAAAAAATCGTAATTACTTTATAATGTTTTCTGAAAATTGTTAGAAAGTCAGGCCATGCTGCACCCTTGCTTGTGCATACAACTGACTGTAGTGGAGAAGGTGCTATCCTTGGACTGGTCAGTGGGGTCTCCAGTTTTGCTGATTCTTGCACTCATGCCTGCTATCAGAATGGGAAAGCAGAACAAAACACAGAAATAGACTTACCTCCTCAGGACACTTATTTGTGCTTGCTGTCTGGTTCCTGGTCTCTTTAGGTGGAGGTTATGGAACCACTCCGACTGCTGACAAAGATTCTTTTGTTTTTGCATCAACCGACTTCAGCAAGAATCCTGATAAGTCAGTTTAGGAACAACTCCTTGCCCTCTATGTATGATCCCTCTCCCTGTCTAATCAGGAACCCTCAACTGCCACCATCGCCCAGGCAATGTCATAGCAAGAATCCTGTTAGATTGATTTAGCCAATCAACCAATTTAGCCCTTATCCCTGATGTTTTCTCTCAGCATTTTTCCAGCCACTGACCCCCACCCTGCTCCTTCGCTATAAATTCCCTTGCTGTTTTTGGAGTGGGAGCTCAACCTCTCTGCTTCACCGCTCCTGCAAAATCCCATTGCAGTGGTTCTTAGACCTATCACAACAGCACCTGCCCTTGAATCAAGTTCTTTTACCGTGCTTTCACAAGTGTCATTGCATTATTCTTTTCCTTTAGCATGTTGTCCCCAGAATTTAATAAAAATGCCTGGTATAATGTGAAATAAGGTTCCCTGGGTTGAGAGGAGGAGATTTGATGGGCATTGAAGAAAAAGCGAGGAATATTTAAAGGATGGCAAAATCCTGAGGAGTCCTAAGCCTATCCCCCCCATCCCCTTCCAGCTCAGGGGCAGAACAGACTTGATTTTTCAGGCTCCCCCTTACTACTCATCAAGGGTTTGGACTTCACCTTTCCCTTGCCCCAGATACAAAGCCCTTGGCTCACTCTCCAGACTGTGAAACCTGCTTTCAGCTACCGGAATCTCAACAAGGGCCACCCAGGAAAGAATACAGGATCATTTATGACTCCCAGTCTACTTCCCAGACCACCACTCCTTCCCCATAACTTGATGTTTCTTGATCTACCTCATAACTGGATTTGCTCATTGCCACTTTAACATTGAACCAGTGTTCGCTCTCTTAAAGCACTTCAGCTTTTCCTTACATTTTAGTTATATGTGTGTGTGTGTGTGTTTTCATCCTCAGTCACTCCACTTAAATCCCTTGTTTCTAAACCATTGTTTCAATCCCTATGCTACCTAGAAAAATGCCCTGCATTTGGTAGGCACACAATAAATATCTGTTAAACTAAATTATTGTCCATTTTCCAAAATATTTACCATTGGTCCTGGATTTGTGTCATTTGCACATCTGGAAACATTCTTGAGTTTTTCTTGAAGTTTTTGATAAATAAGGATTATTAACCCCATGGGCTGATGTTTATAAAAACAGGATTAATTTCTATCAAAACTGAAAAAAGGAGTAAGACCCAAACCCTCACCTGTTGGGACCTTCCCAGATGGAGCTGTAGGGAGGTTATTATAGATTATTGCATCCCTGTATGAAAACATTCTGAGAAGCTTTCAAAAGGAGAAAGTCACATGGATAATTTGTAGGTGTTACTTTTCATTAGTCATCATGAGGTGGGATAATGCACAGAGTGCTTAGTGATATTAAGTGTTGGTTCCATCTCAAATTCCCTGAGTCCATAGGCATGAAACACTTTTACAAGAAATTTGGGCTCACTCGGTGTCCATCCAAAGATGAATGGATAAAGAAGACATGGTCTATGTATACAATAGAATATTTCTCAGCCATTAGAAACGACAAATACCCACCATTTGCTTCAATGTGGATGGAACTGGAGGGTATTATGCGGAGTGAAATAAGTCAATTGGAGAAGGACAAACATTGTATGGTCTCATTCATTTGGGGAATATAAAAAATAATGAAAGGGAATAAAGGGGAAAGGAGAAAAAATGAGTGGGAAATATCAGGGAGGGAGACAGAACATGAGAGACTCCTAACTCTGGGAAATGAACTGGGGGAGGGGGAGTGGAAGGGGAGGTGGGTGGGGGGTGGGGGTGACTGGGTGACGGGCACTGAGGGGGACACTTGATGGGATGAGCACTGGGTGTTATTCTATATGTTGGCAAATTGAACACCAATAAAAAATAAATTTATAAAAAAATAAAAAGAAACTACTAGTAAAATAGAAAAAAAAGAAATTTGGGTTCATTAAGAAGAGGCATTGTTAGCCTTCCTCACTTTGGCCTTTCATATCTGCTTCCACCCTTATCTTCTTGAAGATATGGCTAGATCTTTCCCTGCTACTCTTCTGCTTTCTAACTTTGGCGTCAAAAGTGAACAGGATCCCAGGACAGATACTGATTGATGTGACCACATACATAAAAGATGAATTTCAGTTAAAGGGTTACCTCAGCCTGGCATTCGTCCTCTACTAGTTGTTGTGGAATGAGGGCTTGAAAAGAATCTAAGGCATGCCAAGTAGAGAAGACTGAATTTTGGCATCAGGACTAAATTTTGCCTTCAGGACTAAGACTGATTCTGAAGTTAAATTCAGTTGAGTACCTTTATTTCATGGTGGCTGACTTGGGCACAGGTAGTTCTAGCCTCTGTTTCATCAGTCCTGGGAAGATGATAAAGGGTTATCAGTTGCATAGCTTGGAAGAGAAAGCCAGGAATCTACTTTATCTGAGATACTCTGTTCTCACTTCTCATCTTCCCCTGCAGCAGATAAATGTTGTATATTTTTCTTTACATTAGAGTTTCTAATTTTATGAGACATACCATTAAGTCCATTTGTTACTTTGCAACTGGTAATATTTCTGATCACAAATGTAGTTGGTATATACATGATCTTCTTTTCTCATAGTATTCTTCTCACTTATATTGTCTAATTAGAGTATGTCTTATCTCCTGAAGTGAATAATAGCTCTTTTTTGGGGAATAACATGACTGATTTTGAATGTCTCTAAATTATAGCATTTAATATTACTAGACACATAGGCTGTATTCTCTAGCATTGTAAGTTTGGGGCAATTTTCTATCTCTCTATACTTCAGTTTTATCATCTGTTATAAATGGGGTTAAATGGTAGTACCTTTCATAATGTTTTGAGGATTAAATTAGAAAATACATTACACGTTAGGTGCCCCCAAATTTTAGCTGTTGTTGTCATATCCATTTACATCTCTGATGCTCACAAACATAGATATTCCCTTTTACAAACTCATTAATTTGAAAGCACCAGCTGAATACCCATTACACACTAGATGCTATTCTGGAAATATAGAGCTGAACAAGACATTCTCTCTTTCATAATGAATTTCACAGTCTTGTGGAAGACTGCAGAGAAACAATGATTACAATATAATATGATAAGAGCTACAGTAGAGTCAAGTCAAAGGGGCTATGTGAACACACCAGACAGGCAAGTTGTGGTGGCTGGAGAGATGGGATTCTAAGGAGCAGTGTCCTTGAGCTGAGTCGTGAAGGCTTAGTAGAAGTTGCCGAACTGAACAAATCAAGAAAGGGTGTTATAGATAGAAGGCAGCATGTTCATAGGCATGGAGATGGGGGAGTTGTTCTAGGAACTTAGGCGATTATGTTTGACACACAGAAGGGAGATAGAAGAATGGTGGTAGATTCTGCTGGACAGTCGGGTCTTGACTGAACCATGAGAGCTCAGTGTGCAAAATAAGGAATGTGGACTCTATCCTATAATTGATAGAGAGCCATTGAAATAATTAAGCAGAGGAGTGACATGATCAGATTTGGGGGGGTCCAAGGAAGATCCTGACAGCCCCAGTTTATATCATTGATTGGAAGGGACAAAATTGGAAGAACAGCCTAATGATAAATTAGGAACTAAACTAAGGCAGTGACAAAGGAGATGAAGAGGAGGGTGAATTGAGAACATATTTCTGAGATAAACTGAACAGCAATGATTTGGATGTAATGTGGACAAGGTGGGGGGCATGAGGAAGAGGGCAGAATCTTCATTCTTCATTCAGACTTCTGGCTCAGGGTGGTAGTGTTATTTGCTAGGAGAAGAAGTATTTTGGTGGGGGTGGAAGGGGAGATGGATAGCGTAGTTTTGTCATGTTGAGTTTGAGGTATCTGTAAAAGAAGGAATACATACTTGACTGTCCAAGAGAATTATCCAAAGAGCTTGTTAAATGCAGATATTCAGCCTTTACCTCTAAAGCTCCAGATCTGGGGATGCCTGAGTGGCTCACTGGTTGAGCGCCTGCGCCTTTGGCTCAGGGCATGATCCTGGATTCCCAGGTTTGAGTCCCACTTTGGGCTCCTTGCATGGAGCCTGCTTCTCCCTCTGCCTGTGTGTCTATGCCTCTCTCTGTGTCTCTCAGGAATAAATAAATAAAATCTTAAAAAAAAAAAATAAAGATCCAGATTTGGTAGACTAAAGGTGAGGCCCAGGGATCTGTATTTTTTGAAAAGTCCCTAGGTGGTTCTGATGTAGCCAGTCCACAGTTGTATGGGAATATGTAACAACCCCTCACCGCCCACCAAAGAAACAACAACAAAAAAGGAAATAGAGATTTCCTGGAAATAGGTGTCTCTGCATGTATGTGGTTGGAGCCAAGATTGTAACTGAGGTCATACACAATGGGCAAAATAAGAAGAGGAAGGGGCCCATAACTCAGACAGTTGTAATTGTTCCAAAAGTGATTTTCCTTTGCATTATCAAGAACAAGAGAATTGAAAACAAACAAACAAACAAACAAAAAAAAAAACAAGGGAATTGGGCAATTACGGTGGAATGTGAGATTAGGATCTTGGTATATGTAGTTTAGTTTTCTTTCTCTGCCTTCCATGCTCTATGCTGCCCCACAGTTATCTTTCAAAAGCACTGATCTTGTGATGCTTTCCCTTTGTTTTCAAATTTCACATAATTCCCCCTTTATACAGAATAAAATTCCAACTCTTCAGCATGGTATTCAAGGTCCTTTATGATCTAGTCTCAACCTGCATTTCCAGAGCCAGCTGCCCCTGCCTCCACCACTAATTTCTTGTGCCAGCCACTGCAGGCTTGGCCTTTGCTGGACAAATCATATACCCTTGTGCCTCTACACTTCCCTTTCTGCCCACAACATCCTGCCTCAGTTCTCCCTCTTTGGCTTCTAATTTATAGTTAGCTTGACAGAGGTCATTCCTATATGAGCACACAAATCTGGTAGTGTTTCTACACCATAGCACTGTTTATTCCGGTAATCACCATTATGTTTGACTTGCAATGAGGAAAGCAGAAAGATGTTTTTCTTATAAGTAGAAACTATGTTTCAATGGAAGCCCACTCAATCCTGAAGGTCAAATTAACGATTTTCTTTTCTGTATTTTCAGAGAGATAGTTTATAGTTCTAGGATAGCATTTACTGTTATTTTCATTGTTCTACAATTAGCTATTAAAGAGTCTGCTTCCTCTATTTGATTTTTAATCCCTAGGCAGCACAGACACTGTTCTCACATCTGAAGCTCCTAAACACTAGGTCTTCACACCTGGTAGGTTTTTACCAAGTATTTCTTAGACTAAAGTAGAAAGTCTCAAATAGAAGTTTCTAAAACCCCACAAGTAATAAATTCAGAAATTTCATGTGCCTCAGTTGATTCTAATAATCAGCATTCAGCTAAATTTCAGCAAAGGAAGAAGAAAGGTCTCATTTTCTAATTCAAGATAATTTTAAATTATAAACTGGTATAGTTTTAACCTCTGGTTCAATACTCAGGGATGCCAAATAGTACTCCTTGAAGATTACTTTCATTATTATGAAAAGTAAATCAATGAGATCAACACAATTAATTAAACATTATGCTCTAGGAAAGTTAAAAAAAAAGAGAGAGAGAGAAATTTACCAGTTTAGGTTTTGAGTAGGTCCCAAGACCGATGATAGGAATGCTGTTTCCATCACTTAGGGGTATGCGGTGATTTGCAGCACTGAGGTACATCCTGGAGGGAGTTTGGGTTTCAAGTTTTTAGGAGAGATTCTGGATGCCTCTAGAGAAGTCTTTTAGAAAAGATGTTCTAGGGCCTAGTTAATTAAAGAAAGGAGAGCCAGAGGGAGGAGAAGTGGGAGGGAAGAGAGATTAGCAGATGTATTTCTCAATCTGGTTTTTTTTTAGGTTGTTTTGAAAATCCTGAGCTTGTCCTTTGAACTTTATCAGAGGCATGTAAATAACATAGCCCATTGAGAGTTGATTCTTCTCTACAAAGAAAAGAGGGAAAACAAAACAAAAAAAGAAGTAAAAAAAAAAAAAGTCTAGTTGGTTTCTACCAGTGAGGATGCTTTCATTGCCAAATAACAGGCCGGTCTCAAATTCTCTTAAATTATAAAGGACATTTATTGGTTCATATTTTTGAAAGCTTCAATTTTAGGGCTAGCTTCAGGTGAGACTACAACAGTTTCCCAGGATTTGCCTTTTTTCCCATTATCCCCCCCCCCCCCCCATGAATGAGCCTGGGGATTCTGATGCAGCAGGACTAGGAAGGGGTTTAGGATTTTATTACCTAGTTAAGTTTGGGAAACACTGGGCCAAAGAAATAAGTAATATGGCCAGGAACCAGTTTCTCATCCTCCAGTCCATGTCTCTGTTTCCTTCCCCCTCAGCCGACTTCCCCCTTATTGTTAAAAGATGATGACTGGCCCATGGAGTGATGTGATTCCAGATACAGACTCTAGAAAAAAGAGATTTTTATTTACCTCATTGGTCACACAGCAACCTAGGCATGGTTTTTTTGGTCTGCACTGCCAATCATGATGGTCAATGGAAATAAAAGATTAATCACCTGCAGATAATTAGAAGCCATTTCTAAGTTTAGAGTTAGGGTTAATCTTATCTGGGCAGAATTTGGAGATATGTTAAGGAAAAGGAAAGAAGTAACAAGTAGAGAAACAACTAACCAATGTTTATTATGCCCTTTCTCCAAAGGATTGTGCTGTGTGTAAAATGTGAGCTTTGGACTCTGTGACCTCAAAGATAACCGTGTTCAGGATGGTGAGAATGTGCTGAAGTTTGCCTATAATTCAGTTGCTCTCTGGGACCATCATTCTTGCTTACAGATACATAAGCAGCTGGGGGATATAACGATTTCAAGTAGGTTGGGGAGCATGGAACATGGGCCATAGTGGTCTTCAACATTGCAAATTGATCCAACAAATACTTATTGTACACCTTTGTGTGCTAAGACGCTGGCTAGTATATGTTTCTCTATTTTTATTACTTTTGACTTTTTTGATGTGTAGCTAAATGAACTTCTTGGATATTTAGATTTATGATTTTCATCCAATTTGGGAAGTTTGGGGTATTATTTCTTCAAATATTCTTTTGGTTTCTTCCTCTCCTCTCCTGGGACTCTTGTTTTATATATGTTGGTGTATCAATGGTGTCTCTCATAGGTGTCTTGAGTTTGGTTTGTTTGTTTGTTTGTTTATTTATTTATTTATTTTCATTCTTTTCTTGAACTGGATGATCTCAATGGATCGATCTTCAAGTTCCTGGATTCTTCTGCAGGCTCAAATCTACAGTTGAAACCCTCCAGTTATTTTTTCATTTCAATGATTATATTTTTAATCTCCAGAATTTCTGTGTGATTCATTTTTATAATTTCTATCTCTTTAGTAATGTTCTGTATCTGGTGAGATGGTGTTTTCCTGGTTCCTTTAGTTCTTTCCCTGTGACTCTATTTAGCTCTTTGAGCATATTTAAGAGAGTTGATTTCATGTCTTTGTCTAGTAAGTCCAATGCCCTGGTGTCCTCATGGACATTCATAATTTCCTTTTTTCCTCCCTGTGAATGAGCCATATTTTCTTGTTTCTTTGCACATTCTGTAATTTTTTGATTGAAAACTGGAGATTTTGAATATTACAGTGTGACTGTTCTAGAAATCAGATATTTCCTCTTCCTTGGGGTTTGTTTCTGCTACTTGTGAGTTGTTATTGTTTGCTTTTTATTTTTTTTTTTAAATTTTATTTATTTATGATAGTCACAGAGAGAGAGAGAGAGAGAGGCAGAGACACAGGCAGAGGGAGAAGCAGGCTCCATGCACCGGGAGCCTGATGTGGGATTCGATCCCAGGTCTCCAGGATCGCGCCCTGGGCCAAAGGCAGGCGCCAAACCACTGCGCCACCCAGGGATCCCTATTGTTTGCTTTTTTTACTGACTTCTCTAAACTCTTTTTGGCAAGTCTATACTGTTTGTCATGTGAAAGCTGTGTTTGGCTATCTTAGTGATCATGGTCACTTGGTGTTTTGACAGTTTCCTTTAATGCTTGCCTCAAAAAACCCTACAGATTCTCTTAGTGTTGCAGATTGGCTCCTTTGGGGGTACCACTTTGCTTTCCCACACTGCTTACCATGTTGCCTTAGTCTTTGCTTCCAGCTTGCATAGAGCCTGAAGGCCAGTCAGAGATGAAAGCTGAGGGTGTTCTCAGGCCTTTCTGACCTTTTTCACCAGCCCTGAGAATATGTGTGGCTTTCATGATTAAAGTGTCCCCACCCCCACCGTCACATATCCCCTTTCCCAATTTTTTCTTTCTCAGGCTTTTCAGTCTTTTGGCTGTTCAAACTAACTTCAGGCTGCCAGAGCCAAACTTTCTATCTTTTTTCTTCAAGTTTATTTATTTAAATACTCTCTACGCCCAACACGGGGCTTGAACTCATGACCAAGATCAAGATCCGCATGCTCCACTGACTGAGCCAGCCAGGTACCCCTACATTTTCTGTCTTTAAGTACACAGAGCAAAAGCCTCCTAGGCAGCTGCCTTTGTCCCATAGGAATGCTTGAGTTAGGCAAAATAAAAGCAAGCCCTTTCGTGTTCCTTCACGGTGCCACCAGACAGGCTGGGACCTACAATGATGATTCTTTGAGAGTAACATCTCCATTGGTTCCTATGGCCCTAGCATCCTGTACCAGGAGTATGGGCTTAGTCCTCATGGCTGCCACAGATCAGGCTTATGGGGGATGGCCAGCAGGTCATTGGAACCACCACAGCCCTCTCTCTTAATGCAAAGCAGCAGCTTCTTTCTTCACTATGCTTATTCCTGGTTGTTTTAGACTCTTGACTATACTCCAAAGTTCTGCAAAAAATGAGGCTGACAGCTTTACCAACTCATTAGTTGTGTGTGTGTGTGTTTTTTTTTTTAATAAAAGGACAGAGCCCTAGAACTCCCTACTCTGCTACTTTCCTCTTTTCCTTTTTAAAAAAGATTTATTTATTTAAGAAGTGGGGGAGGGGCAGGGAGAGAGAGAAAATCTTAAGCAGACTCCACTCCCAGCATGGAGTCCAACAGGAGGCTCCATCTCATGACCTTGAGATCACCACCTGAGTTGAAACCAAGAATTGGACACTTAGCCCACTCTACCTCCCAGGTGCCCCTTCTCATTTTTAAAAAATATGTTTAATTTCTGTTTTGAGATTAGATTACTTACTACTGACATCTATTCAGGTTCACTAACTCTTTCCTCTGTCTTCTTTCCTCCATTCTGCTACTGAGACCATCCAATGAGTTCTTTTTTCTTAGACTTTATTTTTTAGGGAAGTTTTAGATTCACAGCAAATTTGAATAGTAAGTACAGAGGGTTCCCATCTGCTGCCCTCACACATGCTCTGATTTCTCCCACTACCAATATCCCCCACCAGAGTGGTACATTTATTACAACTGAGGTAGTTGTTTGACATATTACTATCCACCAAACTCCATAGTTTACTTTAGGATTCACTGTTAACATTGTACATCTATGGATTTTGAAAGATGTATAATGTCAGGTATCTACCATACTAGTATCATACAGAATAGTCTGATTGCCCTAAAAATCCTCTGTGTTCTGCTTTATTCATCCCTCTCTCCTTCCTTTTTTTTTTTTTTTTTTTTTTTTTTTTTTTTTTTTTTTTTAAATTTTTATTTATTTTATGATAGTCACAGAGAGAGAGAGAGAGAGGCAGAGACACAGGCAGAGGGAGAAGCAGGCTCCATGCACCGGGAGCCTGACGTGGGATTCGATCCCGGGTCTCCAGGATCGCGCCCTGGGCCAAAGGCAGGCGCTAAACCGCTGCGCCACCCAGGGATCCCTCTCCTTCCTAATCTCTGGCAGCCACGGATCTTATTACTGTCTCCAAAGTGTTTTTTCAGAATGCCATACAGATCTCCAAATTGGCTTCTTTCACTTAGTAATATGCACATAGGCTTGCTCCATGTCTTTTCATGGCTTGGTAGCTTGTTTGCTTTTAGTGGTCAATTACATTCTATTGTCTGGATGTACCACAGTTCTCTCTGTCTGCCACTCTCTTGCTCACTTTCTGATTGGTGGGAGGGATACTGAGAGACTCCAGTGGTACATGAGTTCTGCTGTCTCTTTCCACATCTGCCTGCTACTATTTATTTTTCAGATTCCTGAAATAACTTTCACATATATATTTCACATTTTGTCACTGTATTCAGTGGGAGAGCCATCTTACCTGGAACTAGAACCCTCATATATTTCTCAAAATATTTTTTTTAAAAGATTTTATTTATTTATTCATGACACACAGAGAGAGGCAGAGACATAGGCAGAAGCAGAAGCAGGCTCCCCGTGGGGAGCTCCATGTGAGGCTTGATCCTGGAATCCCAGGATCACACCCTGAGCTGAAAGCAGATGCTCAACCATTGAGCCATCCATGTGTCCCCTTAAAATAATTTTTAATTTATTACACATCTTGATTAAATTGAGGTGAATTTAAATATTGGATTGTTTTTTGAGTGTGTGTGAGAAATGGCTGAAATTACTTTTTATATTGATATTGTCAAAATAAATTGACAACCTATTTTTATTCAATAAAAGAATTGCTTGTAGATTATTACTCTCTTTTCTGCTCTAAATTCACAAATGATTTTAATGATAATGGAGATTATTTTTTGAGTATCTACTATGTCTCTTACATGTAATTTCTCATTTAATTTTCACAACAAATTTATGTGGTTTTGGAGCTGTGTAGCATCCTCCCAAAGCTCATGTTCACCCCAAATCTCAGCATGTGACCTTCTTTGGAAATGGGGTCATTGAAGATGTCATTAGTTAAAATGAGGCCAGCATGGATTAGGGTGGACTCTAATCCAGTGACTGATGACTTGAGAAAACAGAGATATGGATACATAAGGAAGAGTCTTTTGTGATGACAGAGGTAGAGATTGGAGCGATGTATCTACAAACTGAAGAATGCCAAGTATAGCTCTCACATAAGATAGGAAGAGACAAAGAAACATTCTTTGCCAGAGCCTTCAGAAGGAGTATGGCCCTACTGATACCTTGATTATGGACATAGAGCTTCCAGAGCTGTGAGAGAATAACTTTTTTTTTTTTTTGTTTTAAGCAACTCAGTTTGTGGTAATTTGTTATTACAGCCTATGAAAATGAACACAGTGAGTAATATACTATTATAGAGAGGGCGTTGAGGTCAAGAGAAGTTACTTACCAAAAATTGCACGATCACTGGCAGGATCATTAGTCTGTCTGACCACAGAGTCATTTTAACTACTCCCCTCTAGTACCTTTAATGGAACTCTAGCAGAGTTGACATCAATGAGCCACAAAAACTATTTTTAAGGAATTTATGCAAGTGACTAACTCAAACAAGTCATAATTACATGAGAATAAATCGAGACCTCCATATATAATGTGCTCACAATGCCAACTAGATACTATTCTCTCTGTAGATCTGATAATAGAAAAATCCTTACTTTTGACTGTATCAGAGATAAAGGTTGATTTCATCTGTTTCCTGGATAGCTGTTAATGATAATTATAACAACCAGCAAAAATGTATCAGGTATATCCTACGTCAGGTACTTTACTTGGCCCCATTTCATCAATCACTTGGTGGTGCTAACCAGTCAAGGACCAGTAGGAACATACTATTAACAAATGGAGTTAGTTTTATTTATTTATTTATTTATTTATTTATTTATTTATTTATTTATTTATATATATTTATTTATTTATGATAGTCACAGAGCAAGAGAGAGAGAGAGAGAGAGAGAGAGGCAGAGACACAGGCAGAGGGAGAAGCAGGCTCCATGCACCAGGAGCCCAACGTGGGATTCGATCCTGGGTCTCCAGGATCGCGCCCTGGGCCAAAGGCAGGCGCCAAACCGCTGCACCACCCAGGGATCCCTGGAGTTAGTTTTATAAGCTCCCTGCAGCAAGAAGACTTGCAGTCTGTGGGGAAGCATTGGATGCCTTGTTAAGAGAAAGAGAGAGACGGCATATGGTAGAAATTATGCTTACATTAGGTGATTTGGGGGGAAGGTTTGAGGATGCAGGTGTGTGTGTGTACACTTCATAAAGTAGGAACAATACTATGATTGGAGTATTACAATAACTTTTACCTAGGAGATAGAAGGAACAGAGTGTGATTACAGTTGCCATTAGAGAAAAAGTAGCAGTCCTCCTGTTAGCTGAAGATGGAATAGTTAGTCATTTTTGAGGTGGCATAGTGTCTCCACTCAGACATAATTATGGAGTAGACTTAGTTCTTATCCCATCATGGTCACAAAGAGTCCTCTGGATTCTGATATTCTTTGAAATTATTTATGGTTAACAGGGGAACACTATAGTTTACTAGCAGAAACTAGGCCAGCTACTAGGTAATGGGTCCAAAGGTCGCTTTTTTCCTTTCTAATCCCCATATTTGGCCAAGGACAGACAAATCAGGCCATGGGATACTAGTCTTTGACAAGATTTTTCCCATTGTCTGGATTATTCTGGTTAGATTATTTGGGGGATATTGCATCTAAGTCAGATAAAAGCTAGTCCTTTCTTTTTTAAAAAATTTTTATTTATTTATGATAGTCACAGAGAGAGAGAGAGAGGCAGAGACATAGGCAGAGGGAGAAGCAGGCTCCAGGCACCGGGAGCCCGACGTGGGATTCGATCCCAGGTCTCCAGGATCGCGCCCTGGGCCAAAGGCAGGCGCCAAACTGCTGCGCCACCCAGGGATCCCAAGTTAGTCCTTTCTGATCCTTCTCTTGTAGAGTGAATTGTTCAATCATCTGATGTGAAAGTGGCTGTACAGTAGCAGAATGCAATGAGCCACCAAAATATAGGCAATTACCAGAAAAAAATATTGTTAGTTTCGTAAAAATCTGTTCACTAAGAGGACTGGATAACTAACCCCAGGTGTCAAACATGTGCTTAAACAACCAGCTGGGTCTATTCTAGTATTTATGTATTTGCACCAAGGTGTGTTCTCTTAGTTAAGAAGAATGCAAAGGCTATGTGATTGTCCATGAATACTCTGGCTGATATATGTAAGCTGGTAAAATGGGCCTCTAGAGGTAATATCCACACAAGAAATGGTACTTTAGCGGGGCACAGACTCTATGGAGAGTCCTAACAGGAGTGTACTAATCATTGGATCCTACAGGCAGACATATTTTCTAAGTGAAGTAAAACAATTCCTGCTGCAAATCAGGAGACAGTAACTCTGAAGACAGCAAACTGACCATTGCAATGGCAGGTGGTTCCTACTCTTCAATAAACTGACTTTAGTTGGCAGGACTTAACCATCTCACAAGAAGCATTTTGTTGATGTGGAGGCAAAATCTAATTTTTAAAATAAATTTATTTTTTATTGGTGTTCAATTTGTCAACATACAGAATAACACCCAGTGCTCATCCCGTCAAGTGCCCACCTCAGTGCCCGCCACCCAGTCACCCCCACCACCCACCCACCTCCCCTTCCACCACCCCTAGTTCGTTCCCCAGAGTTAGGAGTCTTTCATGTTCTGTCTCCCTTTCTGATATTTCCCACTTAGCAAAATCTAATTTTTACAAGGTTGAAGATTGGGATTCATAACATGAGAGAAATTTTAGTACTGGAAGAAATCTGTACAAGGAAATCTATCTTGAAGATACTTAAAAAAAAACTATTAATTTTTTTCAGCGGGTCAGGTGGGGTGTTAATCCACCAGATTTTAGCAGTGACTATGTCTGAGAAAAATGCACAAGAATGTTTGTCTCTCCTTAATTGACATATAATGACTGTCCTGTAAAATTCTTATGACTAATCTAAACATAATTACTAAGATCAAGTAAATTAAATAGATGTAAGTGAAATTTTAAAAATTTAGGTGAACTTTTAAAAGTCTTCCGAAATCTTTTTGGTAACTTAAAACCTTAGAGTTTTGCTAAGTTAAATAATGACATTTCAGTAAAGACTTAGGTCATTTTGTAAACAGGACAAAAATACTACAACATTAAGTACTAAACATACATTTATCTACTTTTGGTTTATTATTACAGAGAAACTAAAGATATTTGGATGTGTTAGTCTACGTTGGAAAATTTAAAAAGGCAACGCTTCTAGAAATTATAAAATTTATTCATAAATTTGCAATGCTAAAGAATAATGATATAAAGACAGTTATAGATAGATCACAATTGCTTCTTAGTTTTCACTAGAGACTAAGGTTTCTAAGGATTAAAGATTCTAATTAATATATGTAATCAAAGCTACTAGAAATAATAAGGGAAACATCTCTGTATGCCAGGAAAGTGGGTGTGTTTTTAGGAAGGGAAGTTATGAGAAATGGAGATAACTTTTATTTTGTTGAAAATATTGTCCTAAAGTGAGGCTGGTTGTTTAAAGAGGAAAAACATAGGATAAAATTGTAATGTAAAAAAGAGAAAGTTGGGGGTGCCAGGGTGTCTCAGATGGTTAAGACTCTGCCTTCAACTCAGGTCATGATCTTTGGGTCCTGAGATTGAGCCCTGCATGGGGCTTCTGGCTCAGCATGGAGTCTCCTCCTTTCTCTCTCTCTTTTTCTCCCTCTGCTTCTCCCCCAGACTTGTGCCCTTTCTCTCTCTCAAATGAATAAATAAGATCTTAAGAAAAAAGTTGTAGGAGGAGTTGTGGAAAAGGAAAGAAATTTTATATGTTATCAAACTGGCTAAGATTAAAATAAATTGATTGAAAAATGAGTTTTAATATAAAAACTATACTGATCCAACTTGTTTGGTTTTTTTCTCTATTAAAACAAATTTTCTTAGATAATAGATCTACTCTTAGATAATAGATCTGTTCTTAACAAAAAATTATAAACAGAGTTTCTTTACTGTCAGTGTAATCTGTCTAAGAAAGATTCTGCATTTTTGTCTTTATTACATTTTGACTACTCAGAAAAACTAAATCTTTATTCAAAAAGAGCTAAGGATTGGGGTGCCTGGGTAGCTTAGCTGGGCATCTGACTCTTGATCTTAGCTCAGGTCTTTTATTTTTTTATTTTTTTTATTTTTTTTATTTTTGATAGTCACAGAGAGAGAGAGAGAGGCAGAGACACAGGCAGAGGGAGAAGCAGGCTCCATGCACCGGGAGCCCGACGTGGGATTCGATCCTGGGTCTCCAGGATCGCGCCCTGGGCCAAAGGCAGGCGCCAAACCGCTGCACCACCCAGGGATCCCTTAGCTCAGGTCTTAATCTCAGGGTTGGGTTAGAGTCCCACATTGGGTTCCATGCTGGATATGAAGCCTACTTTAAGAAAAAGCTAAGGTTTTTGCAGGTGTGATCTTCTATAATTGTCCTTAAAACCTTGTCACTTAGGTTAATAGATAATTAAGTATTCTTTTAATTTTTTATGATCTTATTTTTTTTGGGGGGGGGGGGTAGTAAAACAGTCTTACTTTAATCAAGTTCCAGCAAGAGGGCACACTGCTTTGGAAAGCATTGGTCTCAGCAGAAAACACAAGGGTATGTGTAAAAGAATGTTTCTAGAAAATACCAAAGGCACCAAACAGAACCTTAACTTTGCCTTCCAATTCCCCTCGATGCCACTGCTTACCCTGGATGGGGAGGCTACTTCGTCCAGCTGTCTTTAGGAATGTCATAGTGCTTCGTAAGGGTGTCCAAGTGTCTGTTGAAGTCCTCTACTCTCTGCTTGTGGGTTTTGGATGCTTTCTTTAGGATCCTTTCCATTTGCTGTTTCTCCTGCATCTTCTTGAAGGCCGCCTGGGCCAGGGTTCGCTTGTCCAGCCGTGCCGCTTCTCCTCCTTGTGCTTTTTGCTTGTTCCCATCGCTTCCAGGAGTTTAGCCTTGTCCTTGTCCTTCTTTTTCTTCTTCTGCTTGGTCACACCGAGCTCTGCGACACCTTTTAGTTTTAGGAGCCCCTTCTGAACCTGCTCGTAGGCCGCCTTGATGCCGCTTGCTTTTCCTTGTGATCTTATTTTAACCAAATATCCAGACCTTCTATATTTATGACAAACTTCCCCAAATTGATTTCAAAATGAAGTCTTTTTTACCTGGGATATTTTAAAGGATTGGTTAAATTAATCAGGCTTATTTGATATATAAATTACATGGGAGGCATTGTCAAATAAGTAAAATTTTGCCTTCTTTATATTGTCTTTGCAATATAAAGATGCATGGCACATGTGGATGAAGTTCAAATTCTGCTTCTGTAAAAAATGGCCCCTTGTTGCCAGACTTTTGCCATCCTGATGTCCTTGTAACTTGGCAACAGTCTGCTCCTGAATAAGAAGTTAAGATGGATAAACAGTGGCTGTAAAGTGAAGAACAGCTGGGGTGATGAGAAACCCAGGATAGCCACTTGGGTCTTTGTGGCTGACTGACAAACCCCATTTTTCAGTTTTTGCATTCCTTCACCTGCAAGATGACTCAGACTATAAATAAACATTGATGGGGAGACTTTTATAATATTGCAGGAACAGTCTACCAGCAGTCTGAGCTGTCAGGTCATAATCTTGGAATTCTGTATTCTATAATTCTGGAAAAGCTATTTTTGTTCCCACAAGCCTCAGACCTCCTTCTTCTGAACCCTTTGAACCCCTTGCAGCTGGACTTCAACTATCTCTTAGTCTGTGTGTGTGTGTGTTTAAAGATTTTATTTATTCATTTGAGAGAGAGAGAGGGAGAGAGAGAGAGAGAGAGGCAGAGAGAGAATACCTAAGCAGGGCCGTAGGGGCAGAGGGAGAAGGAGAAGCAGACTCATTGCTGAGCAGGGAGCCCAGGACCCTGAGATCATGACCTGAGCCAAAGGCAGATGCTTAACTGACTGAACCACCCAGAGACCCCCTCTTAGTGTGCATTATCGTGACATTCTTGTTACGGTTTGTATGTTTTCTGGATGGGTTGAAGCTTTCCCCTGCTGATGTCCTTTCCATGGTTTAGAGAATGTGTTTCTCACCTGGGATACAGTTTCCATAATCTCCAGTCATGGATGCTCATTCCCACTTTACTGGACAAATCATACAAATCATAACAAAACCTTGCAAACCCCTTGGAGTTCTCTCAGCTACAATCTTCTGTATACAGGAAGAGAAGTAGGGGACATTGAGGTAGACTGCGTCTGCTCAAGATGATACATCATGACTTCACACTTTAACTAAACATGAAAGCCTTTCTTCTTGCTTTCCTTTACTCTGGCATTGGCCTGCAAAGATAACACCCTCATCTTTATCTCCCAGGTCATTCCTAAGCAGTGGTGACCTCTGGAATTTAGAACAACCTTTTATTTCAGGCTAGTAGAAAAAAAAATCTAATTTTGCCCCTAACTTTCAAAAGCAAAATAAGAGATCTCATTGGTAAACTTCCTTCCCTGAATTTACACTGTCAGGTTAGAAAGATCTAGCAGGAGGTTTTCATGATTCAGGACTTGCTCCTTTGGCAAGTCCCTACTTCCTTGGTTAGGTATAAATGTAATTGAGGTTATGTCATCTTCTCCTTATTTCTTGAAATTATTGTGGAATCTGTCGCTAAACAATAGCAGCCAACAAAGACCCTTAGACTCTCTGGCCAAAGTTGTGCTTGGTAATTAGATAGCCCCTGATTATCTTCTAGCTGAGAAGAGGGAGTATTCATCTGCCCTACACTTGACAATAGAAAATGGCACTTCAATTGATGTAGCTCAAACCCTCTTTCCCTAAAAGGTCTACTTGTCACTCAAATGTAGTCTTAGGCTTAAAGATAGATGAGGATATAAGACTCCCCACTTTGAGGGACATGATAGACCCAAAGCAAGTACTAATCACTCTGGCAATGTAATGGAACCGAAACCAAAAGATTGATCATTGATGCTTTCTTGTCAAGAAAGATCTAGATCGAAGGGAGAAAATGTAAAAGGAGATATCACAATGGAACAAGCAAATTTGGTTACAAGAGTCTCTTTTAAAATAGAGTCAGGTGACCATAAGGGAGGAGGAGCTTATGCATGGCCTTATCAGAAGAACCACGAACTATTTGCCAACTGCAAGCCCTCAGCCTGGACTTAACTCCTTCCTCACCATGATACCTGAATTGTTCCCATGCTTCGATTGCAAGGAGCCAACACAATTTGAAAAATTTCAATCTATTCATGTATCACCTCAACTGACCCAATTAACCTAGTTTTAATTCCTCTTTTGTATAATGACCGAGAACTACTCTTATCACCTATCACTTTTATAACCCTGCCCTTTCTTTGTCTTCCTAGTCACAAAATTTAGGTTTCTACCTGAATTCATGTTTTCCGAATTGCAATTCTATTTGCCCAAATAAAATTGTCTGCTTTAATTTTTCGTTCTTACTTGGTTGACAACATTTTGCTCAAGATTTTATGAGAGACTCCTAGAAAAATAAGATGGTGATGGCAGTATAGTGTTTAAAACTTTCCCAAAGCCCTCAGACTGGAGAGAGAGCAACTAGGAGAGAAAAAGAAAAAAGACAACAGACACCTTCAGTAAAATTGGTGACAATGGAAACTCCATGAAACCTAGAACACCAGTGGGTGGGGCTTTATGCCCTAAAAAAAGTAGGATTCTGTGTAACTCAGATTTAGTCTATACAGAAGTTGTATATGAAACAGTCAGAGAAGTTCTGATAGCTAAAGAATGTCCCCAGAAATTCTCCCAAAACTCTTGAGTCATCAAAGAGAGCACCTACATCTGAGTGGAAGCCTCAGAAAGCAAATCTGAAAATAATCACTGTAACTGACAAATGGAGCATCTAATATGTGGGTAAACATAAAAAGCCCATGAGCTTTATCCCAGCCCTCCCTAAGGGCTGCAGGAAAATCAGCAAGTCTTGTAGTGTAATTCTTTAAAGACCTCAGCAATATCCAGGAAAAATTCACTGCAATAAAAACAGAAACATATTTTGAGGAAAAGACTGCTGGGAGTAGAGTAAAAGACTGAGAACAAGGGAGAAAAGTGCTCCAGCTGCTGGCAGAATGGACCAAGAGAAAGCAGATCTCAAAATCATGGACATAGCCTCATGGGGAGGCCATACTTTTGGATTTTAATTTATTCATGAGAGACACACACACAGAGAGGCAGAGACATAGGCAGAGGGAGAAGCAGGCTCCATGCAAGGAGCCTGATGTGTGACTCGATCCTGGGTCTCCAGGATCAGGGTCTGGGCTGAAGTTGGCGCTAAACTACTGAGCCACGCAGGCTGCCCCATACTTTTGGATTCTTGATGGTAACAACAGCGGCCTCCCCCAGTAGTGAGGATAGGAAAACTACTCTGGTTTACTCCCATCCTCTACAAAAATACTAAATACAGAATCCTTCTAAGACAAAAAATACAAGAAAACACATCTTACTTAAATATGCACGACAGAAAAGGGTTGCAATCAAACCACATAGAGAGATGTTGAAAGGAAAACATGATGAAAATGAAAGTGCCTAATATCAAAATACACAAAAAAACACACCAGAAAAAAAATGTGATCATTCAACATTTGAAAACTGCAAACTAATATTATAAAACATGCTAGAAATTACATATTTTTTACCCTGTTATTTATATATATTTATATATATTTTTACCCTAAACATATTATATATGTTTAGTATACTCATAACAAAAATGCATTTTTTTCCTGTAGCTGGACAAATTGATTATAAAAACCATATAGAAAATATCTGACTAGCTAAGAAAACCACTTCAAGAACAGAAATGAGGGGAGCTAGTCTTAGAAGGTTAAAAAAAGTGAATGACTTACAAATTTAGAAGAAAACTCTCCTATATCCAAACTCTAATCTGAATGTTCAGATTAACAGAAATTAAAATGGCCCTTAAACATGTTAAAAGTTATTCAACCTCTCTCATAATAAGGGAAATGAAAATTAAAACTAAACTGGGACATTATTTTCACATTTTAGACTGTAAAAAAATCTGTCCTATTGGAGATACGAGGAAGCAGAGATTTTCAAGCTTTGATGATGGCAATGCAAGATGGTAAACCCCTGTAGAGGGAAATTTGGCACTACCTAGTGAAATCAAATATGCACTTAACTCATTGATCCAGAAATCCCTGTTCCAGGAATCTATCCATAGTTAAATTGGCATTGCAAAAGCATAAGATTATGTGTTCACTGTATAAGTTATTCATATTTGCAAAATACTAGGAAAATCCAAAAGAACCGCTTGACAAAGACTATCTTGCCGGCCCCAGAGCTGAGTCTTCGGTAGTCTGTTCCATAGTTTATGAAGCCAGCTGCTTCTGGTTGATGGTTAGACCATGACTTGTGTGGACACGAGCCTACTGCCATACTTAATTTGCCAATAAATGTGATCTCTGGACAGAGGTATTGTTGTTTGGTAAATAACTGCAATAGATAAAGTCTTCTGTAAATCTTCATTTTCCAGGAGAAGTGTTGTGAGCAAGGAAGGCAAACTTGTGTCATAAATGTCCATTTCTTTTTTCTTTTTTTTTTTTAAGATTTTATTTATTTACTCATGAGAGGCACAGAGAGAGAGAGGCAGAGACATGGGAAGAGGGAGGAACAGGCGTCCCATAAATGTCCATTTCATGGTCAGTCTTGATATCTGGAAGTATGAGTCTTCCTTATTTGTTCTTCTTTTCCAAGATGGTTTTGTCTATTCAATGTCCCTTGTGATTCCAAACAACTGGTGTCCAGTTGTATCATTTGTTGCAAAGATTTTCCTTTGGCCACTGATTTGCCTTTGCTCCTTTGTCAAGGATCAGCTGACCCTGTCTGTGCAAGTGTTATTTCTGGGCTATCGATTCTGTCCTACTGATCTGTTGTTTCATCAATATCACACCATTTAGTTACCCATAGGTTAATTAATTACCTATAGATTTTTTTATATGTAGCACTCTTTTCATTTGTGGGTTATGTAGTTGGGACCAAAGGATTTTTATTCTCGTTTGCAAGCTTGGACTTTATTAACTATAGCTCAGGAAAGAATTGAGCATCAGAATAAACCTGGATTAACTCTACCTTAGATTTTTATAACATATAGGTAGTTTAGATAAATCAGATAAAAGTTGTATTGTGAATTAATAAGATTTTATAAACACTTGGAAATATGCAGATTAAGTGGCTAAAACTTTTTCAATTGACAGATTGATTTTTAGAGCATTTTTATGTTTACAGAAAATGAGCATAAAGTACAGATTTCCCATGTACCCCCTTAAGCTTCTGTCCTGGTGTTCCCAATGCATTTGTTTTAACTGCTCCAATATTGATACATTATTATTAACTAAGTTCATCATTTATGTGAAGGTTCACTGTGAGTTGTATATTCTATAGATTTTGACAAATGCATGATGATATGTATCCACCAATGCAGTATCCCACAGATTACTTCAATGCCCTAAAAATCCTCTATGCTCCAACTGTATTCATTCCTTCTTCAATGCTCTGTGCAAACTCCCGGTAACCACTGATCTTTCACCGACTTTTTTACTATTACTGGTTTTTCCCATTTCCAAAATTCTATATTGTTGGAATCATATATAGTCCAATTGACTTCTTTAGCAATGTGCTTATTTTTTCGCGGCTTGATGACTCATTTCTCTTTCAGTCATTGGATAATATGCCACTATATACCACTTTGTTTATCCATTCCCTTATTGAACATCTTGGTTGTTTCTGAGTTTTAGTGATTAAGATAACGCTATTATAAACATTCATGTGCAGGATTTTGTGTGGCTATAAGCCTTGTCAGCATGTAGTATTGGTGTTTTGCATGTTAGTCATTCTAACGTGTAATGTTATCTCATTGGTCTGTTAATGTGAAACTCCCTAGGACGTTGGGCATCTTTGTGCATGTTTATGTGCCATCTGTGTACTTTCTTTGATAAGGTGTCTGTTCAGATATTTTGCCTCAGTTTTAAATTGCGTTAGTTTATTGATGAATTTGAGTTCTTTGTATTATTTTAGATTGGATACCAGTTCTTTATCAGATATGCATTGTGACAAAATTTTCTCCCAGTCTGTGGTTTGTCTTTTCTTTCTCTTAACTGTGTCTCTTTCTTGCAGCAGAAGTTTTTAAATTTTCATGAAGTCCCCCTTAATCCATTTTTTCATTCATGGGTCGTACTTTTGGTGTTGTTTGAAAAAACTCGTCACCAAACCCAGGGCCATCTAAGCTTTCCCTTATGCCGTAACCTAGAAATCTTATAGTTGTGCAGTTACATTTAGGTCTATGACCCATTTTGAGTTCATTTTTGTGAATGGCATAAGACCTGTGTTTATATTTATTTATACATAGCTGTCCAGTTCCAGCACCATTTGTTGACAAAAGTATCCTTTATTGATTGCCTTTGTTCCTTATCAAAGGTCAGAGATTAGTTCCGTTGATCTATTTGTTTATTCTTTTGTGATTATCTATGATCTCACCATCATGATTACTGTCACTTTAGAATAACTTTTGAAGTCAGGTAGTATCAATCTTCTGACTTTGCTTTTCTTCAATATTATGTTGGCTATTCTGGGTCTTTTGCTTAGCATATAAACTTTATAATTAGTTTGTTCATATCCACAACATAACTTGCTGGGATTTTAATTAGGATTGTGTTGAATCTACAGATCAAGTTGGGAAGAATTGATATCTTGATAATTTTGAGTTTTCCTGTCTATGTACATGGAATACTCTTTATTTATATCTTTGACTTCATTCATCAGTTTTGTAATTTTCCTTATATAGATCTTGTACATATTATTCTTGTATATATATTTAAATATTTCAATTTTATGTGCTAATGTAAATATTACTGTTTTAAAAATCAAATTCCAAGTGTTCATTGCTGGTATATAGGAAAGCATTTGACTTCTGTGTCTTAACATTCTGTCCTACAACCTTGTCATAATTGCTTATTAGTTCTCGGATGCTTTTATTTGATTCTTTGGGATTTTCTACATAGTTATGTCATTTGCAAACAAAGTTTCCTTCACAATTGTATATCTATTATTTCCTTTTCCTGTTCTTATTGTATGACCAATAAGAACTGCATGACTGGAGTTCCAGTAAGATGTTGAATAGGAGTCATAAAA